>NW_027556402.1:137935475-138535475 GCF_003287225.1 Phascolarctos cinereus
GACCAGAGTGCGGGCCAGGAGAGTAATAAATACACCTCTCCTTAGCTCCTACTACCTTAGAAGAACTGAAAACGGATAGACCTCACAACTAATTCAGAAAACAGGTATACACACACACACACACACACACACACACACAAAAAAACCCTGAAGTTTGGGACAGTGCCCTTCCACCCTGGGAGCAGAGCCCAATTCTAACATAAAGTAAAAAGTCAAGAAAAAAGCTAAAGAACAAACAACAACAATAACAATAAGATCCTCACCACAGACAGTTACTATGGTGACAGGGATGATCAAAACACAAAATCAGAAGAAAACAAACTCAAAACTGCTACATCCAAAGCCTCAAAGGAAAATGTGAATTGATCTCAGCCCCAAAGAGAATTCCTGGAAGAGCTCAAAAAGGATTTGCTAAATCCAACAAGAGAGATAGAGGAAAAATTGGGGAAACATTTGGGGGGAAATGAGTGATGCAAGAAATTCACGGAAAAAAAAGTCGACAGCTTGGTAAAGGAGACTCAAAAAATACTGAAGAAAATAACACTTTATAAAACAAAATGGGCCAAATGATAAACAAATCACAAAAATTCTCTGAAGAAAATAATTCCTTAAAAAGCAAAATTGGTCACATGAAAAAGACGAATAAAAATTCACTGAAGAAAAGAAATCCTTTAAAAAAAAAGGTATCAATTGGCGAAATGGAAAAGGAGGTACAAAAGCTCACTGAAGAAAATAATTCCTTGAAAAATAGAATTGGGTAAGTGGAAACTAACAACTCTATGAGACATCAGGAAACAATCAAGCAAAATCAAAAGAATGAAAGAATACAAGAAAATGTGAAATATCTCATTGGAAAAATAACTAGCCTGGAAAATAGATCCAGGAGAGATAATTTTAAAATTATTGGACTACCTGAAAGCCATGATCAAAAAAAAAAATAAAAGCCTACACATCTCCTTTCAAGAAATTATCAAGACAAACTGCACTGATATTCTAGAACCAGAGGGTAAAATAGAAATTGAAAGAATCCACTGATCACCTCCTGAAAGAGATTCCAAAATGAAAACTCTCAGGAATATTTTGGACAAATTCCAAAATCTCCCATACTATGACAGGAAAGGACATGGCAATTGTTGGAGGGGATATGGGAAAATTGAGACTCTAATGCACTTCTGGTGGAGTTGTAAACTGATTCAACCATTCTGGAGAGTATTTTGGAACTATGTCCAAAGGGCCATAAAACCCTACATACCTTTTGATTCAGAAATACCACTTCTAGATCTGTATGCCAAAGAGATTAAAAAAAAAAAAGGATCTGTATGTACAAAAATTTTTATAGCAGCTTTTTGTTTGGTGACAAAGAATTGGTAATTGAGGGAATGCCCATTAATTGCATAATGGCTGAAGAAGTGGAATATGATTATTATGGAATATTATTGTGTTATAAGAAATGACAAGCAGGATAGTTTCAGAAAAACCTCAAAAGATTTATATGAATTGATGCAAAATGAAGTGAACAAAACCAGGAGAACAGTGTACAAAATAACACAATATTGTATGATAATCAACCATGAATGACTCAGCTATTCTCAGCAATACAATGATCCAAGATAATTCTGAAGGACTTATGATGGAAAACACTATCCCTCTCCAGGGACAGAACTGATGGAGTCTGATCAAAGCATACTTTTTACTTTATTTTTCTTTTTTTTTATTTGTTTGTGTTTTCTTTCACAACATGACTAATATGGAAATATGTTTTGTATGATTGCAATAAGTATAACTATATCAAATTACTTGCCTTCTCAAGGAGTGGGAAGGGTACGGAAGGAAGAAGAGAATTTGGGACTAAAAATTTTAACAAACAAATATTAAAATTGCAGAGTAGTAAAATAAAAATGGAGTTGGGAAAAATAAATTATTAATTTTTAAAAATAGAGAACTGTTCCCATCAGATGGAGTTTACATAGGTTCTATTGTGAATCAGTACTTCTCAATGGAGCTATGTAAAAGTTCATATTAGTTTGATTCATCTTCTCCAAGGTAATAATACTTTTCCAAGTTGATAATAAACTTTTAGATAACAGTTCTCTACAAGGAATAAAGAGGAGGGACCAGTATACCATAACTTCTTGCTGTGAAGTTGTGTTACAAGAAAACAGAGCCTCCTAAATATAACCCCTTTGTGGCCACAATTGGAGTTTGCAGTGGTAGAAGTCTTGCCATGTACATAAGTTACTGCTCTTACACCTAAGACCACAGCTGTGAAAATTCTTTACTAACTTGTGTTTAATGGTAACCCACAAAGCCATCAGCTAATAGTTGAATAATTTTCTCAGTATCAATCACAATATCAATCAGTCAATCAATCAGCATTTATTAAATATTTACTATATGCCAGGCATGATGTTAAGTACTAGGGATTGAAAGTAAGGCAAAAGCAGTCCCTTCCCTCAAGGATCTCATACACACACACACACACACACACACACACACACAAACATACACACATACAAACAAGTATGTATGTGTATATTGTATATTCCAGACACATGTGTCTACTACATATACATATACATGCATATGCACATGCAAATGTGAGAAATGAAAAAACAACTCTACATTGAACAGATGGATGAAAAGACAAAAGTTGTGAGAGAAAATGTGATTCATAGTCTCTAAGCTTGAATTAAATAAGCTCTTTATGCCTTTGTATTTGCAGCTCAGTCTCAGAACTGTCAGTTTATAGATTGTTGTGATCTTGTTAATATCTACTACAATTCCCATTTTTTGGCCTTTGACAAAATAAAGTCCTCAGTAATAATCAAGCAAATAGAATTACGCTTTTATCTCCCAAAACTAGTCTTGCAGCTGTTTTATTTCAGGCAGCCAACAACTTGAGGCTGAAAATGTGGCAATTACTGTTTGTCTTCTCATGAGACGTGGTTGATAAAAGTTCAGATTTTGATATATAAAACTATGCTTTTCAGGACTTCTATGTGATTTCATTAGAACTCAGATGTGGACTTAGAGAAATCAAACTGAGAAATATATCATACTGTGGAATGAGAAGTTGGGAACATTATATATATATACATATATATATATATATATATATATATATATATATATATATATATATATATATATATATATATATATACCAAGTGTATGTACCAGAAGTCTATGGTACTCTCTACTGTTGTCTAGGATTGTAAATGAGTACAATAAATGTTCTTCCTAGTTAGGTTATTTTAATTATTTTTTCCCAGAATGTATTGTTCTACGTGGCAAGATATTCAAATCAAGGCTGAAAAAAAATCTAAATAATTGAGGCTCAACAATAAGTAGGGCTAATGTATAATGAGAAGGAAGGAAGGAAAGAAGAAAGAGGAAAGAAGGAAGAAAGAAAAAGAGGAAGGAAGGAAGGAAGGAAGGAAGGAAGGAAGGAAGGAAGGAAGGAAGGAAGGAAAGAAAAAGAAAAATTAAAATCACAAAGTTTTTTTCCTCAGTTGAGGACTAAGTCAACCCATCAAATCTCATCAAGATTCACAAAAGACCCTGGAAATACATTTTTCTAACCTTTTCAAAGCATGAATGTAACTTTGCTTCATGTACACTATTGAAGTTTTGTGCATATGTTGTGCAAAGTTAGCATAATTATACTATCTGCTCAGCACTTCTAAGGAATGATAATGTACCTGGCATCCCACCAACACAATCCTTATTGTGATGCTGATGACAATACTTTGTTGTATAAAAAAAAAGTTTTTAAAGTTGAACAAGTCTTAGGAGAGGGGCAAGCTCTGCTGGTCATGAAACAAGTTCCTGTGCCTTGTGCAAGACAAAATGCATCTCTTCATACAACCTATGATTGTATTTACTTTTTTGGCTGCCATATTACATTGCTGACTCATATTGAGTTTACAATCCACTAAAACTCTTAGTGTTGTTTTTTTTTTCATATACACTCCTATTTAGCCAAACCTTCTTTATGTTATGCTTACAAAATTGAATTTTTAAGTCTAAGAGCAAAATGTTACATTTGTCCCTGTTAATTTCATACCACTTACGTATATATTCATGTCAGTTTCATTAAACAACTCCTGTAAACTCAGAATTTCATCTTAAAGTGTCCCATCTCCCTTAGGCTGATTTCTCCCCACAGAATTTTAATTCATAGAATTCCACATATCCTTTCTCATAACCCTTTGAAATCTATTCTCCCAAAATCTAGGATGAATTTTAGACTCTACCAAGTTTCCACTCCTTTTCTATGACAAATTCTGTTGTAAGATGGAATAATAACTTCCTCCTAAATTTCTTTAATTTATGATGCAACAACTAGCTTTTCCAGATGCATACTATAATTTACACTAGTTTCTTTACCTTTTGCATGATACAGTCAATATTAATACAAAGAAAGAAGTTATTAGCCTTTATCTTTTGTGCAGAGAATAATCCAAGCAATTCAAGTCTCCTATCATTACAATTACATCACTCCTTTAAAGATAGACTTGCAATCTGCTTCCTGGACTCTGCTTCCTCTTCTTCCCAGTGGTCTGTAGAATACTCTGATGACGGTTATTGCTTCTTTTTCTGCCTATGTTGAATCTTGATCAAAATATGCTTAACAATGGCTCTTCCTTCTTATTCATGAATTTCTCCATATTAGTATATATTCTTAATTTAATATGCTACTGTACTAGCCTTCTGTGTCCTCTACCCCTTTTGAAATATCTGGTGCACTTTTCCAGGGTATCCCACCAGATCAAAAGAGAAGTAACCACACACCATCCACTGAAACATGGTAGTATCATTACTGTAACTCTTGAAATGGCTCTATTTTACTGGCAGATGTAAAGACATGAAATATGACCAAGAATACCCAACATCACCACAAAACTTTAAATTGGCTATAACAGCATACAGAAATTAACTGGTTGTTAAATTAGAAGCCATTTTCAAAATCAGTTCTGTGTAATCAGATCAGTGACTCTTTACAGCAAATATTAAAATCAATACCAGATTCAAAAAAAAAAAAAGATAAAACAGGAGAAGATACTGCATATCACTACAGTAGTTTCAGCCAGACTTGTTCATACAAGCTAGAGACACTGAAAATGGAAAATGCATAAAGAACATATCAATATGAACTGTGACCATTTCTTAAAGAAGTTTATGAATATTGATATAAGCAATCACCACAATAAAGAAGCCAGAAGATCCCATGAACTACTTCAGCCAGCAAATATTCATTCTCCTTGCTAAGTGGACAAGCATGACAGCCAAGGGCAATACTGGTTTAGCATATAAACTAAATTTTAAGACGTTATGAAGGAGGGTGGATTAAAGATGGCAGAGTGAAGCTAGCACTTTTTTGGAACTCTCCTTCCCAACACAACCTTTTCAAAACAATCTAAAAAAGATATTAAAAATAAATGCTGAGCAAGAAAGCCAATAAAAAATCATAATGAGTCATTTTTCCTGCTCAAGACAGCTTAGAAAGAAAGGTCTTTGGATCCTGGGGTGGGAGCTGGTCAGGAGGATATAGCATGTCAGAAGCAGCATCAGTGGTCACCATAACACCAGACTGGTGGCAGCAGCAAAAATGGAGAGCAGCAGAATGCTCAAGGATGGTAAGAGGACAACTGGTCAGAAGAGATCAGAGGGGACCCCTCTACTGTATATGGGAGCAGGAATAGGTACCATCTGTCAGCTCTGCTGCCCATTACCTGATTTTTGGTCAGAGTTCCAGGGTAGAGAGAGGAGTGCTTGCAGTTGCAAGGGAGCAGGGTCCCTATCTGGGTAAAGAAAAGAACACAGACTAGAAGCACAGTTTCAGGATTGTTGGAAACACTCAAAACTTATAGGCCGTTGATCTGTGAAAGCAGCAGAAGGATATAAAAGACAGAGGCTCAGTCCAGACATCACCTCCCCCACAACTGCAGAGATGAGCAGAGCACAATTCTAATAAAAAGTCCAAAGTAAAGAAATAGATTATAAGAATAAGCAAACAACCAATAAGAACTTGACCTTAAAAAGCATCTGTGGTGACATGAAAGCTCAAGACACAAACTCAGAAGAAGATAATAAATGACCTGAAAACACCTACAAGCAAAGGTTCAAAATAAAATGCACAAGCCCAACAAGAATACCTAGAAGAGATAAAGAAAGAGATGGGGAAAAAAGACCAAAAGTTATTTTAAAGATGTTTTGAAGAAGGTGCTGGAAGATTATGGTCAGTATTGCCTCAAAAAACATCAAGTACATGTATGTAATTGAGTTCTTGAGTTCAAATACATGAGTTCAAATCTAGTCTCAGACACTGTGTAACGCTGGGCAAGTTACTTAACCTCATTTGCCTCACTTCCTTGACTGCAAACTGAACTGGAGGAGGAAACTGCAAATAATATTTTTTTAATTTAATTTTGAAAAAGTTTTAATCAGCATCTATACTTATATATACTTAACATGTTTGCTGAAAAAAATGTGAAAATACCATTTCAGAAAGTGTATTTGAGCTTTACTGACAGGCCAGGTTGAATTACAATGACCTTTATGTATATAAGTAGCAATAGTTATAATATAACCAGTTTAATTGGTCCAGTTTTACTGCTTTGTTAAAGTGCCTCACAAAGCCTATAAATCTATATTGCTGCCATGTAGTATAGCTATATTGTTGGGTCATTGAATAGGGTAAGCCTTTCAGCCTTATGTAAATAAAAATATCACCATACATCTAAGTAGTAGTACTTGAAGGAAAATTGACTCTGTAGAAAGCTTTCTATGAAACCTAATTAAGGCAGGTCATCCCAAAATAATTTGTAGATGGAACTAGAAAGAAGACAGCAGCAACAAGAAAAAGAAAACAGGAAACAAATATGTGAACACTTACATTACAAACTTTTTCAGCATTGGTGACTATGAATCTAACGCTTTTAGATGCAGTTTCAAATCGATAATATGACAATGTAGAAATGTCACTAAAGAAAATGAAAACATGAAGCAGAACAGCTGGAAGGGAACCATGCAGACACATACTAAAGGTGAAACAATTATGAAACAAAAAAAGGAAACAACTTTTTAAAGATATCTGAATGGAAAACAGTAAACAATTGTTTAAAAAAAATCATGGATGGCATCATTGGTCTCCCTCTCAAAAAGCAATTCCTAAATCAGGGATTCTTAACTTTTTTGTATTGTGGACTGCTTTGGCAATATAATCAAACCTCTACACCTCTTCTCAGAATAATGTTTTAAATGCAGAAGATAAAATGAATTACAAAGAAAACCAATTTTATTCAAATATAAATATTGGAGTATTTTTTAAAGTTCATTGACCCTAGATTAAGAATCCCTACACTAAATAACTCCTGATTTATGCCTACATTCTCATGTCTATAAATATTAATGTAAATTTTATACACCTTCATTGAGGATATCCATAATGAAATTATTAAAAGGGGCCTGGTGAAGCTTTTCAAATAATTTTCTATAGCAGACTACTTCACAGTTACACAATTAAATGAGCAGTGTAGAAAATGCAATTTCACTCTGTGTTTGTTGTTTGCTGATTCAATTTTATTATGTAGAACATAGCACAATGTTAGTATCTCTTTTGCAAGATGTCAAGATCATTCAAGATCCTTTGACAAATGCAGAGAGAAAGCTTTGTTCAGTAATCCTCTGATTATCAATCTCAACTCAGGCACAAAACAGAGTGGCATATGTTGGACAAAGATGTTTACAAATCATGTAAAGATTATCCTGAAGAACATCCAAAGCAAAGACCAATTCTCTACAGAGTGTGAGCACCTCCAGATGCTCTTGTTTCTGAATGGTAATGTGCCAATTGCATTAAGACAGAATGCTTCGAATTACTCTCAATGATTTTATTCTAATGACAATAGTGATATTCATATGGGGTTTATGATTTCAAAAGTACATTACAAACAGTATCTTATTTGATTCTCCCAAAAATTCTTTGAGATAAATGCTATGTTTTACAGACAAGAAAGTAGAGACTAACAAAAGTTAAGTGACTTGCCCAGGGTCACATCACTTGTAAGCTTGTAACTTAGGAATCTTCCCAACTACAGGCCCACTATACCATTATACTATTAATACTCATGAGGCCTACACAGAAGTCACATATATCATTATTTTACTAATAGAACAAAATCAAAGGAGTACAAAACATGAGGAACTACTTCTTTAAATAGCCTTGCCCCACAACCCCATCAGCATAGTGTATTTATCATAGTAGAACTGAGATGCCAAAGTTTTCAAAAAGTACATTAGGAGGACTAAAGAAGACTAAAAAAATATTAATCACAATTATGATGTAAAATTTGGCTACAATATTCCTAGGAGTTTTCCTTTGGGGATCTCTTTCAGGAGGTGATTGGTGGATTCTTTCAATTGCTATTTTGCCCAGAATTCCCAGGTCAAGGAGAAAATATTGCAAGCAGCCAGAAAGGAACAATTCAAGTATTGTGGAAACACAATCAGGATAGCACAAGATTTAGCAGCTTCCACATTAAGGGTCCAGAGGGCATAGAGTATGATATTCCGGAGGGCAAAGGAGATAGGACTGTAACCAAGAATGACCTACCCAGCAAAACTGAGTATAATCCTTCAGGCTAAAAAATGGTCATTAAATGAAATAGTTGATTTCAAGCATTCCTGAAGAAAAGACCAGAGCTGAATACAAAATTAGACTTTCAAATACAAGACTCAAGTGAAACATGGAAAAGGTAAACAGGAAAGAGAAATCATAAGAGACTTATTAAGTTTGAACTGCTTACATTCCTGCAGGGAAAGATGATATTTGTAACTCATGAGCCCTTTGTCAGTATTAGGGTAGTGAGAGGGGAAAAAATTATATGTATGTGTAGATAGATAGATAGAGGGCACAGGGTAAGTTGAAGTTGAAGGGGTGATATCTGGAAAATAAAATTAAGGGGTGAGAGAGGATTATACTGGGAGAAGGAGAAAAGGAGAAGTAGAATGGGATAAATTATCTCACATGAAACAGACAAGAAAAAGCTTTTATAGTGGAGGGGAAATGGGGGAAGGTGACAGGGAATGAGTGAATCTTACTCTCATAGGATTTGGCTTAAGGAGGGAATAACATACACAATGGGGTGTGGAAATCTATCTTACCCTACAGGAAAATAAGGCGAGAAGGGGACAAGAGAGCAGAGGGTTGATAGAGGGGAAGGCAGATTCGGGGAGGGGATAATCAAAAGCAAGCACTTCTGAAGAGGGACAGGGTCAAAAGAGAGAATAGAATAAATGGGGGGTAGGATAGGATGAAGGGAAATATACTTAGTTTTTCACAACAGGACTACCATGGAAGTGTTTTGCATGACATCTATAACCTGTATCGAGATGCTTGCCTTTCCAATGAGGGTGGGTGGGGAAGGAGGAAGGGAGAAAATTTGTAACCCAAAGTTTTAAAAGCACATGCTAAAAATAAAATTTTTTTAAAAATTTTTTAAAATGCCCAAATAACAATAGGGAACAGCAGGGAAGAATAATCAACAAATTCACAAATCAGGGTTTAGTTTAAGCTTCTGTTGTGAAAATTAATACTTTTTTAGCTAAAGTTAATTTCAGGTACCAGTAAAACAAAATGTTGGCTAAGCCTGAAAAAAAAAAACTCAATTATGATGTAAAAAAAAAAAAGCCTTATCAGTACCTTCTCTACCTTCATTATTAAATAGCTGCCAGAGAAGTAAAACATACTTACCGTTAAGGAAAAATAAATAATTAAGAGGAAATTTGAAACATATGAATTGAAGGGGAAAGATTAGTATAAAAGCTACATTTGTGGCTCATAGACGTCTTTGGGATAGTTCGCTAAAATGCGATAGCTCAGTGAATAGGAAAGGATCATGTTAAACTATGAGAAGCCTACAGAACAGTCTTATTGCATTCGACCTGGGGAGGTGTCCAGGCAAGTGTTGAGGCATATTAATGATCACAAGGCCTGGTAAGTGCTTATTAAATATTTCATTCATTCATATTCTGCAAAGAAGCTACAGCAAGAAAAGAATGATGGTGAAAGAGCTCTGATATGAGAGTCCATAGACATAGCTTTTAGTCCAGACCTTGCCACTAATAGTACCGAGGCTCTGCTACTGACCCTTCAGGATTCACTGCCATACTTTCGCTGCCCTCCACCCTATAAGTTCCTTCAGCTCCTGGGTCCTTCTCACCTTTTAGCATCCCTCCAGCCCTGCAGCTTTTTCCTCCTGTGGGTGACTTTCTCTTGGAACCTCAATTTGGAAGAAGGGGCCAGGCCAGGTATCCTTTATCACCTGGTTATATTTCTGATTCTCCAGAATTTGCCACCATGTGGTTCACAGGTACTCCTCATCTCGCTTTTTAGCTCATTTTTGTTTGTGTTTTCCCCTATGAAGATTTAAGCTTCTTGAGGGGAGGGGTTTTCTCCCTCTGTACTTGTATTTTTATCTTTAGTGCTTATCACAGAATTGACAGTAGTATGGACTTAATAAAGGCATGTTAACTTGACCAGTGTGACTTTGAACAAATCAGTCAATCCTTTCTGGGTCATAGTGTTCTCATTTTCATAATGAGGGGGTTGAAGAAGGTCTTCTTCAACTCAAAATCTTTTTAATTCTAGCAAGCAGTATTTTCAACACATGCAGGGCTGAAGAAAAAGTTGCAACTAGTCAAAATCAAATCTTTCAGACAAGGTGCCTCGTTTTAAATGCCAAAAATAAAATAGAAAAAACACATTACTATTTGAATAATTCTGAGATCTTTATTTTTAGACAACATGTACATACAAATATAATTTATTATAAAAAAAATAAAGCTGCTAAAATTGTGCATGTCCCCTTAAGAAATGAATTTAAATATCCATTCACTCCAGATCAACATGATGTGGCACATAGCCTCAGAAGAATCAGGACAAACTGAGTTTGAAATCTACCTCTGATGTGTTTCTGGGCAAAAGCTTTAAGTCCTCAGTGTTCTCATGACTACAAAACTGTGATGCAGCTGCCAGTCTCCACTGGTGACTGGAGTTCCTCACACTAATGAAATCACAGGTCCAGTCCAAAATAAATGAATGAATGAATGAATGAATAAGAAGGATTGTGATTAGGAGAATCTTAAAATTTGTATCATTATTCTGGAGAATTATTTCAGCACTCATCATAGTACCTGGCACATAGTAGGCATTTGATAAATGCTAGTTGACTCATCACTTTTAACAAAAATCTCAACAAGTAATTTTAGGTGCTGTCTCCTTTTCTTTTTTTCCAAAATGACATTTGTCAAGTTTTTCCACATTAGGTGTATGACTGTCCCATGACCTTTGAATATTAGCTTTCTTAAATATTCTCTTATATGAAATTATATCGTACATATATTGTATAAAATTGTGCATTGTATTCTTTAGATATCTTTAATATTTGCAATCCCTCTCCAAGTAGGCATCCTCCCCATATGTTTTACTCATGCATCAAGAGACAATATTTGGAATGTCCTCTCTAACAGTTTCTCTGTTTGTATGTTCTTTCTGCCACTTTAAAAGACAAACCACAGAGGAGAAGTAAAATGGGTGAGAAAACTAGCAATTAAGAATACTAATTTTATATTTGCAATCACGATACACAGTAAAGTTGAGTGGGGATGAGACTGGCAAAGGATGTGAGTTTGAAAGGGTTTGTTCTGTTCTTTGCCATTCTTCCTAAGCACATGCAGATGGCATTTTAAGAATGGGTGCAGTGTTCACTGTGAGGTTTGCCAACAATGTAGATTTAGAAGGTAGAATAAAGAAAGGCATCAATGAGCATGGTAATGACAGGAAATGGTACAATCAAGAGACAAAACCATAGTGGGGCAAGCACAAGTATCACTAGTCATGTCTCTCTAGGCTTCAGGCATCCTGTGAACCTGACAGCCGCTTAAATATTCAGTTATTATAATGTAAATTTTCACTAAGTTGGCCAAGTCTACACAGCCAGAGAAAAGGAGACTTGAATAATTTATTGACTGATAGGATAGGTTTATGAAAGCCTAGATAGCTCAATTGTATAATTCTGAGCAAATTATTCTTTTTTGTATTATTGGTTGCTAATAATGATTATTTATTTTTATTACTCTTTAACATGAACGTATGCTTTCCATATTAGTCACATTTCAATTTTGAGGATGGCAATTGACGAGTTTGAAGTGATAATTATTTTACCTGAATTATCTTGATGATTTGTGCAGTCTATTCTAAAATCACCCATATAACCCCAGCAAACGAGACTGATCCTTTGGAGTACATTATGCCAAAAAGAATTTAAAGTTGACAGATATTTTAGTATTTCCTCATTATTCATCATGTTCTTACTATAATTTGTTCTGGATAAAATAATATATATTTATGTAGTGCAATGAGGTGACACAAATAGAAGTGTTTTTAAAATCTGTATTTCAGAATTGCAATCACAATTTTTTTTTTACATTAGAGCATTTACTGAATATTATATGTAGTAAAGCAAAATGTTTTGGAGCATAAAGCATTCTAGTGTGTGATCTATACACTAACATGTAGATTTTGAACTGTATGGTGGGAAAATCATTGATATTTTTAGATGCCAATGGATCTAACATAAATGGCAGGCAAGCTTAAACTCCTGCACAAAAGGACTAAATATGTAATCATGAAACTCAAGAAAATAGCAATAACGAAAATAAACAACACCAAAAAAGCTGCAAAAACCAGATGTATTGTAATGATCACTTTAATGTAGAGAACAGAAGAATAAACATCTGTAGTTGGGGATCTACAGATATGTAATGTTGCATGTAATACTACTTTACCTTTTGAGTTATAGTTATTCTTTGTTACAAGAGACAAATCCATAGTGGTGGTGGAAGAGGACATTGGGAAATGATCCTAATGTTTTTTAAAAAAGCATAATTAAAATTATTGATTGAAAAACAATGCAACATAATGTAAGAAAAGGAAAATTAAATTTTGCAATTTGTGCTGACAAGATTTAACAGACCTGCCTCACTTCTATTGCTTCTTCTAAAGTAATAAATGAAAGAAAAAAAAATACCGAGTATTCAAATTGTCCTCAAGTTCCCAATCAAAAGACATTTTGTAGAAATGCTGCCACTGTCATCATCATAATACCAAGATTAATTATCAATCACTATTTCAGAAAGAATATTTGAAATTCAACACTGTTAGTTAATCCTTTGGTGTTCTTGAATCAGCTCCCAATTGAAGCAGTAACTCAAAGTGCCTGGAACACACACCACATTTTTGCTTAGTCTCTGAGCAACATTTAGAATATCTAGAGAGGGAATAGTCTAACTACAAGTTTGAAGCTAGCCAAGGTCTTTGTTCTAAAAGATTCTTTGGAAAGGCTTAAGCATCCCATCCTGCAGGCTAGACCACCATGTAATTCTCCTGTAAGAGAACACACATTCTCTCTCCCCTTCTCTGAGCTGAATCAGCCTCAGATCAGTGGGGCAGCATGTCACAACGTTCTGTCTTTCACATATCTCCCTCTAAAGTGTCTGCAGTATTTTATAAGTCCTTATTCTTCAGAGCATTTCACTTCATCTACAAAGCTCCCTGTCTATTTTAAAGATAATTGAGCAGAGCTTACTTTTGAAATCCCAGTAAGAAAAACTACCTGCCCCTACACCATGCCAATCAGACTCATGAAAACTAGAAGGAGGAAAAAGAGTAAAACATAAGAGTGCTTCTGAATGTTCAGGCATTGATGTTTTATAGATAAACGTGATTTTAGTTAAAAGAGTGCCCATTTCATTGGAAACTACATTATTATTGGGTTTCCCAATTTACATGTAAAACCATTCAGTTTCTTCCTAGGAACCAAGTGAGCTAATGTTTAGGCTCATAAGGTTTTCTGTGAACAGGCTTAAATAGTGTATATATAAACACACACACACATGTGTGTGTGTGCACAAATATACATACATATGTGTGTGCATGCCACATACACACATACGTATATTGCCGTTGCTCAGTCATTCAGTTGTGTCTGACTCCTGACTTGTGGCCCCACGGACCATAGCACATCAGTAACGTCCACGGTGTTTGCTTGGCAAAGATACTGGAGTTTTGCTCCAGTTTGCTGGAACTGTTTGCTGTTTCCTTTTCCAATGGATTAAGGCAGAGATTAAATGACTTGCCTCACAGCTGGTAAGTGTCTGCAGCTAGATTTTAACTCCAGTCTTTCTGAATCTAGACCCAGTGCTCTATCCCCTGAGCCACCTATCTGCCTCATGTATACATATACACACAGATATACATCTAACATGCATACATATATATGTGTATGTGTGTTTGTGTAGATAGATATACATATATGTATGTACGTATATATGTGCGTGTGTATCTATGAGTCTGTGTCTGTGTGCATTGTGTGTGTGTGTGTGTGTGTGTGTGTGTGTTTAGTTATGGGAGAGTGGCAGGAAATACCATAAAAGAGTCTGTGAACTTCAAAGTTTCCAAATGAAAATGAAAGTCAAATTTATATGTTCTCACTGATTTCCACAAATTTCTTTGAAAGGCCCATTAATTATCTGACAGCCTCATACTCTATTTATAACCAATCTATTGTTCAAATGATTTTTAGTAGTCACGTAAAGATTCTATATTCTGCATGATAATACTTCTTTTCTGATCTCAGTAAAGTAATTTGTCTTCATTATAGCCTAACCATTTGACACTCTTGTTTTTAAAAGGCAAAATCATTTTTCATTGACTTAAGAGCATAAAATAGTGTCAGGAGAAACTTATTTGTTAGTCATGGAATTTGAAAACTGTGGAAAACATATCTTTTTTCTTTCAAAATTTTCCTGTTGATTTGAGTCAAAAGATTTTTTTAAAATTTCTAGTAAATAGAAATACATTATTCAGAATGGTAGTAACTGCAGTTCCCAAATCTAAGATTATGAGATTAATTAGCATTATATTCATATTTAGTAATAGATCACATACACATATAGATAGATAATTTTACCTAGCAGTTTTTCTAAGCCCTTTACTCACACCAGCCCTGTAACAGAAGCAGAATAGGTATTATTATCCCCATTTTTAAGAAGGGAAATACAAAATAGCAAAGAATTTAAGTGATTTACCAGAAATGACTATGAAATGGTAAAACTCAAATCTAGGTCTTCAGATGCTAGGTGCCATGCATAAAGCTTTCTAAAGCAAATAATCATATCTTTAATAAAACTAATTTCTGTTCTACAACCTTATCTTTTCTGTACAGAGGATTATTTAGTTTACTATTCCAAAGTCATTTCCAAAAGAATTTAACAGGTAAAGCAACTTACAATTGAAGCTGTTATTTAAACTTTTTTCAAATAACTAGCTTTTGGTTACAGAATTTTGAGCTACAGAATTGTACAGTATCTATTTTTAAATAGCTATAATAGTATATAAGTAACAATATAGTAATAATAAAATAGCTAAAATAAAAATCATATCTGAAACTAATGGAAAATTAATATTATTCATCTTAAATTATTTAATATTTTTAATTGTTAAAGGTGTATAAAAGAGGGAAATCAGCATTCGTTAAATACATACTATGGTATCAGATACTAAGCTAAGTGCTTAAAAAGTTATCTCATTTGATCCTCAGAATAACTCTTTGAGGTAGGTGCTGTTATCCCCATTTTCAGTTGAGGAAACTGAAACAGACAAAACATAAATAATTTTCCCAGAGTCACACAGCTACTTACCAAGGCCATATTTGAACTCAGTTCTCCTGCCTTCATAACCATATTCACTGTACCATCTGGCTACCTTCTTGTAGAAAACTAATCATTGTTTATCTGTGGCTACTACATAGATAATCTCACCTAAATCTAAGGCAATGATACAAGCTTCTGTCAAGGCATTTGGTGGCTAAATGTCCATTTGTTTGCTTTTTGTTTTTGTTTGCTTTTTAGGATTTGAACAAACTTTGTTTAAATATGCTGCTTTCAAAAAAATTGGTTTTGGATCATTATTGAAGTCTCTTCACCATATTTTCCCAATGCTACACATATCCAAAAAAAAACACCTTACACATTTTAGGTAATAAATAAATATTTGTTAAATGGATGGATAGATGAATGGATGTCTTAGAAGATGAGCAAGTTTACTCTGTGTTAGATTGTTGGTGCAGATCAGTTAAAAAGTTTATTATCACCTGTCTTCACTCATTTTTTAAGTTAGAGAATAAACATGGAATAACAGGAAATAGACTAAATGTTATCAGGAGCCCTGGGTTTGAGTCACAATTTCTACTATTTACTAGCTAAGTGCCGTTGGGCAAATCATCTAAACATTAATTTCTTCATCGGTTAAAAAGGATTTAAGAATAGAACTGTTGGGGAGCAAAAGCACATTGAAAATTGTAAAGCAATATTGAACTTGATTACTATTCAGAGTTTGGTGGTGTGGTTGTCCTTAATTCTTGAAGAGGACCAAAATGACATCACTATGCTAGAGTCAAGTCTCAGTGTGTCCGACTGTGGCCGATCAGACCAATAGAGCTCAGAATGCTTCACCACTGGTTGGGCACAAATAGTTCGTGTGAACATTTGGGATAGATTCTCCAAATCTGTGCATCCTACATTTCCTTTGCATACATTTCATGTGCCAATGATGAGTAAAATCGTTTTTGTGCCTTTTTTGTGTTTCAACCTCAGAGTGGGATGCCCACGTGCGGTGGCAAGGCCAGGGTTAGGTAAGCAGACATTTCTAGGACACCTTTTCTAGTCCCTTCCTCAAACCAGGAGGTGAGCAGCACGATCCTTAAAAGGCTGCTCAGATACCCAGGGGGCTGCTGAATCCCACTGCTGCTACAAGTGAGAAAATGACGCTATGGACTGGGCCACCTGTGTGCAGAATATGACCACAGCTCCCAGCGTATCAGCACCTGCTGCTTTCTCACTTGTCTATCTCCACTGGACTTTGAAATAGGTAATGGGGGTAGGGTGTGTTCCAGAAATACCATTAACCCTAGGGTGATGGCAGCCAGGCCCTCTTCAGGGCTGCTTTCCACCTTGGTGTCCACCTGTTCCACTTAACTCTCCCCTGTGGCTCCAAGAAGCTGTAGCATGTGCAGTTGCCGCACTACAAAATAGAGGTCTTAAAACCATCATTTCTTTCCCTTCACCAATTTTCTCTTGGCCTGTGTAAATTAGATGGGGCAGCCAAGTGTAAATTAGACCAGATGATTTATTAAATCTTTTTTTTTAAATACAAAGAAGCCCTTCTCTGATCTTAGATCATAAATGCAATGACTTCAAGTACCAGGTTTCCCACTTAATAATAAAAACAAACAAAACAAAACAAAACAAAACCCTGCACAAGTCAGTTTATCTGCATGACTTTATTTTGGTCATTTGTAAAATCAAGATAATAAAACTTCAATACAGATCTTGGAACGATAATAGAAATTCACAGTTCCATGTAATATTAAGGTTTACAAAGACCTTTCCATGCAAAAATGCTATGAGATAGGTAATGCAAACAGTATTAAACCAATTTTGCAAATGAGGAAACTGAGCCTCATTAATAACCACATTGAGCAAAATTTGCCTGAAATTACAAAGCTAATATATATCAGAACCAGTGGTCAAGTCTAGTTCTCTTCCTTCTTCTAGTACAAAGCCTTGACCATCATGCTATGCTGTCCTAACCCACTGTGGGAATTAACAGAAAAAAAAAAAATATATATATATATATATATATATATATATATAATAATATATATATATAAATATATATATATATATAAATATATATATTATATAATATATATATATATAAATATATATATATATAATATATATATATATATAAATATATATATATATATATATATATATATATATATATATATATATATATATATATAAATACTATGCAACCACAAAGTACTGTATTAATAGTGTATCTTACATGACTATTTAACATTAATTAAATATTATTCAAAGTTTTGGATTTTATCTTTCTAAAAATTAAATTATGATACCAGAATTTAAAGGCCACAACAATCTGATAAAAGATGACCTTAAACCAATAGTTTAAAAATATTCTCTTCCAAAATATAGGAACACGTTAGAAGTTATCTTGGAAACAAATAAGAGAGTTTAACATCAAATAAAATTTTTTGATGGACCAGAGCAAAGAATATTGTATACATGAACATGTAAATGCACACTCATACACACACATGCACACAAAATGTGGGAATATGAAAAAAATTGCAAAATTTGTCCCTAAATATTTACACTATATATTGCCATTAGCCAAAAGGAAGGTGATGTTTTAGAGTAAAAAAAAAAGGATTTTGTTAATTTACTTATGTAAGGATAGTTTATTGTTGGGTGACAGCATCTCCAATAATATTGTTCTTCGTATAAGTAGTATTGAAATTTACTGTCTGGGTTAATAGATTCACTCTAAATTTCCACTACTCTGGAAAGTCTAGGTTATCAGAAATAATTTCTTTTGCTACTAAGTAAATGTTTACCTTTAAAATCTAAGAATGTTGTTACTGTGAGTGGATTGTTGTATAAGTAGAAACACATCATTGGGGACTTAAAACTAAAGTAGTGAGTAGAGTGAGTATATTTCTCCTCAGTAAGACTTCCCTTACGACTCTGATAAAGTCTGAGTCTAACTGCACGGCAGTGGTCTGTCTCTGCTTTTCATTTCTCTATTTTGTTAGGATGAGAAAATGAGGCAGCACAGTAAAAGAGTCCATTTCTAAAAAGAAGAGCTAGGTTCAAATCTCATATCTGACATAACCCATATGACTTTAGGCAAATCCCATAACCTCTCTGGGACTCTATTTCCCCATCTTTAAAATGAGAAGTGTCATCAGATTGGTTAGGTTGAGAAAAAAGGAAAATAAAAAATGCTACAGGGGCTGAGGGAAAATAGATATTTTAATGTCCGGTTGCTGAAGCTGTGAATTAGTTCAACCATTCTAGAAAACGATTTGGAACTACATCACAAAAGCTATTAAACTGTGCATTTCTTTTGACCCAGCAATATTACTACTAGGTCTCTACCCCAGTTAGGTGGCTTAGTGGATAGACTACTGGACCTTGAATCAAGAAGAGCTGAGCTCAAATTCAACCTCAGACACTTACTAAGTGTGACCTGGGTAAGTCGCTTATCCTTTGCCTCATTTTCCTCAACTGTAAGATGGGTATAATAACAGCAATTATCTCACAGGGATGTTATGAGGAACAAATAGATATTATTTAATAAAGCACTTAGAACAGAGCCTGGTATATAGTAGGTGTAATATGAATGCCTCTTTCCTCTTCCTTTCCTCCTCTTTTCTCAAAGACAGCAAAAAAAAAAGAAAAAAAGAACTTATGAATGCCTATTTCCTTTTCCTTTCCTCCTCTTTTCTCAAAGACACCAAAGAAAGAGGAAAAGAACTTATGGATGCCTATTTCCGGTTCCTTTCCTCCTCTTTTCTCAAAGACAGCAAAAAAAGAGGAAAAGAACTTATGAATGCCTATTTCCTCTTCCTTTCCTCCTCTTTTCTCAAAGACAGCAAAAAAAGAGGAAAAGAACTTTCATGTACAAAAATAATTATAGTATTTCTCTTTGTGATAGTAAAGAATTAGAAACTGAGGAGATGTCTGTCTGACATCTGGCTAAACAAATTATGCTATATGATTGTGATAGAATAGTATTATACTATAAGAAATGATGAAAGTAATGGTTTGAGAGAACAATTAGAAAGACATAAATTAAAGTGAAGTAAGAAAACAATTTGTACAATAATAGCAATATGATAAATAAAGATAAGGAACTTTGTAAGACTTAGGAACTCTGATCAACACATTAACTAATGATAATTCCAAAGTACTAGTGATGTAACATGCTATTCACATGAAGATAGGAATTCGATGGACTGAAAGTGAAAAGTGACACATTTTCTTTTCTTCCTTTTTTTTGGGGGGGCATAGAATGTGCAGGGATTTGTTTTGCATGACTATACATGTTTGAAATGGGTATATTCTTCCTTGCCTTCTCAATTGGTGGCAGGGGGAAGATGGAGGGAGAGAATTCAAAACTGAACATAAAATAAAACTGAATTTAAAAAGTGAAAAAGTAAAATGAGGGTGTTGGACTAGGAGAGCCCTAAAGTTATGTCGTTCTGAATCTATGATGTCGTAATCCTAGGATCCATTGAGGTTGCTTCATTGGACTAGCTGAAGTGGTTTACAAAATGGTATGCTATATAATGCCCATTTAGCAATATCAGCCTGAAACATTTGCATCCTTTTGCAATGATTAACAAAGGAGAAAAAAATTGATAACATTCCAAATTGGTGAGTTGATGAGTAATGACTGACAAATATTTATATATCACTATAAGATTTGTAAAGGACTTACATATTCAATGTTATTTCTGTGATGCAAATACTACAAGTATTACTGTACTTACTTTTCAGAGAAACTGGAGCTCAGAGTTTGTAAACTGACCATAAGTCAATTACTTGTTAATGTTAAAAGTAATATTTAAATCCAGGTCTCTGCTGAATCAGAATTCAGTATTTTTCCATTATTCCAGACTACGTCATAATATACACTTATATGTACATATATACATGTGTGTGTATGTGTGTATGTGTAGTATCTACTTCTAATATACCCATTTTGTATATGTATAACTACACCACTAAGATACATAAAAAAGAGTAAATGTCTCACAATTTCATCACTGAAGTACAAATATGAATGGATGGCAAGTTATAGATAAAAGGGCCAACTCAGGAAATTTGTTGAATTCAAAAACTGTACTTCCCAGATGTATTTCCCAGATACGATATAAGTTGCTACTGCACTATAGAGCTCTCTAAAACTCAGGTATCTTTGATACTAATGCTTTAAAAAAAAAACTCTATGGAAAAAGGAAATGCTAAACTTTTCACCACCCCTGGTGATTTGCTGAACTTCTTGACTTTACTTGAAGCAGAAAGCAGGTGCTAAGGTATGCAATGTCAGAGCCGTGAAAGCAGCAGGCAAAACTTGAAAATGAAAAACCTGCTTTGGTTACATGTGCTGAATGAAACAAACAAACATAATTACATTGCTCTCCTGCAACCTCCTTCTTTCCCAAGACCCAACGTCCTGGCCTACAGCACATTAATAGTTCTTGTTCTAGTAGACTCCAAACTTATGCTCTGTAGTTGTAACTCCAGACTCTTTAAGGTATGGGAGGAAAAGGACCACAAATCTAGGATTGATTCGAGGCAGAAAAATATCACCGAAATCCCAAGAAGGTAAGATTCTTGGGAAAACAGCACCGGTGCCTTCAGGTTTGACCATTTCCATTGATGGGGTGATGTTTGGGTATTTGTGGTTGTTGGTTTTTCCACCGCTAAGCAGATACAAAGTTTCCCCCTACCCCCACTTGGTCAATTCACCAATAGATGAATTTAAATGAAAAGCTTAGATCTTTTTGGATATTCAAACTTAAAACCAAGCTAATGATCACCCTGAAAGTATTCAAATCCTGTTTCTCTTTACTCTTTCTGTGACCTTAAACTTCTTCAGTCTGTTCTCTCATTTATAAAATGAGGGGTTTGGACTAAATGGCCTCCTGATGTACACTGCAGCTCCCAAGCTATGACCCTATGATCTACGTTCACCATTTCTCTATAATTAAGGCTCCACCAAAGAATGGAATATATTTTAAAATATGTGGGTATATGTATGTAAACATATATAAATGCCCAGAGAGAGAGAAAGAAAGAGAAACAGAGACAGAGACATAGATACAGAGAGAAACAAAGACAGAGAAAGGACACTCCTGTCTCATATCCTTTCCCTTCCTTTCACTCTCTCCCTTCCTCTCTCCCTCTCTCCATTATTCCCTCCCTCTCTCTCTGCCTCTCTGTAGCTCTCTCAGTCTCTGTGTGTCTCGTGGGCATGTGTGTGTGTGTGTGTGTGTGTGTGTGTGTGTGTGTGTGTAGCCTTAATATAAAGGGTGAAGAATATGAATATGAAGTGAATAAGAATATGAAGATGAAGGGACTAGACCTATGATTCATTGATATGGGAAACTCCTGGATAAGAATGCTCCCTCTACCAACATAGGTCAGCACCTTTATCATTTGTGCTTTGAAAGAGTTGTCCACAAGACTGCTGATAAGTTAAGTGACCTGCCCAGAGTCACCCAGCAAATACAGATCAGAGGCAAGACCTGAAGCTAGGTTTTCTGGTCTCTAAGGCCAACTCTCTATTAATTACACCGCAACTTCCTCTGAAATATTCTGAATAACTCCCTACGAACTATGTGATTTATTCATATTTAATAATTTTCTTGATGTAATTCTTAATGATTCCACAAATTCAACAAATGAGTAATCAGACTGTGCCTGGTACATAATAAATTCTTAATAGATGTTTTATCTATTTATTTGCAAAGCCCTTTTCCAATTGCTGAGGAAAATACAAAGATAAAGACATAATACCTGCCCTCATGGAGCCTGTGGTCTAACAAAGGAAAGACCATATTCCATAATATTAAATACCACAAGGAGTGCATAATAGATGTACATGGTAATGATTTTTAAAAGAAAAACAATAAAACCCTCTAATTTGTAATTGTAGGGACCACCAATTCAGGTAACACAAAGCACTAGGGAAACACGAAAAGGCAAGTCATTTACAGACATGACTAATTTGGTCTATGTCCAAATTGAAGCTGCGCTCTATATCCCGTTTCCAATTCCCTGAACCATATAGTTTATAGCAAAGTAACAGTTATTGAGTTCTGGGGCAGCACATAATAGCCTCAACTTTACCTTATTTCCTGTGTCTGTTTCTTTTTTTATTCTTTTTCTTTTTTTAAGGAAATGATGACCATCATTTCCACTAACATATTTTAAATTATATGAGGTACCTAGGGTAGTCATTGACTTGGAAAAGATACTGAGTGTAGACTTTGAAACATATTTGAGAATGAGATGGAGACAATTTTGTATATCAAATTTTGATTAGATTTTGTGCCTTCTTAAATTATCATTGTTCAAGTATTTTGAAGTATGCGAAGCCCTGAATAAGCACTGCTGAAATAATTTCAAAAAGCTAAATCAGCAGCCAGACTATTCCCTCTGATTGAATGCTTTGCACAAATAAATGGTTTAAGAAAAAAAAAACAATTAGATTCCTAGAGAAGTTTTCCTTTTACCCCAGGCATGATTTTTTTCTGGAAGGGGAAAAAATTATATTTTCCTTTAAAAATACAAAAAAAAAATAAAAAAGAGAGAAAGATTATAAGACACTGTAGCCTTATATGTACAGTATATGAACTAATTCAATATCATCAGCCCACGTGCCTCAGCCCAGAGGCAGCTTTAGAATATTAATAATGTTCTTCTTTTCTGTTTCCATGGCATGCTTGTGTGCCATGTGAGCTATGATATTTTTCTTACATTGCCAATTAATGTTTTCTGACCCTCTAGCAATTAAAAAAAGGTGAAAAAGATAAAAATGACTCTCCAAATGAAGGCTTCCTTTGAACCAAAGTTTTCCTTGCTATGGTTCAAAAGAAGTTAAACCATCTATTTTTATACATGCATACATCTTTATATGCACATAATTATATACATGTTCTTTCCTTGATCAATTAATCAGCAAGCTTTTAATTACTTTACTAAGTCACAGACACTGTGCTATGTGCTGGAATACAAAGAAAAAGCCAAAACAGGCCTTACATTCCAGGAGATCAAATTCTAATAAAGGAGATAACATACACACATACACACATTTGTGTGTATGTTGTCTCCATATAGGTTTTTAAGTACACATTTTTATATATAGATATATTTGTCTCCTAATATGCACATGTATGGATAATATATATATACATACACATATATAAATTGTTATATATATATATATATATATATATATATATATATGTCTAATAAACATTGTATGTAAATCTATATAAATATAGGGGCAGCTAGATGGCACAGTGAATAGATCACTGGCCCTAGATTCAGTAAGACATGAGTTTAAATCTGGCCTCAGGCACTTGATAGTTACTAGCTGTGTGACCCTAGGCAAATCACTTCACCCCACTGCCTCGCCAAAAGAAAAAAAAAGAGTTAATAAATCTGTATAAATATAAATAGATAAATACAGAGTACATAGAATATAACTTTAGAGGGCAAGGTACTAGGAATAGATAGGATTAAGAATAGTCTCTTGAGGGAGCTGGCCCTTGAACTAATTATTAATTATGGCTCCTCCTTCTCAAACACTCTGTTCTACACCTGACTTCCCAATTACCAGTTCCTATTATCTCAAAGTTCTCACTCTGACTAACTTGTTTTTGCTAAAATGTCTTCCATATTCATTTGTTTTTCTATTATGCATATGGTTTTGCTTTCTTTCCTTTTTTTCTACCTCCCTTTGGATTTTGTTGAATCTTACTAGTTCTGTTTTTTTTTTCAGATCTCATTGCTCCCCCTAAAATATAATTTTTGTTTATTTAATATTTAAGATTTACAAGAATTTCCACACAAAAGCTCTGTTATTTAGGCAGGACAAATTTTAAACCCTTTTTTAGAGATGATGAAATTGAGTCTTAAAAGGCTTAAATGACTTTGCTCATGATCATATAAAGATTTAGATTCAAGCACGGATTTCTCAGATCTAAGTACAACATTATTCCGCTGTATCATATATATGCACACATTTATTTGTGTGTATATGTATCTGTTGTTCAGTCATTTTTCAGTCAGGTTTGACTCTTTGTGGCCCCACTTGTGATTTTTTTTTTGCCATTTTCTTCTCCAGCTCATTTTATAGATGAGGAAACTGAGGCAAACAGGGTTAAGTGGCTTGCCCAGGGTTACACAGTTAGTAAGTGTATGAGGCCAGATTTGAACTCAGGAAGATGAATCTTTCTGACTCTTGGAACAACATTCTATCCACTGTGCCACCTAGTTGGTGCACACTCATATCCATGTGTACACAGACATATCTACACACATGCATTCACATATCTATGTGTGCACATATATGTGTGTACATATCTATATATGTACATATGTGTGTATGTATGTATGTTTGTATGTATGTGTGTGTGTATGTATGTATGTATGTATGTATATGTATGTATGTGTATAATTTTCTCTCACTAATACTTAGATGGCTCCATGATTCCAGCATCTGGGATATTCTTTCCACCAAGAGAGATTTAAATTCCTTTCTACCTTTCTCATTTTGTGTTAGTTTCATCCAGGGGTGAGGAACCTACGGCCTCGAGGCCACACATGGCCTTCTAGGTCCTCAAGGTCTTTGAACAGATTTGTTCTGTGAAGTTTGGATTCAGTCAAAGGGCTGCACTTGGGGACTTAGAGGACCACATGTGGCCTTGAAGCCTCAGGTTCCTTACCCCTGGACTCTTGTCTACATCTATATTAATTGCCATAGGTCGCACTCTGTATGTGGAGACCTTCCTGTAGGATTTTAGAAGTACTTCAAAGATGTTAGTGCTGCCCTTGGGAGTTTGTTAACCCACATAATCATTCAGTTGTCAAATCTCCTCAATTCTAAGTCCACACCCACCATGATTCAAGCCTTCATCACCTCTCACTTTTATTTCAGCAGCCTCCCGATTGATCTCCCAGCCTTAAATAACTTCCTTCCCCCATTCATTGTTTATACAGTTCCCAAAGTGATATTCATAAATATAGATCTGCCATGATACTCCCTTTGCTCACTAGACTCTAGTGGCTCACTATGGCAAATACAAATTCCTTTAATGGTGATTAAAGCCCTTCACAACCTGGCTCTGACCTACATTTCAAGTTTTGTTTTGTTTGTTTTACTCCCCTTTACACAATTTTTGGTCCAACTATTGCAAAAAAGTACCCATCTTCCATATCTATACCTTTGCACAGGCTATCCCCATGTCTGCAATAAACTCTTCCTTACCTCTGTCTCTTAGAATTCCTTTCATAATTTAAGTTGTGTCATTTTCTACATAATCTATCTTAATACCACTAGTTTCTAGTTTAACTCCCCCAAATTATATAGTGTTTATTTTCCATGTATTTCCTATATACTTATTTTAGGTATACTTATATGTGTCCTTGCTGTTTTATCTTACTGAGATGTAAGCACCTTGAGCTTCTTGCTTCAAATTTGTCTGAATCAAAAGCTGCTGGCCCAGCACCTGGCACAGAGTAGGTATTTAACAAATGACTGTTTATTGAAACACCGTGACTTAATTCCCAATTCTCTCTTCCTTTGTTGTAGGCTCTGACAGTGAAGTGGTCATTCTCCTTACCAAGGTCAACATTTCTAAATTTGCTCTTGATACCACAGCTTCCTCTTCTGGCCAGTGTATTACAACTTTGTTCATCTTCCCTTCTACCTACAATGACTCAGATCTATTCCCTGCTGATTTCCAGTCCTTCCACACAAAGTACCTAACAGATATCTTAACTTACACATCCCATAGACATCAACCTGTCCAAAATAGAACTCACTGACATTCCCCACAAATCCATCTTTCAGATTTCCCTGTTTCTGTCTACAGTGCCACTATCTGTATCCCAGATGGGCAACCTTGGCTTTATCCTCAATTTCTTACTCTTCTTCACCCCACATACACAATCAGTGGCCAAAGCTTGCCTTTGTATCTGCCTTTATAGTATCTCTTGTAACTATCACTCACATGACTACAACTTCTTTTAAGGCCCTTACCACCTTTCACCTTGACTATTGCAATGGCCTCCTGACTGGTCTCTCTAATCCAAGTCTATACTCACTCCAATCTATTCTCCACACAACTAGCAAAGTGATGTTTTTTTTAAAGAAGTTCTGACTATGTCATTCAGCTACCCCATAAACTCTGATGTCTCCCTATTGGCTCTGGGATCAAGTATAAAATCTTCTGTTTTTATTTTAAAACTCTTTACAATCTGGCCCAACTCTGCCTTTCCAGTCTCATTCATAATACATTACTCTTAACCCTGTACTCAACGGTCCAGTCAAATTAGTTTTCTTCTAGGACACATGTTATCTCTGTGATTTTGCTCTGGCTGTTTTCCAAGCCTAGAATATACTCCCTTCTTACCTGAACCTTGTAAAATCCCTTTCTTCCTTCAAGAATCAGCTCAATCACCGCCTTCAATATAAAAATTTTCCTGATTCCAACTACTAGTGCCTATCCTTCCTAAACTACCTTGTATATAGTTTTTATTTTTCCTGTATATACTTAGGTATGTAAAAGTTGTCTCCCCAATAGAATATAAATTCAATGAAAGCAGGGGATTATTTCATTTTTAGCTTTGAATCTCAAAAATCTAACACAATATTTATATTTTATTATATTGGCTTATCAACTTTTGTGATAAGCAAGCAGATCACTTCATATATATATATATATATATATATATTCTTATATACATATATATATTCATATATATATATATATATATTATATATATATATATGTATGTATTTATGTTGTCTTATATACCACTTCTTATGTATCTTTGGAAATGTATTCTAACTTGTTTACATGCATCATGAATATATAAATGTGAGGAGGTTAGCCTAAGGCAGGCCCTTGTCAGTATTCTGACAGGAATTCATCCACTCTTTTCCTTTACTAAGCTGTCTAATGGCAGTCTGGTTCTTAAAGCTTGGAGCGAAAAGATGGTAGAGCCAGTGGTAGGCACAGACACACCAGTCACTCTGGCCCTGGGCTCAGTTTGTATTGGTCATAGAATTTTCTCAGCAGTGCTCATTTTCAGTGATGGGGAGCTTTGAGGACGGATAGACAGATTAATTCACAGGACAGCCAGAGACTTCTACAATGGACTTTCAGGATTCTAAGGTTATCCCAGTGGGTCCATGAGGACCTCAAGAGATCTTGATTTCTTGTGTATCCACAAGGTATGACCATGAGAATCACTGAAAGCTTTTACAGTATGCTCTAATACTGGTGTAGATTACCTATTGTGAGTTAACTTGCCTGTACCCTGCTACTGTTTTTGAGAAGATAGGAATCTAATATGCTACCCTGAATTTTCTGGATTGGCTCTGATGCTATGATGGCAAGCTAAATTCAGTAGAAGAAATCCAGATCTATATTGAGATGGGTATTTATTTTCACCTGGTGGGTTGGAAAGAAGGAATACAATATGGGCCTTTGTTACATTTTCAAATTTCCCAAAATTTTATCTGACCAAGTAAATCACTTACTCAATTGTGACTATGAGTGTTGACAAGTGACTAAAATAGCATGGTGAGTTTGGAAAGGGTGTAGGCTACATAACTCGTAGATAAGAAACTGGGGCTATGAGGGGAGAGGGGAATTACTGAGTGATTGATAACCAACTGCCCTACAGATTCTGGCTGATGACAGTGTATGTTACATCCATGGATTTCAATACTTTAAGAGTTATGATTTAATTGATGTGGGTACTTAATCCATAAAAACAAAGCAAAACCTCTCTATATTTTGACCATGAATTATTGTTACCAAAAATATTCATTACCCAGTGGATAAACGCCTTATGATGAATATCACCTCTGTGAACAGTCTATCAACAGGGTCTTCACTCTGAGCTTTTCTAGTTTGGCATGACCTGAAAGACCTTATGCTTGTTCTATTAACATAGACTTTGAAATCTCATCATGATGGCATCAAGTCCAAATAATGATGAGTGAAAAATGTGTATGTAAATATTCTTGAACTTTCCCTGGCACATCCACGTTAAAATATATGCAGGGGGAAGAAAAAAAGAAAGATTAGACTGTTTAGAGCAATTTTTGTTGCCCTTAAAAATTTGCATTTTTGTAAAAATCATTCTTAGCTACTCAGCCATACAAAAATGGATGGTGGGTTATATTTAGCCTATGGGCTGTTGTTTGACAACCTCTGCCTTAGAAGAACATTAATCAATTTGTGTTGTTTGGAATAGTGGGAATTGTGGTAACAAATTAGGCAATAGGGTTTGAAGTCAGCTATAGGGAATTATGGGCTAACCATCACTGATCGTTAAGTTGTTAGTTTCATTTTGGTTTGTGACACTTACCTAAATGCAGTAGAAACTCAATTTGGAGTCAGAGGGATTGGGTTGAAATCACAGCTCTGAAACTTACAACCTATGTGATCCTATCAAAGTAATTTAACCTCTTCAACGCAGTTTAAGTGGTAAAATTAGGAAACTGAATTATAGAAAGTGACTTCTTAAGTCCTTTCTAGCCCTAAATCTATAATATATGTCTACTAATGTGATAACATACGTGGTGTGGGGGTATGTGTGTGTGTGTGTGTGCATGTACAGTGTTCATCTCCATAAAAAAAAGGAGAATGCCACATTTAATTACTAATTCATACAAGACAGCACTGCTTACATCTTTCCTTTCCCCATGCAACATGTAAAGGCAGTTAATGTCATGCAGGTGTTGGCAGGGTGGGGGGAGGGTTAGTCCTTTGAGACTCATTGACTGTAGTCTGGGAGTAAAATAATGTAGCCAAAAAATAAAAATAAATAAAAATAAAAACTTGCCTAGCAACAGGGGCTGAAAAACGATAGCCAACAACCAGGGTAAATGAAAAGGGTCCACTGAATCCCTAAGGGAAAAAAAAAAAGTTCTGGACAGGGAAAAGCTCTCTTTTCTGGGATATCAATTGGGAAGGGCCCTGGGTATATGAGATAAGAAAGGAATCACAGTCACAAGAAGAGGAAAAAGTAGTTAGCCAAGTTATCAAGTGATAGAGAGAACTTGGGACAGAAAAAAAATGAAAGAGAGTTGGATGACAGAGGAAGAAACTGTGAAAAGTGAATGGCAAAATGGTTTGCAGAATGGGAGAATTTCAGACTTAGAAGGGCTCTCAACAGTCATCTATTCTAACCAATACATGAAAAAGATCCTCTGCTTCAATATGCCTAAATAATAATTATCCATTATTAGCTCAAAGAACTGTTTGTTGTTGAGTCATTTCAGTCACGCCTGATTCTTTATGACCCCAATGGCAAAGACACTGGGGTAGTTTGCCATTCCCTTCTCCAGCTCATTTTATAGATGAGGAACTCAGAAAAAAATGAGGTTAAGTGACTTCTCCAGGGTCACATAGCTAGTAAGTGTCTGAGGCCAGATTTGAACTCATGTAGAAGAATCTTCCTGACTCTTGGCCCCAGTATTATATCCATTGTGCTACGTAGCTATCTCCAAAGCCCTGTAGTAAAAAAAAAAAATCCTTTAAGATAGCCACTTCCACTTGATAATACTTCCAATTGCTAGGAAATTATATTAGGAACTTTTATTTCCTTGTATTAAGCTTAGGTTTGCTTGTCTGTTGCTCCTCTGGGAAAAAAAAAAGTAGGAAAAAAAGTATAGTCCCTCTGCCATATAATAACATTCCCACTGAGTCTTTTGTGGATGAAAAATTCCAAATTCCTTCAACCAGTTCTCAAATGGAATGGTCTAGACTCATAGGTCGAGAGTGGGGAAGGATAACAGAGGCCAACTAATCCAATGCTTCCATTTTACAGATGGGGTAACTGAGGCTGCAGGATAAGTGACTTGCTCCAATGCACATGGGTAGTAAGCATCAGGGCAGGACTCGAATCCATGCTGTCTACTTATAGAGCCAGTGTTCTTTCTACTGTGCTCCAGTATCTATTCTTCAGCTTATCAATGTTCTTAGAATGTGGTGCCCATAGTGGAACAAAATATTTTGGAGCTGACAAAAAGTATGCAGTACAATATGACTCTCTCTTCTTTATTTCTATTCCTCTCTTAATGGGTCCCAAGATCACATTAGCTTTTGATCCTGCTATGTTTTACCAACTCCTTGGGCTTGAAATACACTTAATAAACAAACAAAGATCCTTTTCAGATGAATCACTGCATAGATACACCTCCTCCATCTTGTATGTATAACATTAATTGCTTGAACTGAAATCTAAGACTAATTTATATTTATCCTTATCAAATATAATCTATTAAATTCAGCCCAGATTTCTAGCCTCTTAGGATACTTATTTTGTTATCAAAAGAAATCAGTCAGTGCAGTGGATAAGAACACTGGGCCTGGAATCAGGATGACCTAAGTTCTAATGTGGCCTCAGACATTTAGTAGCTATGTGACCCTGGGAAAGTGACTTTACCTCTTTTTGCCTCAGTTTTCTCTCCCGTAGGATAATAACACCTTTTCCCAGCATTGTTGTAAGAATCAAATGAGATAATATTTGTAAAAGTACTTAGCACAATGCCTGGCAAAAAGTAGGCTCTATATAAATGCTTGTTCCCTTTCCCTTTCCTTCATCTAGTATTAGCAATCCCTCCTAGCTTTGTACTTAGCATGAGAGGGTGAGAATCTGCATTGCAGAAAGGGAAACAGTGAGAACATGAAGTGTCCAGATGCAATCAAGCAAAGACAAAAGAATAGAGTTGAAAGAAAACAAAATGATGTTTGGCAAAAATTAATTTGATCAGAGTCTTAGTATTTATTTGGGATATCATTTAGACACTTTCTTCTGAAATACTTTGACAAGACAACAGACTCTGTAAAGGCAAGGGCTAGGTTTTAATTTAACTTCATATCTCTGACATTCTGAGCATAGTTCAGCCTTGGTAGGTATTGATATTGCTACCAGTAAAGGACACTAGATTTTAAAGTCAAATGACCTATTCATTGCAGGCATCGAGGTGCAGGGCAACAAGAACTGAATTTGAAACCAGAAAACCAAGGCCCATCATTGAGCTGTCCCAGTTTCTAACCTGTGTAACTCCAGGCCTAAGTATCCTCATTTCTAAAATGAAGGGTTGGAATAAATGTCAATTAATATCACTTATAGCTCAAAGTTTAGTAACAAATAAAAAGGGAAAGCTTAATATTTAGAGATAGGACTGGAACTATGATTTTATTGGTATAGAGACTTCACTAACAGATAAACAAACTTACAGACTAGCACCTTCTCTGCAACTTATCCTCTTAATGACCTGCCTGAGTAAAGTTACATATCCAGGTTCACCCAGAAAATCTAGGACTCTCCAGCTTTGAGGTCAGCTCTCTAATCACTGTATTATAACTCTACTTACTAGTAGCTAGATGCCTGAGTGGATAGATCACAGGGCCTGAAGTCAGGAAGATCTTAGTTCAAATCTGAAGTCAGATACATGCTAGTTATGTTACCCTGGCTAAGCCACTTAACCTTTTTTTGCCCCAGTTTCCTCATCTGTAAAATGGGAATAATAAAAGCATGCACTTCCCAAAGAAGTTGCAAATGTCAAATTAGATAATAATTGGAAGGTGTTTATCACAGTGTCTAGCTCATAGCAAATACTACATAAATGTTAGCCAATAGTAGTAGTAGTAGTAGTAGTAGCAGTAGTAGTAGTAGTAGTAGTAGTAGTAGTAGTACCCACAAATGCTTATTATTGGAGTTATAATGCCAAACAATAGAATATATCACAAGCCAAGTCATATTTTTTCCCCTGCTAAATGTCAGATTTTTGTTTTTCTTTACCCTTCTCAATCTTTTGTAAAAATCACAAAACTACTGAGCTTACACAATAAATCTGTGAAGAATTTTTTGTAAAAAACAAATATGTTCTGCATTAGGCCAAATCTTCAAGAAAGAGCATTTAATTTTTTAAAGAGGAAGTTAAAAGAATAAATACATATTGTTACCAATACAGAGATAAAATATATTCTAAACAAAGAAGTGAAGTTATAATCAATTATATTCAATTGGTGACACAACAAATGCACAGTTTTGGATTTGAGTATATTAGCATATGTAGTATATTAGCAAAAATATTGATACTTATCATCTGTCTGAATTTCATGTAACCTTAACCTGAGTAAAGATCACTTACAAAGGACAAAGTCTCATTTGGAATTGTTTCCAAAGACAGATGAAGGGAGATTAAGGCCGTATCTTACAGCTCCCATGATACTATTCAACAGTCAATGTTGCAGTTCACTGGATAGATGTTCAACAGATTTGCTATTAACAGTATTCATAAAAGTCTAGTTGGAAGACCATATGGATGCTAGCTTTATAAATAGAAATTTTTATTCCTCCCTTTTGAATTCCCAGTAGTTTGGGTCCTTCTCCTCTTTCTTATTTTTTAAACTTCTTATTTCAGTCAGTCAGTCAACAACCATTCATTAAGCACCTACTATGTGCTAAGTACTGGGGATATAAAGAAAGGCAAAATAAAATTTTAAAAAATCCTGCTCATAAGGAACTCACATTTTGTACAAACAAGATTTATATAGGACAAATTGAGGATATTCAATACAGGGACCATACCAGCATTAAGGGATACTTGGAGATACCAAAGGTTCCTCTCACAAACTTAAAATTGGTAAGGCAGTACATGTCCAGTTATCTCTTTCAGAGTATTAGGACCAGGAAAAGCAAAGAAATAACAAAAACAAACAAAAACATTTCACCCTTTTCTTCATCTTTTATTAAGATCCTTTTGCATGGGGCCAGAGTTGGGCTTCCCCTTTGGAATTCGTTGGACTTCCTGCTTTGGTTTAGACTTCTTGGGTCCTGGGGTGGGGATAGGGAAGGCACCCTGCTTCATGGTTCAGGGTGCTTGGATCACTAGCTGTGTTTCTACGGCTTCATCCTGGGGCAGCCCTCCTATTGGGGGGGGGGGTCATTGACACAGGCTGACCCAAGGGATACTCCCTTCCAGGCTGTGCTTATTCTCTGTGGAACTCTGTTTGCTTATCTCTTAGGTTTGAGGGAGACTTCTGGATGATTTCCTGTTGGCCCTGGGGAGTATATGAGGCCCTGCACCTCTTGATTCTGCTGGGCCTTAGGGCTGGGCTCAAAATGATCCCTGGAAAACCCAAAATCCTAAGATTAATGATCCTCTGGGGACCCCAGATGGGGCTCCTTCGAGCTTTGTAGCAATCCCAAGATTCAAATTGATGGTCAGTAACAACACAAAAACTTTCCCAAAAATTTTCCAAAAATATTGAAACAATTTATCTGGGTTTATTGAATTGGTCACTCTCTTTAGTGTTTCTAATTAAATCTTTCCAAAATCAGAATCTGTGGCTGAAAGGTAGTGATGTTATCTGGAAAGTCTCAAAGTGCTATATCAGAGACATTTCCTTGTGATGTAAACAAGGAAGAAATCCAAAGCCTTTTGAAGTAGTCTTTATACAATATAAATGTAAAACAGACATTTTCCCTGGGAAAGAGTTCATTTAAAAAACACCAGAAATTGCTCCTCCTTTGGGGGATGAATTTGGTGCTTATGCAAAGTGACAGATAATGTCTAGTGTCTATCTTTAAGTCATTTACTCTCTGCTTCATAAACTGAATTCATGCCTAAGTCAGGTTTCGGTATCAACCAATAATCAATAAACACGTATTAAGCACGTACTACGTGCCAGACACTAGGCTAAATACTTGCACAGCACTGAGAGCTTTGTAAAAGATACGCCAATAATACAAGGCTGTGAGCTACTATTTTGTTGCCAGCAATTTAATTTTTTAAAAACATGCTCTGTAGGAAGAGAGTTATCAGACAACATAGAGGGCTTAAAACTGATCTGATCCATAATAATAACTGGTAAGTTAACAGGTGCTCTTAATCTACTGTGGAAAGTCTCATAACACTGTTGTTATCAGTTAGATTAACTGCTCACAGCACAGCAGGAATGAGATCTATATGGACCAGTTTGGTTAGCCCAGCAAGATGCCTGACAAATGAGGGCTACTACTTACAAGGCACACTGGATGAGTATATGGATAGATTGATGAAAATTTATTTCATCTCCCTAAAAACAAAACAAAACAAACTTTAGGGAGCCTGCCTTCCTGAAGCTGCCTCAGTCACTTTGGCTTCATTTGCAAAGGTCATCATTAGCTCTAATGGCTAACTAGAACGATTAATCATTACAAAGGAGGGCTATGATTACTCAGTCACTCAACAGTCAATTGTCAGCAAGCATTTAATGAGCATTTATTACCATGCTAAGACCTTACAATGAAAGGCAGAAACACAATCCCTTACCTCAAGAAGCTAAAATCTAGTGGGAGAAACAGCAATATACCTACAATACGCATGCAGTGTAAAAGGGAGAGATACGATTCTTAAAGGAAAGGCCCTGGTAGTGGGGAGAGAAGGAGACGGGAAAAGACCTCTTGCAGAAAGTGGGATTTGTACTGAGTTTTGAATAAAGCCAGGAAATCCAGAGGATGGAGGTAAGGAGGAAATTCATATAGATTTGGGAGACAGCCAGTGAAAAGACCCAAATTCAAGAGGTGAAGTGTCTTGTGCAAGGAAGAGCAAGGTCAATGTAATTGGATCATAGATTACATAGTGGGGAGTACAATCTAAAAAGACTAGAAAGGTAAGAATGAGCCAGTCTCTGAAAAGCTTTAAAAGCTAAATAGAACTTTGTGGTTGATCCTGGAGGAAATAGGAAGCCACTAGAGTTAACTGAATGGTGGGGATAACACGGTTCAATCTAAGCGTTAGGAGTATCACTGTGGAGGTCAAGTGGAGAATGGATAGAAGTGAGGAAACATAAAGTAGGGAGGCAAACCAGAAAGCCATTGAGGTAGTCTAGGAATAAACTGATGCGCCAGAATGGCAAACATATAGAGACATGAAAGTGAATGTATATGAAAGACATTCTAAATATTGCGAGGATAAGACTTGGTGATATATTGGAGTGTGAGAAGTTGTTACTTAGTCATTTTCCAGTTGTGTCCAACTCTTCGTAACCTCATTTGGGATTTTCTTGGCAAAGATACTGGTTTGTGTGCTATTTCCTTCTCCAGCTTATTTTACAAATGAGGAAACTGAGACAACCTGGGTTTAGTGACTTGCCTAGGGTCACATAGCTAGTAGGCATCTGAGGCTAGATTTAAACTCAGGAAGATGAGTCTTCCTGACTCCAGGCCCAGCACTCTATCCTATCTAGCTACCCAAATAGGAGTAAAGTCATAGCCCTCCTTTGTAATATGAAATTTTTTCTCATCAGCCATTAAATCTAATCATGGCCTTTACTTTTTTTGATTTGTTTTCTATTTATTTAGTATTTATTTTTCCCGTTATTTGTAAAAAACAATTTTTAACATTTGTTTTTAAAACTTTGAGTTCCAAGGTATTTTCCTTCTTTGCTTCCCCCTTTCCACTGAGAAGGCAAGCAATTCGATATAGATCATACCTGTGTAGTCATGCAAAACATTTCCATAGTAGTCATGTTGTGAAAGAAAAAAAAGAAACAGACAAAAAGAAACTCTCAAGAAAAATAAAGTTTTTTTTAAAAAGTATACTTCAAGCTGTATTCAGATACCATCAGTTCTTTCTCTGGGGATTGATAGCATTTTTCATCATAAATCCTTACAAGTCATCTTAGATCATTGAATTACTGAGAATAGCTAAGTTGTTGACAGCTGATCATTGCACAACATTGCTGTTACTTTGTACATTTCATTTTGCATGAGCTCATGTAAGTCTTTCCAATTTTCTCTGAGAGTATCCTGTTTAATAGTGGTCTTTACAAATGAAGCTAAAGTGACTGAGGCAGATTCAAGAAGTTTGTTTTGTTTTGTTTTCTGGGAAAGTAGGCACATTTTCACCAATCCATCTACCTATCCATCTAATGATCCTTACAACCAATAGCCCTCATTTGCCAGATGTCTTCCTGGGCTGAAAGATATTGAGCAGCAAATCAAGCTGGTCCATACAGGGATCAGACGTGGTTCTCATTCCTACTGTGCTGTGAACAGTTAAGCTAGTTGATAACAACAGGCACTAGGATTGTTTACCTGACAGTGACTGCCAGTTGTAGTACCCTCAAGAGTAACAGCAAAGTTTGAAAGAGAAGACAGTTTGAGGGAAAAGTTAATGAGTTCTATATTGAATATTTAAAAGGTCCAAAGGACATCCAGTTTGGAATGTCCAATAAGCAGTTAGTGATATGAGTCTAGAGGTCAGGCAAGAAGTTAGGGGTGGATAAACAGAACTAAGAAACATCTGAATAGAGATGATAATTAATGATCAGTAAATGAGATACTATAGAGGGAGAAGAGGAAAGGTCTAGAACAGTTTGGGGAAATTTACACAACTGGTGTGGATGACCTGAGGGAAGATCGAGGAAAGGTGACTTAGAAGAAACAGTGAAACAGGTTGGTAGAGGACCTGAAAAGAACAGTACCATGAAGACCTAGAGAGGAAAAGTTATCCAGGAAAACAAGGTGATGGACAGTGTCAAAGACTTCAGAGAGGTAAAGAAGAATGAGAAGTTGAAAAAGATCATTAGACTTCTGAATTGAGACATCACTGGTAACTTTGAAAAGAGTAGTTTCAGTTGAATGATAAAATAAGAAACCAGTCCATAGCAGATTTAGAAGAGAATGTGAGAAGAGGAAATGGAAGAATACACTGTACACTGCTTTCTGAAGGTCTTTAATCATGAAAGGGAGAAGACATGTAGCACAATAGCTCACTCAGGTGGTCAGGTCAAGATTTGGTTTTGTTTATTTAAGACATAAGTGGGGGCAGGGGTGGGGAGGGGCAGCAAAGAGCCAAGATGGTAGAGTAAAAGCAGGGACTCAAACTGAGCTCTCCCCCAAACCCCTCCAAATACCTATAAAAAATGGCTCTAAACAAATTCTAGAGCAGCAGAACCCACAAAAGACAGAGTGAAACAAATTTCCAGCCCAAGACAACTAAGAAGGTCAGCAGGAAAGGTCTATTACAGCAGGCTAAGAGAAAAGCATAGTCCAGCTGAAACCACACCACAGCAGACTAAGCCACAACAAACCTGGAGCAGGTCTCAGGAGACTGAATCACTGGCAGTTGTGGTGGTTCCAGACTTCTCAGCCCACAGATGCCAAAGACAGCTTAGAAGGTCAAGAGGAAAAGTCTGTCGGACCTGGGTAAGAGAGGAGCCCAGGCCAGCACAGGCTGCACCAACATGGCCTCGGCCCCAGCAAACCAGGAGCAGGCCTTGGGAGTGACTGAATCAGCAGCAGCTGCTTCCAAAGTTCTCAGGCCACAGACAGTAAGTAAATCAAACAATTGGTCAGAAGGCGATTACAGGGTTTATTTGCTAGCACTGAGGCAGGACTTTGTTTTTGTCCATACTTAGATCTGGGTCACAGTCCTGGGTGGCACTCCTGGGGCAAGGAAAAGGACTAGCATAGCAGAGCTTGGGCATCAGTGGAGAGAGGACCCTCATCACAGTTCCAGGGCAGGAAAGAGTGCTTGTGGTCACTCACAGACCAGAGCACAGGCCAGGAAAGCAGTAAACACATCTCCTTAGATCATACCAAATTGGAAGAATGGAAAACTTTTAGGTCCCTAGAAGTATCCCTGAAAATAGCTGCACAAAACTCCTGAAAGCTTAGGACAGTTCACTCTCCACACTGGAAGCAGACCCCTACCTTAACAAAGAGTTAAAAGGTCAAATACACCTGGGAAAATGAGCAAACAATGAAGAAAAAAAAAACTCTGACTGTAGAAACTTACTTTGGTGACAAGGAAGAGCAAAACATACCCTCAGAAGAAAACAAAGTCAAAGCTCCTACATCCAAAGCCTCTAAGAAAACTGTGAATTGTTCTCAGGCCATAGAAGAGTTCAAAAAGGATTTTAAAATCAAGTAAGAGAAGTAGAGGAAAAATTGGGAAGAGAAATGAGAATGATGCAAAAAAAAGCTTGAAAAACAAGTCAGCAGGTTGGTAAAGCAGACACACAAAAAAAAATACTGAATAAAATAACATATTAAAAAATAGACTAGACCAAATGGCAAAAGAGGTCCAAAAAGCCAATGAGGAGAAGAATGCTTTGAAAAGCAGAATTGGCCAAATGGAAAAGGAGGTCCAAAAGCTCACTGAAGAACATAATTCCTAAAAAATTAGAATGGAGCAAATGGAAGCTAATGACTCTGTGAGAAGTGAAGAAAGTATAAAACAAAACTGAAAGAATGAAAAAATAGAAGACAATACGAAATATCTCATTGGAAAAACAACTGACCTAGAAAATAGATCCAGGAGAGAGAATTTTAAATTTATTGGACTACCTGAATGGCATGATTAAAAAAAAAGAGCCTAGACATCATCTTTCAAGAAATTATAAAGAAAAACTGCCCTGATATTCTAGAAGCAGAGGATAAAATAGAAATTGAAAGAATCTATTAATCACCTCCTGAAAGAGATCCCAAAATGAAAACTCCAGGGAATATTGTAGCCAAATTCTAGATTTCCCAGGTCAAGGAGAAAATTTTGTAGGCAGCCAGAAAGAAACAATTCCAGTACTGTGGAACTACAATAAGGATAGAACAAGATTTAGCAGCTTCTATATTAAAGGATCAGTGTGCTTGGAATATGATATTCCAGAAGTCAAAGGAGCTAAGATTAAAACCAAGAATCATCTACCCAGCAAAACTGAGTTCAACCCATGAGGAGGAAAAATTGATATTCAATTAGGTAGAGGAATTTAAGGCATTCCTGAGAAAAGACCAGCGCTAAACAGAAAATTTGATTTTCAAATACAAGACTCAAGAGAAGCATGAAAAGGTAAACAGGAAAAAGAAATCATAAGGGACTTATTAACTTTTTATATTCCTACATGGAAAGATGATATTTGTAACTCTTAAGACCTTTCTCATTATTAGGGTAGCTAGAAGGAATATATATATATATATATATATATATATATATATATATATATATATATATACACACACACATATATACACACACATATATACACACACATATATATACACACACACATATATATACATATATAGACAGAAGGCACAGGTGTGGCTTGAATATGAAGGGACGATATCTAAAAAAAAATAAAATTAAGGGATGAGAAAGGAATGTACCGGGAGAATGGGAAAAGGAGAGGTAGAATGGGATAAATTATCTCACATAAAAGAGGCAATAAAAGGCTTTTACATGGAGGGGAATGGGGGGGTGAAAGGAAGTGAGTGAACCTTACTCTCATCAGACTTAGCTTGAAGAAAGAGTAACATACACACTCAATTGGGTCTAGAAATTTATCTTATCCTACAAGAAAGTTGGGGGAAGGGGATAAAAGAAGGGGAATGATAGAAGGGAAGACAGATTGGGGGAGGGGGTAATCAGAAGCAAACACTGTTGAGGAGAGACAGGGTGAAAAGAGAGAATAGAATAAACAGGGGGCAGGATAGGATGGAGGGAAATATAGTTAGTCTTTCACAACATGATTATTATGGAAGTGTTCTGCATGACTACGCTTGTATAATCTATGTTGAATTGCTTGCCTTCTCAACAAGGTGGGGGGGGGAGGAATGGAGCAAGGGAAAGAATTTAGAACTCTAAGATTTAAAAATGAATGTTAAACATTGTTTTTTACATGTAACTGGGGGAAAATAAAATATGAAAAAAAAAAGACATGTCTGTTTGTAAGAAGCAAAGAATCTACCAACAGATAGGGAAAGATGAAAGATTAGTGAAAGAGTGGGGATGATAGAGGAAGAAATCTTGAGAAGACAGGATGGAATGGGATCAAAGGTGCATATAGAGGGTTTGACCATATTTACATGTGAGATGGAGTGAAGGAGATAGTAGTTAGGAAACATAACAACCTAGAGGAATATTTTCCAATAGTTGAGCCAAACTGCAGCGTCCAAAGCTCTGCTACTGAATTTCCTTTGATTCATTATTACTCACTTGTCTTAGTCTTCGTTGGTAAATAGATCATTAATGTTAACTTCCTCACTAGGGGTTGTAAGATGCCATTCATTTTTGTAGACTGTTGCAAGATTCTTCACTAGCAGTTATTATGAACACTTGAAAGGTTGCATTATTAACCTAAGCAGCTTAACAGCAATGCAAATTGCTCACAATTAAAGCCAAGCTAAAGGGCAAATGCAGTGTACTTTATGAAACAGAAAATTAGATGATCTTATATATTAGATGACGTAAACTAATGTCCTATTATATGCTATTGTATGAACAGTATAACAAAGTGCCTTTCAAATAGTAAAGGCCAAATAAATGTTTGTTGAATGAATGAATAGCATTTTCTGGTACTTTTTAAATTTTCTTTTGCTGTCACAAGCAAGTCTGAATAATATAATGTTTTAAAAGAATATTTAAAACGAACACATACAGTTCTGTTACTTTGAAGGACATAAAATTCAAAGTAGCTTAAAGAAAGCTATTCATTCAAAATGTTATTAAGAAGTTCTCAGAAGATTTGTTTTAATTCAAAGACAAAGCCAATTCATTATTAGCATATAAGTTAATATGCAAATGAAGTTCTTCTTTATTTAAAAATTGCATTTTTAGCTTTTTTTTCTTTTTTTCTTTTTTTTTTTTGAAACCAGACATGATTTCTTTGGGGTAGGGTACTCACAGTGAACATTGGCATTTGGAGCTGTGTACCCTTGGGGAACATTTCCTTTGGACCTTTACCTTCAGGGTGCTCTAGCATACCGTACCTCTGTTCTATGCACCTCTATGTCATTAAAGAATTTTTCAATCAATTTCATCACTTTTCTGCAATTTACAGCCTTCTTATTGCCTGGAACACAGAGGCTAAGCTGCTTGCTGAGGGGCACAAAGCCAGAATGTGTGAGAGGCAGAACTAGAGCCCAGGTTCTGCTGGCTCCAGTCTCTAGCTGCTGCCATGTTGCCCCTACACTGAATATAAATACAACTAATTAACCTTGATTTTCGATTATTTACATTTAAATAAATTAATTTGCCTTTGTAAAATGCCTTAATTTTTTCAGGTTTTCCCTTTGAGTCTTTATCAGGATTCTCTGCCTATCTAATACTATATAGTTTTCTTCTTTTATAGGCCTAGGAAGTAAAGTGTTTTCTGTTCTTCTCAGTCTTCTTTTTTTGAATGGAATGGGGAAATCTTTGTGCTATTTCATGTGCAATGCTAGTTTGACCACACCTCTTACAGGCATAGAAAAGGAAAGGCATCTCCCAGAATCCTTTTTCCTGGACTCCAAGGAGTTTTGACCTAAGCTTGGGCCCTCACAGGGGTTAAGGGAAAGGAATGACAGATTCATAGTTCTGCCCCTTCTGACCTTCAGATTTGTGGTAGGAGGAGGTATGAAAACCACAAAAGTCATGTAGAAGTCAAGGAGGTGGGGCCTCAGTGTAATGTGAGAGGAACTGAAGCCATGACTGGTACTGGCACTATGGGCAAATCTTGTGTTGCTGAAATGCATTAGGGCTTTAAGTGAACAAAGAGTGGTGATTACTTGGTCCTTCTTTTCCCTTCTCTCCCTGGACAAGGAGAAAGTGAGGCTGGTGACTACACAGCCCTCCCCCACTTAAATCCAATTCACATGAAAGTTATGGCATCACCTGTCCTCTTGGACAACGAGAGACAAACAACCTGTGAGTAGTACAAGCTTTGTCTCTGGGGACCCAACTGGCCAGTTTCAGTTAGGGAATGCAGCTCCTTCCATCCTTCATTCCATCCTTGTTTCGTCCTCTTCTCCTCTCCTTTCCTCTCCTCTCTTGTCCTCCACTCCTCTCTTCTTTCCTCCTCTCTCTCCTTTCCTTCCCTGCCCTCCCCTATGAGAAAACTTAATCACCATAGTCCAAAGGATAAAGACCAAGAAGAGGAAGTCACACATAAGGGAAAAAGTATTCCAGTTTATAAAAAAAAAAAACAGGGTCTACAGCCCAGCCTGTTCAACATCTTAGCATAAAACAGCACATAATTTCTCAATTTCTTTCTATTCTTCATACTTATGGGTCTTAATTATAATAGAGTATTCCATTACAGCAATATACCAATTTAAATATGTCATATTATCAGGCATTAGGACAGTTTTTGCGAGTACAAGTAAGGTTTAAAGAGACTGTTCTTTTTGTTGTTATTGTGCTTTGTATTTGGTGGATATATTCCCAATAATTCATTTATTGGTTTTAAAGATATTATTGTTTTCATAATTGTTAATGAGTATTGTCGGACTTCTTTCCAAAAAAAGATCGTACTAATTTATAATTCTACAGCAATAAATTAATATTCCTATTTTCCACAGCCTTGCCAACATTGAATTTCATTACTTTTTATTACTTTTGACAATTTGATAAATGAGGTAGTTAGTACCTCAAATTTCTTTTAATTTCTATATCTTTGATTATTAGTAAAGTTGAACACTTTAAATGTTTGTTAGTTATTTATATTTTCTCTTTTGAAAATTTTCTGTCCAGTCTTTGAATATCCAAGTGGATTGTGAGTTACCTTCATAAATTTCTAATAGTTTTTTATACTAACATGTTTTATTTATACAAGTTGCCATTTTTTCCTAAAGTCATTTGTATTTATTATATTTGTCTTTATTGTACATGAATTGAGAATATCTTTTTCATTGATATGAAAAGTTATCTACCCTCCATAACTGAGATAAGTTTACTTTCTAATTTCTTCCATCTTTTTTAATTTGGGGATATATATGTTTAATTCTATCATTCAATTGGAATTCACTGATATTTAGTATAATATGTAAGTTTAAGTTCATTTCCCTCACATGCTGATTTCCTTATTATTGTGTTATGAAATATGTTTATGCTATATATTAGTTATGTTACATAACTAATATTTTCAACAGGTATTTTTTTTGCAAGTTTGTCACAAACACTAATCTTCTATATATCTTTGTTTGGATTCTGTCATATCTATTTTATTTCAATGGTCTATTTCTCCTTTTTTTTACCCTGTACCAGATAGTTTTTATAATAGCCTTGTACTATATTTTCATATCTGTGACTGCATGACCAACTTAACATTTTTTCCCATTGTGCCCTCTTGATATTTTTTCCTTGTTTTCTAGATATAATTTTTTTCTAGTTCAATAAAGAAATCTCTTGGTAGTTTAATTGATATTATACGTGGAGTGGAAATGGACCTGTGATTTCATCTATGTAGGAAGCTACCTGATAAAGAAACTCCCAAAAACAATGAAGACCAGTCACCATTTATTTAGGCTTAAAATTACCATGACCAAGGGGAAATAACTTGTCCAAGACTGCAAAGACAGAGGAATAACCTCAACTCAGGTTCTCTTTACTCAAATTTCAACCTCTATCTACTATGCCATGTAGTCTCTCTTTGCATTAATGTGTATAAATTAATTTGGGGAGTATGGTCATTTTGTTACATCGATCTGACTAATCTACAAACATCGAATGTGAATCTAGTTTCTTAGTTCTTCCTTTATTTCAGCAATAACATTTCATATCTATCTTTAAATAAATCATATGTTTCTAGTTTAAAATAATGCCCAAATCTTGATTTTGTAGTTGTTTTTACTGTAAAGAGTTTCTTCTTTATGTTGATGATGATTATATAAAAATTAATATTGTATCCTTAGAATCACAGGTCCAGGGCTTGAAAGAGCCTTGGGGCCATCTAGTCCAATTCCTTCATTTTATATTGAGCTTCAGGGAGATTAAATAACTTGTGAGCTGTCATTCAGATGGTATTGAGGACTGGAACTTAGTTTTTATAATGCTTGAACTGTACCATACTCATTAATATTTTATTTAGTATCTTTTCATCTATGTAGAAGAAATTGTTTCATAATTTTGTTAAGTATTTTCTCAAGTTTTAAGAACACTGTATTTGACTCATAAAAGGTATTGGGAATAGTGTTTCAAATTCTTTTCTAGGTACTAACAACCTATATAATATAGAGATTATTTAGAAGGTTAAGTTGCCAATCATTCTAGGTCTATTGGGTGTGTGTGTGTGTGTGTGTGTGTGTATGTGTGTGTGTGTGTGTGTGTGTGTGTGTGTGTGTGTAGGTGTGTGAGATAATTCTTTGCTGATTGGACTTTTATACCTGAAATTATTGGATTTTACTGAGCTTCTTAATTTTTTTGTTATACCAAGTTGGTAACTTACATATTTTTGGCAAATAATCATCTATTCCCTTTATAGTATCTACTTTGTTCATTTACAGGTATGTATGGTATTCCCAAATAATAGTTTTAGTCTATTTTGTATTTGTAGTGAGCTTTCTTTTGTTATTTGTAATTTCATCTAGTGGCATTTTCTCTTTCCTTTTAAAAAAAAAATTAAACATGCTAGACACTTTCAGTTTTATTGGTCTTTTTAAAAAAAACTCTCTAGGTTTTATGTATCAATTGAGTTTTTATTTACTATTATATTTATTTATGCTTTTATTTATAATTTATTTTTTCTATCTTTGAACTACTACTTGTTCCTTTTCTACAGACTTTAGTTATAAGCATAATTTAGTTATTTTTCCTTTTTCTTTTTAATATAAGACATCAAATTATTTGAAAAATTGAAAAATTATAACATTCAGTTTTAACAAAAAGACCAACCTCTTAATTTTTACTATATTTTTGAATTAAATGTATTTTCTATAAGCAAAAGATTGAGGCTTTTGTTTCCTGGTCTAGTCTCTTAATTATATAATCCAGACAAGTTACATTGGTGTCATAACTTATAATAAGAAAATGATAGAAAATAAGTCAAATTTATTATTGATAACAATCGACATAGATGCCTTGAATTCTCATTTAATCCTGCAGCAAAGTTTTAGCTGACATTTGTCAGTTTTACCACTCCTAACACAGAACAGAAAAAATGAGTAGTAAATAAAACAAAAACAACATGATAAGGAAATTTTGTAATTTTTTTGGGGGGGCTAGGCAATGGGGTTAAGTGACTTGCCCAGGGTCACACAGCTAGCAAGTGTTATGTGACTGAGGCCGGATTTGAACTCAGGTCTTCCTGACTCCAGGGCTAGTACTCTATCCCCTGCACAACCTAGCTGCCCCGAAAATCTTGTAATTTAAATGACCTGATAGGCAAAATACTTTCAGAAATGGAAGCTGAAAAATCAATAGATAGATGAAATATTAAAGGAAAAATTAAAGTGTCTTTAGCATCTTACTTGGATAACATTCATAGAGGCTCTGCATTTTAGCATTTAGTAATATTATACTTAAACTTTTTTTCCAATGATAATAAGTTATTGGCTAATTTAAATATTTAGCTTTTTTTCTCCCTCTCTATAAGTTGGCATAAAAACAGCTAATAGGAACATGAATGCTCCTTTTTCTTTCCTTCTCCTTCTCTTTTTATATCACTCAGATATCTTCTGATACCACCCTCTTCACCATTTGCCCTTTTCCTTGGCAAAGCTAACCTTTCAACATGATGAAGTGATTCCATTCCATCCTTATTTTCCAGAAGGTTGCCCCTTCTATCATGCTAGCCTCTCACTGAAATTCATTTTCTTTCTATCTGTTGACTGCTTCTTGGTTGTCTTCAGTACCACTACCACCACTACCACTATTACTACTGCTATTACTACTACTACTACTACTACTACTACTACTACTACTACTACTACTACTACTACTACTACTACTACCACTACTACTACTACTATTATTAATAATAATAATAGCTAACACTTTAAGATTTACAAAGAACTTTGAAAGGAGAATCTCATTTGATTCTCACAGCCATCCTACAAAGTAGATTCTATTATAATCCCCATTTTACTGGTGAGGAAGCTAAAACTGAGAAAAGTTAATGACTTACATGGTGTCAAATAATTAAGTGTCTAAGCTGAGATTTGGCATCAGATCTTCTTGACCCTGAGTCCAGAACTCTACCTCCTGGGCAACCTAGATGCCTTTAAATACACCCATATGTCCCACATCATGAAAAAACTCTCACTCTGTCCATCCATGCCTACTATTATCTTTCCTATCTTTTGTGGTGAAAATCTTTGAGGACTCCATCTACAATCTGCTTTCTGACTATAATTCAAATAAAATTGCTGTCTCCAAAGTTACTAAAATGATCTCATAATTGTCAAATCTAATGGCCTTTTCTCAGTCATCTTCTCCCTCGATACTCTCTTCTCTCTAGGATTTTGGGACACTTTTTCTCCTGGTCTTCTATCTTTTGGACTATTCCTATTCACTCACCTTTGATCTTTATTGAGGTTATTTCTACTAACCTAGATGTATCCCCCCCCCCCACCAAGGGCCTATACTGTGTTCTTTTCTTTTTTCCCTCTATATTATTTCTCTTGGTGATCTCATCAGCTCCCATGGATTCTGTTATCATTTCAGAGTAGATGATTATCAGATCTATTTGTCCAGCCCTTAAACATCTCCTAAATTTCAGTCTTGCATCTCTGACTGACTAGTGAATATCTCTAAGTAAATGTCCCTGTAGATATCTTCAACTCAACAGGTCCAAATCTGAATTCATCATCTTTCCTCTTAAAAATTCCCCTCTTCCTAAATTCCCTATATCTGTCAAGGGTACCATCATCCTCCCAGTTACTCAGGCTCATTACCTAGGTATCATTTTCAACTCCTCTCTCTTTCATGCCCACACCACCCCATATCCAATCAGTTGTAAGTATTGTCTTTCCACATTCCTAACACTCTTTATATACCACCTCCACTTCTCTCCTCTGAAATACCCGCCATTGTGGAATATATATTCATCACTTCACACCAAGATTACTGCAATAGCCTGCTGACTGACCTCCATACCTCAAATATCTTCCCAGTCCAATCCATCTTCTGGCCAGCTGTCAAACTGATCTTCCTAAACCACAAGTCTGACCATGTTACTACCCTATTTAATGAACTCCAATGGCTCACTATTGCCTTGAGGATAAAATATAAAATCCTTTCTTTGGTTTAAAAACCTTTTATAACCTGGCTCTCTTCTACCATTACAGTCTTCTTACAATTTGCTCCCCTCACCTGCCCCAATTCAGTGACCTCCTTACTATTCCTCACAGATAACATTTCACCTCCAGATTACAGGCATTTTTACTGGCTTTGCTCCATTCCAGAAGTTCTCTCCTTCCTCATCTTAGTTGCCTGGTTTCTTGGCTTCCTTCCAGTCTAAAATCCCACATTCTGGAGGTAGAAATTGCCTCCCCAGTTTCTCTCAGAAACAAAGGTGAAACCAAGTCTCTAAACAGATGCTGGAGTGCTAGAACCTACAAAAATACAGAGTGAAACAATTTTCCAGCTCAAGATAACTTAGAAGGACTTCAGTAAAGGTCTATCTCACTTGGGTAAAACAGGAGGGTAGCCCGTTGCAGACAGTAACCAGGTAAGCCAGCAGGAGGTGCTTAGCCAGAGCACAGATGGGCAACTGAGGCCCTGCTGTTCTCGCTCATTATGCCAGGGGCACAGTAGGCCAGTTGTGAGGCCTCCAGCCCCAGTGCAGAAGGCAAAATGCCAGCCCCAGAAGGCAGCACATATAGGTATGATTAGTCAGGGCTATTCCAGTGCAGAGAGCAAGCCACTAGCATCCAAGACCCCACTGCAGAAAGCTAGTGACCAGGCCCCTGGCCCCCAGCCCAAAAAGGTTGGGAAAGTGCCCCCTGTATCCCAGGAGCAGAGCTCAACTTGAAAAGTTTAGAAATAAGCTAAAAATGAACAACAACAAGAAAAAAACCAGAAAAGAGTCCTCCCCTTAGAAAGCTAATATAGCAACAGGGAACATCAGAACACAAACTCAGAAGAGGACAGCAGTATTAAAATGCCTATGTTGGAAGCCTTAAAGGGAAATATGAATTGGTTTCATGCCCAAAAAAACTTTATTGGAAGAGCTCAAACAGAATTTTAAAAATCAAAAAAGAAAAGTAGATGAACATTTGGGGAAAGAAATGAGTTATGCAAGAGAGAGTTAACAGCTTTGAAAAGGAAGCACAAAAATTGATGGAAGAAAACAATTCCTTAAAAATTGAATTAGCCAAATGGGGATAAAAGATCCACTACAGAAAACAACTCCTTTAAAAGTAGAGTTCGCCAAATGGAAAAGGAGTTACGAAAGCTAATTTAATAAAATAATTCCTTAAAAATTAGAATTTGGGCAAGTGTAAGCCAATGACTCTATGAGATATCAAGAATCACTCAAAATCAAAAGAATGAAAAACTAGAAGAAAATGTAAAATACCTCATTGGAAAAACAACTGACCTAGAAAATACATTCAGGAGAGATAGTTTGAGAATTATTGGACGACCTGAAAGCCATGATCGAAAAAAAAAAGAGCATGGACAGCATCTTTCAAGAAATGATCAAGGAAAACCTCCCTGATATCCTAGAACTAGGAAGTAAAATAGTCATTGGAGGAATCTACCAATCATCTCCTAAAAAAGATCACAAAATGAAAATTCCAAGGAATATTATAGGCAAATTCCAGAATTATCAGGTCAAAGAAAAAATGCTGCAAGCAGTCAGAAGGAAACAATTCAAATATCAAGGACTCGCAGGATTAAATAGGACTTAGCAGCTTCTACCTTAAAGGATCAGCAGGCTTGTAATAAGGTATTCTGGAAGGCAAAGGAGCTTGGACTACAACCAAGAATCAACTACCCAGCAAAATTGAGCATAATCTTTCAAGGGAAAAATGGATATACAATGAAATTGGGGACTTTCAAACTTGCCTGATGAGAAGACCAGAGGTGAACAGAAAATTAGATCTTCAGATATAAGATTCAAGGGGAGCATAAAAAGGTAAGCATGTTATTCAATAAGGTTAATGTTTACAACCCAACACAGGAAGATGATACTTGTAACTCTTGAGAACTGTATCTCTATCAGGGTAGTTAAAAGGAGTATACATAGACAAAGGTTGTGATTGTAAGTTTACTTTGATGTGATGGCATAAAAAAATTAAGGGGTGAAAAAAGAATTGTACTGGGAGAAAAGGAAAGAGGGAAGCAAAATAGGGTAAATTGCATCACATGAAGAGGTGCAAAAGACCTATTACAACAGAGGGAAAGAGAGGGAAGGAGTATTGGTTGAACCTTATTCTCATCAGATATAACTCAAAGAGGGAATAACATACACACTCAGTTGGGTATACAAATTTATCTTACCCCATAAAGGGAAGTAAGAGGGGAAAGGGGAAAGAAAAGTAATGGAGTCGCTGATAGGAGAGAGGGCAGATTGAGGGAGGTGGTGATCAGAAGTAAAACATTTGTAAAGGAGGTACAGGGTGAAAGGAGAGAGAAAAGTATAAGCGGGGGGGGGATAGGAAGGAGGGAAATACATAGTAATCATAACTGTGAATGTGAATAGGATGAACTCTCCCATAAGACAGAAGCAGGTGGCAGAGTGTATTAAAAATCAGAATCCTACAATATATCATATACAAGAAACACATTTGAAGCAGACAGATACACACAGAGTAAAAGTAAAAAGCTGGAGCAGAATATACTATGCCTCAGCTTAAGTTAAAAAAAAAACAGGGATAACAGTCCTGATTTCAGACAAAGCAAAAGCAAAAATAGATCTAAAAAAAATAGGTAAGGAAGGAAACTGTATCTTGCTAAAAGGTACCACAGACAATGAAGTGATATCAATATTAAATATATATGCACCAAGTGGTATAGCATCCAAATTCTTAGAGAAAAAGCTAAGTGAGTTACAGAAAGAAATAGATAGCAAAACTATGCTAGTGGGGGACCTCTACCTCCCACTCTCAGAACTAGATAAATCTAACTATAAAATGAACTAGAAAGAAGTCCAAGGGGTGAACAGAATTTTAGAAAAGTTAGATATGATAGATCTCTGGAGGAAATTGAATGGCAATACAGAAAGGAATATAACTTTTTCTCGGTGGTTCATGTCACCTGCACAAAAACTGACCATGTATTAAGACATAAAAATCTCACAAACACAGAAAGGCAGAAATATTAAATGCATCCTTTTCAGATCATGAAGCTATAAAAATTAGGTATAATAAAGGGCCATGAAATAATAGATTAAAAATTAATTGGAAACTAAATAATCTAATCCTAACGAATGAGTGGGTCAAACAACAAATCGTAGAAACAATCAATAATTTCCTCAAAAAGAACAATAATAATGATACAGCATACCAAAATTTATGAGATGTAGCCAAAGCCATTCTTAGGGGAAATTTTATATCTCTAAATGATTACATGAATAAAATAGAGAAAGAGGAGATCAATGAATTGGGCATGCAACTAAAAAAGCGAGAAAAAAAGAACAAATTGAAAATGCCCAATTAAATATCAAAGTATAAATTATGAAAATTAAAGGAGAGATTACTAAAAATGAAATTAAGAAAATTATTGAACTAATAAATAAAACAAAGAGCTAGTTTTATTTAAAAAAAAATAAAATGGATAAGCCTTTGGGTAATTTCATTTAAAAAGAAAACCAAATTACCAGTATCGAAAGTGAAAAAGGTAAAGTCACCACCAAGGTAGAGGAAATGAAAGCAATCATTAGGAGCTATTTTGCCCAACTGTATGCCATTAATCTGATAATCAAAATGAAATGGATGAATATTTTAAAAAATATATAAATTGCCAAAATTAACAGAACAGGAAAAAAGATGCTTAAATTACCCCATTTTAGAAAAAGAAGTTGAACAAGCCATTAATGAACTCACTAAGAAAAAAATCTCCAGAAGCAGAGGAATTTACAAGTTAATTCTACCAAACACTTACAGAACAATTAATACAATACTGTATAAAGTATTTGGAAAAATAGGTAAAGAAGGAGTCCTACCTACTTTTATGAAACAAATATGGTGCTGATACCTAAACCAGAAAGAGACAAAACAGAGAAAGAAAATTATAGACCAATTTCCCTATTGAATAGTGATGCAAGATTTTAAAATAAAATATTAGCAAAGAGATTACAGCAATTTATCATGAGGATAATACACTATGACCAGGTGGGATTTATATTAGAAATGCAGGGCTGGTTCAGTATTAAGAAAACTATCAGCCTAAGTGACCAAATCAATAGCAAAAGTAAAAAAAAAAAAACCACAAACATGTGATTATCTCAACAGATCCAGAAGAAGCTTTTGTCAAAATACAGCACCCATTCCTATCACAGACACTAGAGAACATAGAAGTAAATGGAGCTTTCCTTAAAATGATAAGCAACATCAATCTAAAAACAACAGCATGCATTGTACATAATGGGGACAAGCTAGAAGCTTCCCCAGTAAGATAGGAGTGAAATAAAGATGCACATTATCACCACTATATTCAATATTGTACTAGAAATGTTAGCTTTAGCAATAAGAGAAGAAAAAGAAATTGAAGGAATTAGAATAGGCAAGGAGGAGAAAAAAATCATCACTTTTTGCAGATGATACAACAGTATACTTAGAGAATCAACTGAAAAACTAGTTGAAACAATTAACAAATTAACAAAGCTACAGGATATAAAATAAAAGCCCATAAATCATCAGCATTTCTATTTCCCAACAAAGACCAATAGCAAGAGAGAGAAAGAGAAATTCCATTTAAAATAACTGTAGATAACATAAAATATTTGGGAGTCTACCTGCCAAGGCAAACCCAGGAACCATATAAACACAATTGCAAAACAGTTTTCACACTAATAAATTCAGATCTAAACAACTGTAAATATATAAATTGCTCATGAGTAGGCTGAGCTAGCACAATAAAAATGACAATTCTACCTAAATTAATTTACTTATTCAGGGTAATGCCAATCAAACTACCAAAAATGTTTTATAGAACTAGAAAGAAATAAAAACAAAGTTCATTCGGAAGAACAAAAGGTCCAGAATATCAAGAGAATTAATGAAAAAAATGCAAAGTAAGGTAGCCTACCCGTACCATTTACCTTTTTATAAAGCAGCAATTATCAAAACTATTTGGCAATGCCTAAGAAATAGAATGGTGGACCAATGGAATAGCTGAGATACATAAGATACAGTTCAGTGACCATAATAATCTACTGTTTGACAAACCAACTTCTGGGATAAGAACTCACTATTTGACAAAAACTGCTGGGAAAACTGGAGAATAGTATGGTACAAACTAGGCATAGACCAACGTCTCACACCATATACTAAGATAAGGTGAAAATGAGTACATAATTTAGACATAAAGGGTGATACCATAAACAAATTAGGAGAGTAAGGAATAGTTTTCCTGTCAGATCTATGGAGAAAGAACAAATTTTGACCAAACAGGAGATAGAGAACATTATAAAATGCAAAATGGATAAATTTGATAACATTAAATTTAAAGGGTTTTGCACAAACAAAAACCAATGTAACCAAGATTAGGTGGCAGGGGTAGCAACTCAGTTTGGAACTCAAAATCTTATAAAAATGAATGTTGGAAACTGTCTTTACATGTAATTAGAAAGAAAATGCTATTAAGTTAAAAAAATATAAAGTCCCACATTCTATAAGAAGCCTTTCTCAATTTTCTCTAATTTTAATGCAGACACTGATACTTGTATCAATATTATATTTTCATGTTATCCTTCCCATTAGACTGAGCTCTTTGATGATAGAACTGGTTGTTTTGGGGTGTTTTTTTTTCTTCTTTGTTTTGTTTTGGTTTTTGCCTTCCATTGTACTTATCACATTTCTGGAACATAGTAGGCACTTAATGAATGCTTACTGACTTATCTTGGCCTTTGTGGTAGTAATTAATTCAATCCAAACAATAAAGTGCCTAGAAACTGCAGAATATTAGTAAAGGCAGGGAGTCTGATGTCAAGCATCTGAAAATCTAGTAAAAGTGGTAAGACACATTTCCGATTAAAAATACTGAAGTTATGCTGTGATAAGAGAATAAACAATGTAATAAGGGATCAGTTGAGAGAAATAGAGGCCTACTGGCTAAAGAATTGAAGAGAAATTTTCATATAAACAGTGGTCCTTGAATAATTTCAACAGAGACAGAGGTAGGGAAGACAATATAGACTAAGGACATATTATTTAACAAAAAAAAAGACAGCAGGAAAGCACAGATATACTCAGGAGATAGGTAAATAGTCCATTTAGCTTGTGATAATGAACTTGGTGGCTTTGATAGTGAACATGATATGGAATAAGAGATAATACTTACAAGTAGAATTCAAACCATATTTTGGCAAGTACTATGCTTATGAAGTTTGGACTTTTATTTGATAGACTTAGACTTTTAGGTTTCTTTATGAAGGTACCTTTTCTAGCACATAATGGCTTCTGTAACTTATTTAGCTTAATTTGCCAGTGGTGAGTGGCATATTCATATCTATCAATCATTGTTACAGCCAAACTCACCTAGACTGTTTCCAGTACCTGGAATGCACTCTCCTCACCCCATCATCTCTTAGAATTTCTAGCTTACTTCAAGACTTAACTCGTTTTTTAAATTCATACAGGAAGCCTCCCCAGTCCCCTTAATAGTTAGAATAGCTGTTTCTTCTAGTTCCATGTGTATATTCATTTACGTGTTGTATCAGCCTAACAGAATGTGAGCAACTTGAGGGTACAGAGTAATTTTGTTCTGTGTACCTCCACACACCTAGCACAGTGCCTTTCATATAATAGGACCTTGGTAAATGTTTCTTGGATTGGAATGGAAATTTTCTAATTATTGTAAATCCCATACATAGCAAAGCAGTTGCTTTGCTTCCTAAAGCAACTTCTATTTATCGAAGGCACTGCTTCTTTAAAAGCAGCGATAGACTGAACTACAATGTGAAATAGCCCCTTTACAATTAAAGCCATGTTAGTTTTTAGGGTTGCCACTGATGCACTTTAAGAGTCCCCTGAAGCATTTTAAAGACTCAAAAACCATTTGTGTGGTTACAAAGACATAGCTTAAGCCCTTATGAGCCTTCCATAGTACTAAGAAAAGCATTTCAAACAATCCACAGAGGGTAAGGTAGCACATGGATAGGTGGAACTGTAATTACTAAGAGTATAATAATGGTTCAGCATGCAAAACAGGATCACTCCCTTACCTGTGAATATCTAATAACATTGCATGTTTTCTTTAATGAGTAGCTGCTAACGAAGCAGGTTTTCTAAATATACTATCCCTCTGGAAAATTTAACACTGGAAAGTTTCTCTATTTATGGTGTAACCTAATTTTATAGTGATTTCACTAGTGACAGTCATTTTGCATTTCAGGCAATCTCATCCTCCAAATCCCATTTCTTATTTAAGGTGAATTGGGATCTTATTTGCCGGTAAGGTCTAAAATGCAAAATCTGTTCAGCTGTTTTGACAAAAGTGACCACTTATCATCATAACTAAAATAGGAAGGCAGTAGCTGACTACTGTCCCTCACCCAGTGTATTGTTACAAAATATGAAGACTTTTATTTTCTTATTTCTAGTGATTCATAGTCTAGCTTCTGAGCCTAGCACCTGATTAAAATTTCTATCTTCAAGTTAATCAGCAATTGCAATCACTAAAGCCAGTGGCTTTTTTTAGTCTTCATCCCACTTGAACTCTGCAATTTTTTTAGATTGTTAACCATCCCCTACTTCTTCATTTCTCTATTCTCTTGATTTTATGACACTTATTTCTTCTAATTCTCCTCCTACCTATTTGAACACATCTTTTCGGTCCCTTTTGCTTAATTATTATCTATTACCCACATCCTGAGCATGTGGTTCTCCAAATGCTCATTATGGGCCTTATTCCCTTTTTCTCCACTATTTCTCAGTGATTTCATCAGGTTCCAAGGGTTTAATAATAGCATCCATGCAGAACTCACACACACACACACACACATACATATATTTCTATTCACATATATAATATGTATATGCCTACATGTATGTATATGTGACATATAGATATAATGCATGTATTTGTGATGTATTTGGTCTGGCCCCACTTTCTCAGGGCCAAGTGTGTCATATTAATACCATGAAGGGTTTGAGGAGTCTGTTTCTGTCATCAACTTTAGAGCCTGAGAGCTATACTTCCTACACACACACACACACACACACACACACACACACACACACACACACACACACATTTTTGTGGACCCAGTAACTAGTACCTAAATTTTATTTAACTGATTAACATGGAATTAACATTTACAAAAGAACACTTACTTCAAAGATACAAGAAGCACAAACATGTTCTCAGCACCTTGGGGTCATAATCCCTGCTATCCCACCTTAATCTTTAAGTAGGGATGCGGGTGGAGTGGGATTTAGCTCATTTCCTACATTAGTCCCTCCAAGATCAAGTCTAAAACTGATAGTGCTTGCTTCTACTGGGCTAGAGTCCCCAACCCTTTGTCCTCCAGGCATCACTACTGGGCTGGATATAACACCTGGCCTGGATTTCTGAACTCTCACATCCCTGTGGCTCACTCTACTCCCTGCACTTAGAATGGAAAAGAACAGGTGAAAAAGGCAAAGGCATATTTCTATTTCTTAGGGCTATTTGACCCGGGGGTGAGGGAAAGGAGGTCCTATGTTCACTTCCCTCCTCCTTGGAACATGATCTTAACTTCACTGTGAGTGGAGTCAGTCTGTGTGGTTGTTCTGTTAACATCTTAACTTGGACATATCTGAAACAATTTATCTTCCTACCTAACCCCACTTGTCCTCCAAACTTTAGTATTTTTTGTTAAAGGAATCACTATCCTTCTAGTGACCAGGTTTATAATTTAGAGGCAAACTTAAATCCTCCCTCTCCCTCATCCATATATCCAACCATAACCCAAACCTTGTCAATTCTGTCTAATCAATGTCTCTCGTATCTATACCCTTCTCACTAGTCAACTTCCTCACCTCTCACCTTGCTGTTGTTCAGTCATTTTCAGTCATGTGCTACTCTGTGACTTCATTTGACATGTTTTAGTCAGAGATACTGGAGTGGTTTGCCATTTCCTTCTCCAGCACATTTTATAGATGAGGAAAGTGAGACAAAAGGGGTTAAGTGACTTGCCCAGATCCACACAGCTAGTAAGTGTCTGAAGCCAGATTTGAACTCAGAAATTTCTTGACTGAAGACCAGGCATTCTATCCACTGTGCTACCTCGCTACCCATTCACCTCTCACCTAGACTGTGTTATAATACCCTTGTAATTGGTCTCCCTGTCTTCTTTCTTTCCCCTTGCCAAACTCTCCACACAGCTGCCCATTTGAACATAGATATGGGCACTGAAAATCTCTAGCGGTTCCTTATTGCTTCTAGGATAACATACAAGTTCCTCAATGTGTCATTTAAAGCCTTCCATAGTCTATCTCCCACCTACCTTTTCCAGACTTATCTCCTATGATTTCTTTGTTTACCCCATACTTCTGCCAAGCCAACCTTATAGCTGAACTCAGGATTCCATTTTCTATCTCTATCTTCTGATGTTGGAGTGATAAGTCTACTTTATGTAACCTATGTAATGGGTAATACCAACTTCTACCAAGGTAGGTAGAAATCAGTCTCATCAGTTTAGATACCTAGGGCTCACATCTCCTTTTCCAAGGGGGACACATGCACCATGGTCATGTACAGAAGCAGTGTGACTCTGTCTAATCATCAGTCTTTGCTCTTTTGTATTCCCTTTGATTGTGCTATCTCTGGTCTTTACTTTGTATTTTCTAGAATTTTGAGCAGTAAGATGAAGTGTCATCCATTTCCCACTTTACATTCTTCCCTTAGAGATATTTGAGTTTTATTATTATTCTTATCCTTGTGGAAGCATCAGTTAGTACATAATCTCTATCTACATGCCCTAATGGCAGCTAGATGGCACAGTGGATAGAGCACTGGGCCTGGAGTCAAGAAGACCTGAGTTGAGACCCAGTCTCAGACACTTACTAACTGCGACTCTGGATTAGTCACTTAACTTTTGTCTGCCTCATTTCCTCAACTATAAAATATGGATAATAATCATACCTACTGAGTAGAATTATTGTGAGGATTGAATGAGATATTTGTAAAGTGCTCATACTATGTATTTTATAAGGTTGTTGTAGTAAAAAATAAAGTGTTCTATTTAATTGCAAGCTCTTACAGTTACTACAAAATGTGGCCAATGAATATTTTTGATTAAGTGTGTGTATGCATATATGCACAGTTGAATACATGAATAAGCAAAATGATACACACTCTGAAAAATTCAGTTACAAGTTTATGGTACGGTATGATGAATACAACACTGGGCTAGGAGTCAATAGACATAGCTTCTAGTTCTGACCTGACCTTGGATATCACTTAACCTGACACTCAATTTCCCACATTGATAAAAGGAGGGATTTTGAAAAAAATGTCCTGTAAGATGTACAACAACCTTAAAATTGTATGAATCTCTTTAATTACTGAAAAACGACAATTTTAGACTGGAGAATATACAAATGAATACTAAGTGGTCATTCATGGGTAATAAAACATATTTAAAGTGCTTTGCAAACCTTAAATTTCTATGTAAATGATAGCTATTAGCTATTACTCATTCAGAAGTTTAAAGTGCTTACTGTTTACCAAGCCAATTCTTGGCTACTTATGTGTGCCTGGTGCCAGGAATGGTAAGACAGTGGCACCACTAGCCAGAAGCTTCTACTTGAATATACTTACATTAAGAGCAGAGCTTGAAGAGAGGTAGAAGGGGGAGGGAAGGAGATGAATGTACTAAGACGATTTTTGGCTCAATCAAAGGGAAAACTTCTTGACAATTGGAACTGTCTAAAATGGAATGAGTTGCTTCCCCAGACACTGAATGACTTGTCGTTGGAGGTTTTCAAGAAGAAACTGGTTTTCCAACTGTTGTGAATATTCTGGATGGATTCATGCTATAGCTAGGCATTATGCATGAGGAGTTCTGAGATCTCTTCTGAAATCTGCAGTTCTGTGAGAAGAAAGGACTGGGGCAAGGTAGAGGAAAAGGAGATGACATGCTATCTAATTTTTCTTTTTTGCTGGTTGCTCCTTTTTTAAAAAATATCAGTTTTTGCCTAACACACACACACACACACACACACACACACACACACACATTTGCTCACTTGAAGAAAAGTCCCTGAAGGCTAAAAGACTCCTTGGTAAATGCTTTCACCAGATTGTTTGGCCATTAAAAGGAAGTTTCTTTCATTGATACATTCTAAATTGCATAAGATTGTAGAAATAATCATAATCCACTAGATAAAATATTTTGAGAATTACAGCACCCTATTGTTGGACTGACATATGATTAATTGTATTCACAAGTCCACCTTGTGGACATGCCTTGAAATAATTGATGACATCCTGGAGTATCTCGAAAACTATTTGAGGGAATTACTTATTCTAAGAGCACTGCAATATATCCAATAAAAAAAAAACATATTATGAGCCATTCTCCAGCATATGGAGGAGCTGAAAAATATGAAAAACACTTAGATTGATATCAGACAAGCAAAAGGAACTATCTACCCGGTGTTATGCTTCAATAAAGCAGATCATGACTTCAGTAAATATACTTAATCATATATTGTGTTCTTCTCTTTCCTGTCCCCAGTGCAATAATCTTTTCTTGCTAGATATGATTCTCTAAATTGTTCCATACTGAACCATGCTTGGAATCAGCTATTACTGGAAAAAACTAGTGGAGTTTAGCAAGGATAGGAGGGAGGAAAAAAAAAATACACGCACAAACACACACACCTTATATAAAGTCTTTCGTGTATCAAAGATTTCTTTGAGGAATTCTTTATTAAATTATATTATGGGGGGTTAATCTCCCACTTGATCTCACTTTTCCAAGTATTCAATACATTTAGAGGTTTATCTGACAGCTTCTGTGGTAGCCGAAACATCACCAACAGAAATACTAGAACCCACTTTGAACCAGGTCGTAGGAAACATAAATTTCCTTCTCATTTCACCCTGACTCCCATAGTCTCTATTCTTAGATATAATACTAGAAGGAATAGGATACCTGAGACAGAGATAGACAATGAGCTTCATCAAGAATAAGCAGTCCCAGATTAATGTCAAGTCCTTTTATTTTCCACTGGGTTACTAGACTGCTTGATCAGGGGAGTGCTATTGCAGGTTTACTTAAAAATTGATATAACATGATTCCTCTACATCACCTTCTTAAATGTCTGTGTATTTTAAGAAATCTGTACAGAAAGACAAGTGGTAAAGAATGATACACTGGTACACACCAGCCGAAATAACACTGACCCAACTCTTTCTAGAACAGACAGAAGGTAGCAGAAATTGTCTGCTCTGGACTATGCTATAGGAAAAGGAATTCAAATGACAGATCTTTTGCATTTTTCAGGACAATCTTTTCACTTCCTTTTTTCCCCTTCTTATTTTGTAACTGGGACTTCAGGGAGTGAAAAACAAACAAACAAACAAACAAACAAAACAGGAGTCCAGGTAACTGAAGACACCTTGAAGAGAAAAATGATGAGAGTGGAAGCCAGAACAACTAGGAGAGATTCTAATCCTGGAGCAGGGTTGGCAACTGAGGTCCAGGAAGAGGAAAGAGATCCAGAGATGCTAAGACTGACAGGTATTGTGAATATTGCTTGGTTGATGAGCTCATGGAATCTGTTTTCCTTGTCTGCCTGTTTTTTAGCCTAAACTCAGTGGAAGTCCCATTGTTTTTCATCCTCACTTTCTCTTTTTAGCTCATGAGTCTTTGTCAAGGAATACATTCCCTTTCCACCTATCCCTTTCTGTGAGTGTGTCCCATCAATGTCCAAAAATTGGTAAGAGGATAAGAAGGAAGGAAGCAGATGTTTGGGGATTCTCAGTACAGATGTGTGTAAAACGGAGGAGAATGTTCCAGGCATTTGCAGGCTTAGTATCCCCATGTGGTCAACAGGGTTACTGTAGTCTCTTAGGAAAGAGCTGTACTTCAAGTATTCACTAGAGAGTAATTGATAAATCCTGGACTAGTTAAGTATAGCACCAACCTGTGCGTAGTTCAGATAGTGCACTGAGCTAACTATATTCCCTTACTGGATAATTAACACAGTGGCATGCTGTATTCCTGAGAGAGTTTAAATCACAAAACCAAAGATCTTCATGTGTGGTCTCATATCATATTAACAACATGTTTGACAAAGTTTCTAATGCAATTCTGAATAAGATGGAAAATTGGGGCTAGTATAAAGCATAGCTAAATGAATACAAAACTGGTTGAATGACTAGATTCAAAAAATCTGTAATAGTTTAATAGTAATTGATAGTTGGGTGTCAACTTGGAAGAAGGTCTTTAGTGGAAAGGCCCTATTCCACTTAAAATTTTCATTAATGAATGGACAGAGGCATAGATGGCATGCTTATTAAATTTTAGGTGACAATTTTCAGATAAAAAGCTGGCTGACAGAATGAGGATTCAAAAAGCTACTGATATGCTAAAATGGCTGAATCTAATAAAATTATATTTCATAATGATAAAGCCTCATACTTGTGTTAAAAAAGCCTTATGCTTGTGTTGAAATATATCTCACAAACATATACTGGGAAAGCCATTGTTAGGAAGAAGCCCATTTGAGAAATATTGGGGGGATTTGGTGTTCTGGAAGTGTAACGTGAGTCAACAATATGACATATCAGTCAAAAAAGTTAATGCAATTTTAGGAAGAACGATAGCACCTAATACAAGCACCTAATACAAGGGAGGTGATAAATTAGATGCACTATTCCCTTCGAAAAAATAAATAGACTGTTTTTTCCAATTCTCTAGTGAGAATTGCTAAGTAGAAGTAGAGATTCTAACATGTGACCTGACTAGTACATGGCTTTAAAGCATAGGTTGTCTATTGGTCTCTTTCTCTTGACTATTCTTTCATTTCAGTTGGGCAGGACAGCAGAGAACTTCCTTAGCTCATCTCTTCTCATTCTTCCTGCAGGACCATTCTTTCTTCCATTATTACTGAAGGTCAGTGGAGCAGATGTCTCTTTACTCATCTTCTGGTGGGCAAAAAAAGCAATCAATATCAGTCACTGAATCTGCATCTCCTCTCCACCTCTCTCTCTTTCTCCAAAATCAGAGGACCTTTTTGCAAATTACACTTCTAACACTAGCTTTATAGCTCTGGACTCATCATTAACTTTCTTTATATCTGCTTTCTCATCCATTAAATGCAGTTGGACTAGATAGCTTCTAGGGTTCCTTCCATATCTTGATCAATGACCCTATGATTTAGAAAAGGAGAAGTGACACCTAGAAGTGAATGCAGTACTACAGATTTTGTATGAGCAAGAAAGAGTATGGTAAAGCTATCATCTCCCAAACTGTGAAATTCTTTCTTTTTCCTACTTCACCTGGAGATAGAAGATGTTTTTTTCAAAAGGTCTTTGCTAGAATTTAAGGCAAAGATTGTAAAAATAAAGCAAAGTAATGTGGAAAAAAATATGATTTCTAGGTTGAAAAGCTAAGAATGAGAGTGTGGAGAAAATGGAAAATGGATTTAGGATCAGAAAAAATAGTTAAATTTCTCTTCAAGGGGTTCAAAAACTGGCTTTATCATGCAGTAAATATATGATCTTCTTTCCTCTTAAATCCATGCTATTTGCAATTGCCAAATATCTCACTGGTCTTGCCATGCCACAGCACCATCCTGTGTTTCTCTGCTACCTTTAGGTTAATATACAAATTCCCTACCTTAGCATGTAAGGCCCTCTATATCTAGCTCCAATCTACCTTTCCAGTTTTTTTCACATTAATGATCCAACCATTTTGGAGAACAATTTGGAACTATGCCCAAAGGGCTACAAAAATGTGCATACCCTTTGATCCAGCAATAGCACTTCTAGGGCTATATCCCAAAGAGATCACGCAAATGGGAAAAGGACCCACATGTACAAAAATATTCATAGCAGCTCTTTTTGTGGTGGCAAAGAATTGTAAATTGGGATGATGCCCATCAATTGGGGAATGGCTGAGCAAGTTGTGGTATATGAATGGAATGGAATACTATTGTGCTATAAGAAATGATGAACAGGGGGGCAGCTAGGTGGTGCAGTGGATAGAGCACCAGCCCTGAAGTCAGGAGGACCTGAGTTCAAATCCGGCCTCAGACCAAACACTTGACACTTACTAGCTTTGTGACCCTGGGCAAGTCACTTAACCCCCAATTGCCTAAAAGCAAAATAAAATTAAAAAAAAAAAGAAGAAATGATGAACAGGCTGACTTCAGAAAAACCTGAAAAGACTTATATGGTCTGATGCTGAGTGAAGTGAGCAGAACCAAGAGGACTTTATACACAATAACAGCCATGTTATGCAATGACTAAGATTGTTAAACTGAACCCTTCTCAGCATTACAACGGTCTAAGACATCTCCAGAGGCCTCGGGATGGAAAATGCTATCCACATCCAAAGAAAGAACTATGGAAGTCAAATCGCTATCACTTATTTTTACCTTCTGTTGAGTTTTGTTTCATCTTTCTGATGGTCCCTCCTATTGGTTTTAATTTTTACTTAGAACTTCACCGATGTGAAAATATGTTTAATGGGTATGTAAATGTAAAGCCTATATCAGATTGTGAGCCATCTTGGGGAGGGTGGAGGAGAGGAAGGGGGAGAAAAATTTTCAATTCAAAAGCAATTGGAAGCGATTGTTGGTAAATCAAAATAAATTGATAAAATTTTTTAAAAAAAAGAAAGAAAAAATAAAAAAACAGATTCTTTCACATTACCTCTGAAAATGTCACTATCACTTCCATACCCCTCCCATTTAAATGAATATGCCCTTACACACCTTACGTTCAGTTCAAATTGTACAACTAGCTGTTTCCTGAATTCAGAATGTCATTCACACTTCTATGAATTTCTGCCTGAGCTGGTGCCATGTGCCTAAAATGCACTTTCTTTTGACATCTACCTGTCATAACCCTTATCTTCTTTAGTGGCTCCACTAAGGCGTCATCTCCACATTGCCTTGTCTTTCTATGCTAAAACACACAAACACACACTCACATACACACTGAGAGAGCTGAACATGGTCTGTCCCCTGTCAGATTTTCCTAGAAGGTGTTGTTTGGCTCTATCCCTGGACCCATCACACTCTACGTTGTATTTTCTTATCTGTATACAGTTCCTCCATCCCCACCTCTCTTTTCCTGAGAAATTTCTGAAAGTTGGGGATTGTCATTGTTCTATGTATGGTCAGTACCTAACAGTGCTTTACACATATTGTGCTTAATAAATATTTGGTGAATTGAATTGAAGTCACTTTATAATTTTGGGATTCAATTTCCTTATCTGTTAAATTAATTTTTCTAGCTCTACATCTGTGAACTTATAAATCTTATGCTAAAATATCTAATTCACACCCACTGCATGACATAATATTGTTGTTATTATTGGTTCTCACCCTGACAAATGGTTAGCAACCATCTTTTTTTCAAAGATCAATCTGGGCTGTGGTTCTTTAAAACACACCAGGCCAACTAAACAAACTCTCAGCTATATCCCAATTGAAATCTGATTTTTTGTTGGTCGTTCCTACCAACTCTGAGGATCAGTACTTCCTGGGACTACCATAAATCCTTCACATTATTGGACCCCACCAAGCTCAATCATAGTATTTTGATGTTGATCAATTGCATCCAACTCTTCATGACCCCATTTAGGATTTTCTTGAGAAAGATATTGGAGTGGTTTGCCATTTCCTTCTCCAGCTCATTTTATTGATGAGGAACTGAGGCAAACAGGGTTAAGTGACTTGCCTACAATCACACAGCTAGTAAGTGTCTGAAGCCAGATTTGAACTCAGAAAGATAAATCATCCAGACCTTAGACCTGGCACTCAATCCACTATGCCACCTAGCTACCTCCCAAATTATAGTATACTTCTTTCCAATACTTCTGATTGGACATCTTTGGAAAATGTCCTGGAATACCTCCCTTCCTTGAGGATCACATAGACCATCCCTGACTGAAAGAAATCATAACTAGCAGCACCCAGGATTCACCTAGGTGACTCTAGACAAACTGTAGATGTTTATCAGCAAACACATTGCCTTTGAAAATATCTCATTTTGTTTCCCAGACACCTAACACCAACTGCCCTTTCATCTATTCCACGTGATCTCCTCTCCCAGGATGAATCTAACCCTCACCAATCTCTCTCTCTTTTTTTCTTTCTGTATTTTCAAGGACAAAGCACAGAATAATATCTGTTTCATGAAGTTCTCTGATCTAGTAGCCAAAGCAGGATAATCTGTCACCAACAGAGATCTGGCAACTATTTGTTTTGAATCTCTGAAGTGTTTTATTGAAAAAAAAAAGAGTTAAATAACAAGTGAGAGAACTCATGCCACTCAGGCTCACATCAGTCAGGTTACCTAATCATCACAGATAAAATAACATACAGCCTCATTGTAGGAGACCTCAGTCTGTTCCTTTCGGCCTTTGAAGTTTAAAATTGGTTGTCTCTATGGCACAATGACAAATAGCATGTTCCCTTAAACAGTTTCTTTTTAATATGGAAATGTGTGTGCTAAATGTGGATAACCTGCTTATGCTATTTGAAGCAACAGCTTTATGAGTTTTCTGTCCAAAGTTTAATTAGCTGTTCTGCACTTTGTCTCCTTTTCAAAATTGCAGTTATTTCCATTTTGATCTGGGTTAAGAAAAAGGTTGAGATGTATGTTTAAAACATCAACTAGTCACAAAAGAGTAGGAACTGCCTCATTTATTCTGCCAAGAAGAATAAATTGGTTGGAAAGATATCAACACTGAAAAGCTGTCAATAACTTTTTTGGCTGTTGTTGCTCAAAAATTGTTATTACCATTTGAGCCATGTTTTAAGACAGACCAAAATACAGTGAAGAATCATAACTTTAGAAATAAATTCCTATGCATTCAGGCAAAATTGTTTTTATCTTATTTTTTTTTTGTCAGAGATCTTCTTCCTACACAAAAATATTAATGTCCACTGGAACTTCACTAGAGTTACTGTCAATTACAGAAATCTGAATAATGTGAGTCTCATTCAAGAGGCTGCATTACCTCAAGTACCAGTGAAGTGGTACATCTTTATAATGTAGGAAAAAACTATAGGGATAGAAGGCAGGAGACACATTCTAGAACTGGCTTTATTATTAATTATCAGTGTGACCTTAAGCAAAGTCATTTACCTTTTCAAGACCTCCACTTTCTCATCTGTATAGGCTTCTGTGGTTCCAAAGCAAAGGAATGAAGCAAAGAGAACCAAAGAGAAAACCATTTGCAGAAAGCCTGTCACTGTAGAATAGTATGTGATATGGTTAAAGGAGCACTTTACTAGAAGACCTGAATTTAAATCCCAGCTCTTCTCTTTACTGTCTGTGTGACCTTTGGCAAGTCACTTATTATCACTGATGAACAGTTTCTTCATCTCTAAAATGAGTTTACGAAATTTGTTGACTCATGACATCCTTCCAGTTCTAAATCTATGGTCTTGCATCTAAGACTTTATATGATTCCCAAGAATATTAATTTTTTCATATGGTTTATTACTGTGCTCTCTTCTCCATAGACTGCAGAGTGTCTCGTTGTTCAGGACTGCTTTACAATTTACAAAGTACTTTTCTTACAACATCCTAATGAAGTATAATATGTAAATTTTATTGTCTCCATTTTAAACATGGGAAGATTGAGGTTAAAGGAATATGTTCTGCCTAAGGTCAAATCACTAATGTCAAGAATCAGAGCTGAAACTCAAATTCAAGTCACATCTTTTGACTCAAAGTTTTGTGTTCTTTCTAGTAGAACATCCTACCCTGCTCTGTGCACATGTGTGTCTGCTACAATACACAAAAGGTCAGTAGGACTCAAAAGAAAAGTTATTTTGGTCTTTAAATTTCTTTTTTCAAAAACGGTAAAGTGCACTGACTAATGGATAGATTGAACGCTTTGAAAACCATCAAAAAGGAAAATGTGTGTGTACACACACACACACATACACACACATATAATTAGCTTCCATTAGTAAAAAAAAAATATTACAAAGTTCTACTCCCATTTTTTAAACTGTTGACTTGAAGCCAATTTCTCATTTTCTTTCATTTTTCTCATCCTGCTCTGGCCTGAGTTCAGAACTCCCATTGACATCCAAAGCAAGCTTTGCACTTGGCTCAGCTTCAAGAGCACAGAACAAGACAGGGAACAAGGCTTTTGTGCTCCTTATTATCTCTGAAAGGGTAGTCTTCAACCTACAGAGTAGATAGAGCATGATGGATTTATTGTCATTGATAGCTACCATTTATATGGACTATTTGCCTAGTACTGCACTATATTGGAAGAGAATGAAGAAGTGAAACAAAAAGATCAATTTCTTTCTAGAAGAAACTCATCATTAACAGACACATGATCTGTGATTACTTTTGCATAGGGAACTGCCATAGTGCAAATGCCCTTCACCAGCTCTATGGCCTACCTTGATGTCATCTTTCACTCTTCACTCTCACACTCGCCTCACATACTCATTTTTTTTTTACCTTCTCTTTCTCTACATTATCTCATATATATATATTCCCTCCTAACCACCCACAGTTCAAGTCAGGCCCTTGTCAGCTCTTACTTGGACTACTGTTCTTCCTGCCTCATCTCTTCCCATTCTAATCCATCCTATCCATAGTTGCTAAAGTGGTTTTCCTAAAACATGGGTCTGACCACATCTTGTACCTCCTCAATAAACTCTAATGGCTCCCTATTTCCTCAACAATTAAATTGACGCTTCATTGTTTGGCATTTAAAGCTATTCATAACCTGTCCCCTTCTTATCTTACTACTTGTCCTTCCTTTGCCCTCTATGGTTCAGTGATTCTAACTTGCTTTCTATTCCTCAGATATAACATTTTATCTCCCCTCTCCATGGCTTTGCAATGGGTATCTACCATGACTAGAATGTTCTCACTCCTCACCTAAACCTTTCTTTCTTTTTTTATGACACTATTTCCTTTATTTATATAAAATAATGAATAGTCATACCCTGGCTAAGAAGAAGGTGATAGTTTAGGTTTTAAACAAGTCCTTCTGTCCTGAAGTATCTATTTTGAAAGCTTTGGACCCATAGCCTTAGCTACAAGTGGATGTGGCAGGGTTGGGGTCAGTAGTTTTCGCAACCTTAGAATCCCTGGGATTCATGATCTTAGAAATGGACTTGGTGGCCTTAGGATCAGACTTGGTCACTTTACCTTCAGACATGGCTGCCTTAGAATCAAATTTGATAGCCCTGGGATCATATTTGGTGACCTTGAAGATCTTGGTGTCAGGTTTGGTGGCACTGGGGCCAGATTTGATGACCTTGGGGCCAGCCTTAGTGACCTTAGAATGAGATTTGGTGACTTGTGGTCAGTGGCCTTGGCAGCCCTGGGGTCTCTGGATGTGGTAGTCTTGGGGTAAGTTCTGCCAACCTTAGAGTGGGACTTTGTCATCCTGGGCCCTGGGTATTGGGAGGCCATCTTGAGCCTGAGGAGTTTGTCCATGGAGACTTTAATTCTCCAGGACTTGATGGCTTCTACTCAGACCTTGATGGCTTTTATGTTCTTGGCCTGCATCTTTTCCAGTCTCTTCCTGTGTTTCTTGAAAAAGCAAATGTTTCTCAGAAATTTGGGGTCAAACCCTTTCAGAGACTAATATCTCTATGATCTATGTATTTTGATCCTATTTCTGCTCCATTTTTGTGATTGGTTGTGGGTAGTATGATTTTTAGAGTTAGCCATCTTCACATTGCTACCTGCACTAACAGGCACTCCACAAACTGGAGGGTGCTGAGAGGAAGAGAAGGAAATACCTACACTTTCCAAAAGCCCTAGCTTCCTTTAAGACTCATTTTAAATTCTGCCTTCTTTAGAAGCCCTTTCCTAGCTTCTCCAGTTACTAGTCTCCTTTTTCTCATACTGCTATCTTCCATCTACTCACTATGTACTTGATATGTAGATCTGTTTATGTATATTTTGTCTCTATTAGAATTTATGCTCTGGAAGGCAGAGGACATTTTTCTTTATAACTCTAGTAGTTAGCACAATGCCTGGTACATAGTAATCACTTAAAAAGCGATTTTTGATGGCTAGGAAATAAACTTAGGAACAGAGGTTAAATGACTTCAGCAGAGTCATATAGCTAATCTGTATTACAGGAGAAATTTGAATACAGGTCTTCTTGACTAAAGTTTAGCACTCTGTCTATAGTACCTCTTTAGTTTTTTTTTTTATTGTTATGTTTTGCTTTAAAGATAGCTTAATTTGCATTGCAAGCCCTGCCTTCCCAAACAAAAAAAATAGTACAGCAAAAATAACCAGCACACAGATCACACCCCTCTCAGGTTTTGCTAAGGATATACACCCCATGCTCTATAGGCATGATCCCCTCTTCCCCACACTTAGCTTTACAGATTAAACAACACCTGCCTTCCTCTCTAGAGAGGTGGGAAATGGAAGAATATCATAATACTGTCAATTCAAAAGTAGAGACTCTTTGGAACTAGGAGCTATAGCATCATAGGATTATAAATTTAGAGGTGGAAGGGACATTAAGGATCATCAAACCTAATCCTCTCATTTTATAGATGAGAAAACTGAGGCCAGACATATTAAGTGACTTGCTTAGTGTCACATAGTACTTGTCTGAGGCAGGACTTGAACCCAGATCCTCCTGACTCCAAGTCAAGTGCTTTGTCCATTCTTTCATGCTGCTTCCATTGCCACCAAGGAAACCAGTATCTAACTATTTGGCCCCAGAGATATCTTCTCATGGGTACTTGGTACACAAGTGAATGATAGGAGCCTCCAGACTACTAGATCTTCTTTCCCACTGCCATCATCCAGTTCTACTTCCATTGCTACAGGAAGAGGCACCTGAAGTGGTGGGGGGAAGTGACTTGCTTCTCACCACTAAAACCGGCTCCTATAGCTGTGCAGAAACTGATGTCATAAAGATCCTTTTGTACCTATAAGAAAAAAAAAACAATCATTATTTAAAGAATTACACAGGCTTACGTCTTAATTTATCCAAGCAAATTTTAATGAGGCAGTATGGTATAGTGGACACAGAGTTGGTCTTGGGTTTAAATCTCCTCTCTGACAAAGGCTGTGTGGCCCTGAGCAAGTTGTTCTAGGCAACCCCAAGGATATAAAATATTAAGAAAGTACCAATCTGCACTGGTAAAGGAGGTTTCCCCACCCAGTGAGTTCCCTGTATCAATGAAATCAGAGGGCCAGTTCACATATCCTTAAGTTGCTGCAAAGGAAAGGACATTTGTTTCCATGTGTGTTATTTTGTTTCTCCTATTCGTGGGGATAAAAGGACGAGCTACAAAATGATGAGTGGGAAGAAGGCCAAGGAGGGAAATTAACAACAGAAGGAAAGGTGGGGCAACATGAACAGATGGCAGCAAGGAGAGGAAGAAGGCATAAAAGCAGATAGGCAATGGGGAGGGGAAGTACCATAAGAAGGAGGAATACAATGAAAAGAGCAACAACATTGATTATATGCCTGTGAGGAACAGCACCACTCTTCTCCCAGCACCATGATACTCACTGCACTCCTCTGGGTATGTTGCCTTCTCTACACTCTGTCTCGCTCTGTGCCTTTTAACGAATGATGGCAGGAGGCTTCAGTTTATCTCCCATGCTGCTGACAAATGTGTCTTAGCTCCAACCAAAGGGGCAGGATGTGCCAGTCTTTCCAAATCATTCAGTTCTTTTGGCTTCTCTTCTAAGGTTGCCAGAAGGAATACCAATAATTTATCAGTGTCTTGGGTGATTTTTAGATATGGGCACTTGTCCACTGGGAACAAGACAAAAGCTACTTTCTTGTGTCATGCAAGGCATTAAAAAAAAAGTTTGGGGAGTTCAATGCTTTTCAATTACCATGTTCCTAAGCTGGAGTTTGAGACTTAGAAAAACTCAAATGAGAGGAGAGAGGCTTATTTGTTTTTAAAGACCTAAAATCTGCTGCCTTATAATAATGCAATTTTGAAGGGTGAGGTGATTCTCATGGAGCCATCTTAAAGTGGAATTATCATTAGAGCACATCCAGTCCAAGATCTATTTAGGCATTACCATTGTATAATGAGGTTATATGCCTAATAATAATAGTAATTACAGTTAATGTACAATTCTTAGAAGAGTCATGCCCCAGTTCACCAGTGCAAAGGTTTTGTGGCACTCATTAAAAAGGAGTTCTCTAAATTATTTAGATATTAGAACAATATTTTCCTAAATAATAAAGGGAAATATAGCCTTCTAAACTTTCATCATCATCATCATAGCTAATTTATATAAAACTTACATGTGACAGGCATTTTGCTCAGTTCTTTACAATTATTGTCTCACTAGATACTCACAACAACTCTAGGAGGTAGGTATTATTACAATTCCCACTTTACAGCTAAGGAAACTGAGGCAAACAGGTTCAGTGATTTGCCCAGGATCATATAGCTATTAAGTGTCTGAGGCCAGAGTTGAACTTAGGTTTTCCTGACTCCAGGCTCAGCACTCTACCCACTGTCCCACCAAACTGCTTCTAAAGACAAGTTCTGTTAGTTACCAATATTTTAATAGCAAGAAGAAGATATTAGTTTGGGTTTCTCTTCCTATTTACAGACTCAAAAAGAGAAGCAGTCTGGTATAGTGTCTTGAGGGGAGATCTTAGAATAAGGAAGACTTGGGTTCAAGTCTGCATACTATCTGGTGTCCACAAGCAAGTTATTAACTTCTCAGCACCTCAGATAATAAGACTAGAAGTTACAGAGGAAGGGAAGGAAGGGAAGAGAGCAAGGAAGGAAGGAAGGAAGGAAGGAAGGAAAGAAGGAAAGAAGAAAGGAAGGGAGGAAGGACCAGAAGTGCTTTACAAATATTATCTTATTTAATCCTCACAACAACCCTGTAAAGTAGGTGCCATTATGATCTCCTTGTTTTATTTTTAGTAAGTGTTTACGGTCAAATTGGAACTCAAGTCTTCCTGACTCTGCACCCAGAACTCTATCCAATTTTAAGTTATTTTTTTCTTCAGGGAGAGAATTTCCATACATGGAGATCCTCGTTAAATTATGGATCTATTCCCCATCTTACCTCCCTCCCTCAAATCTACAACAAGTAGGAAAAAAATAAGACCATGGAGACTGAACAGGCATCTGTATAGGGTATTTCTATGCGTATATGTGCTTCTAGAGCTACTGTATATCTAACAGCTAATGGCCTTTCCATTGAGGGGTGTGTTGGAGCCAATTTTAACCAGACAAAAGCCATTGTTGAATTTTCAGAGTGAGCATTTAAACCTCAGAAAGGGCTACAATTAAGGATTTTAAATATTGTTTTGTTAATTGTCTAGGGGGGGAGAAATGTTAATAATGTAGGTTAAATTTATGCATATACCTTTATTTGGGAGTTATGTGTATACCTTATTTTGGGGGGGGAGATGAGGCAGCACCTTATTATCAAAAATTTACCCACAGAAGCTTGTATTGCACAATAAACGTATCTTGAGCTTAATAGGAGTATGGTAAAAAGCTCAAGGAATGACATCACCAGAATGGAAGCTGGGTGATAACAATAACAACAACAATAATAATATCTAGCATTTATGTAGCACTTTACATTTTGCAAAGTGATTTATAGCCTTTATCTCATCTGAACCTCACCAAACCCATTTCCATACTACCAAGACTCACTATATCCTGCTCTTTATCCACAAAGGAAATTTCACAGCATAGCAACAGAATGTAGCAAATGCAAAGTTGGTGTTGGAACTATTTATTTCATTTAACCTACAGAACCATGAAACAGATCAGGACAGGAAGTAAAAGTCTTCCTATATTTTATGAACTCCCCAATAAATTGATAGCTCAAGTCTTGAAACTAACCTGCCACTCATAGAAAACTCCTGAATTAGAAATGTCTGGAGAAGCTAGCTTAAGAGATTCTGTGAATATTTAATTGTTTCTTGTGAAATATGGAGTCTAAGAGTATTAACTACAGTGTCCTTTGAAATTCCACAGCCCTGAGAGGCCCCATCCTGGAAAAAATTTTCAGATGCCCATCACTTTGGAAAACAGGAAATGAAATGGAATCATAAGGGCAGAATTGCAAGAATATTTTCTAATGGAAAAAATGCACAACGTTTTCCATCAAGATTAATCTGATGGTATCCTCAGTGATGGATAGGAGAAGCAATGTCTAGAAATGGGGAAATCTGTGTAAAAGTCCAAGTGAGAGGTACCAAGGTCCTTAACTAGAATAGAAGCAACGGGAATAGAGCATAAGGGACAGATGTGAAGCATGTTGCAGGAGTGGACTCAACAAGTCTCAGTGGCTCATTGGATTACAAGGTGAGGGAATGGAATGATAATTCCTCAATAGCCTATAGAAAGGAATCTTTAAATGTGGTATTTCAAGCATCTGCAGCAAGCTGGTGCAGAAGACATAAGGAATTCAATGCTGAGTCTATCAAATTCATTCATTCACTCACTCAAAAATATTTGCTAAATACTAATGATGTACAAAGAAGGCACTATACCATGCTAGTCCTAGAAAGTAGAAAAAATAGATAAAAGACCACGTAAGCACTACCTAAGTTATCTATCCTAGCCATAACCTAGATTCCCCATGTGGAACAATGTGGAAAATAAAACAGCCCAGAGCTCTGGATAAATGTAGTTATGAAATGAGAAGCTCGTTTGTGGATTGTTTTAACTGCTCAAGTGAATCTCCTTGATAACCTCCACTGTGAATGGGGCATAGAGAGTACCAGCCAAGCCCTTGCCTTCTCTTATACTCACTTAAAGTTTTTCTTCTAAGAAGTTCAGCCTCTTTGTGAAGCCCTCTTGTTGTGACATGCTGCCTCTTTCCAAGTTTATCTTAGAACTTTTGCAAAGGAAATCCATACAGTTAGCAGACCAGCATTACCGAATACTTTAATTTTCTACAAATGAATTGGATGCAATTACCAGTTCAAAAGAAATCCAACCAGATTCAAAGAGTAGAGGATCATTATCAAAAAGGAAAAAAAAAATGAACTGTGTTTATTTCTATTTCTATTCTTGCCTTCGCTACTGTGACATTTTATCAATGACATAAAAATGGATAAGATTTCCTATAAAGAGTGAATGGTTACCTTTTTGAATACTATGCAATTACAAGTGATTTACTCCATAACTAATCAATGTAGGCTGCTCTAGTTGTGCATTTATAGCCTACTCAAATGTGTCCTCAATAATGACAGCTACCAAATTGCCTTTTCATTCCTTTCAAGATGTAATGGGTGCAGGCACTCATGTAAACTGACAACCATATGCAATACTCAGATTGTAGAAAGGAACAAACCAAGATTGTTTACCTTATGATTTAATTTCATAGCTAAATTTGTTATAATAATTTGATTTAAGGCTGTAATTTGAAAAAGCAATAAACATCATTGAAAAATAAAACTGGTTATGATAAATCTAGACTCTACAATGGAAGACACAGGACTTTATATCATATTTCTAATGTATCGAAAAAGGAATAAGAGCATTTCCCTCACTTCATTTATGAACTTCATTTGATTATCTTAATTTAAACTAGTTCAGAATGTACTTACATGAGGATAATATTTAAGTAACATATTGTAACCCATATTCCAAAAACAAAACTTTGTGGTCAAGCCCTAAAAGACCAGTCCTAACTAAAACACAATCACAAAATTAATTTCAACCTAATCTATGTAAATTGCAACATTTTGAAGAATTTATAAAATTTTCTTTTTAAAAACGCAATAGATTTCATGTCATTGGAGGGATTATGTAGCATGTGCAGAAGCTATACCCTGGTAAAACCATCTCAGCAGACTGACTAAGCCAGGTTGAAGGTAACCAACACGCCTCAAAATTATTGGTAAGTTAGGGGACTGTCTACACCCAGCATATGAAGATTTCCCCCACTGGAATGGATAGATGAGAACAATTTGTTCCAATGGTCATGATAGTGGCTGAACTAGGTGCTGTGGAACAGTTAGAACTTGTTCTGACATTGAAGATGCCAAGGTCATCCACTGTGTCCCGGGCCATCACAATTTCTCTTGACTTTTGTCTTGCCATTGGAATTAGATGACACTAGAAGAGAGAGGGAAGCTGATGACTCTGTGCAACTCTGCCTCACTTCAATCCAAGTCACACAAAAGTCAAGACATCATCCTGTGATGTCATTTATCCTCTTCAAAAGGAAGGACAAAAAACAGCACCTTCTTCACAGTCTTGTTATGAAACTCAAAAAAGATAACATTTGCCCTCTGCGGTCAAGCAAAAGAAACCTAATCTCTTTTCCACTTGAAGATTTCCATCATTGCCTCACCATTCCCTAAGTATACTTTCTAGACTAACTATTCTTACATGCTTCAACCAATCTCCATATTTTAATGATCTTGAGGCTGTTTAGCATATTGGCTGTCCTCCTCTAGAAACTCCAGATTTACAACATTCTTTCAAAAATATGATGTCCAGAATTGAACATAATATTTCAGCTGTGTTCTGAATACTAGCTCAGTCTGAAATTGCATTACCTTTCTTAACTTCCATATCACACTACTGACCTCTATTGAGTTTTCGGTACACTTCAAATCTTTTTCAGATCAATTAAGAAGCAAAATACCTCAGTTATCCCATGAGGTCTGCTACCAACACTATAAACATCTGGGTGGGACCTTTCAAATGCACAACAGGAGAAAGTGACAAATCTCAATTAGGAATTATACAAAAAAATAAAAGAACAATGAAGAACCAAAGATGCCAAACTAAGTCAAGCCACAAGAAGACTGAAAAAACAAACAGTAATTCCTGTAGAATCTGGGACTTAATTAAAGCCAATGCATTTAGGTTCAAGCAGGGCCTGCCTATACCATCCAAGAATATGTAAATGAACAACCTTATGATCTAATCCAAAAACTGAGGCTTAAGATACAAGTAAACAGAAGAATATCAAACAATATGAAGAAATACCTTGCACTGAGAGAAGCCCAAGAGGTAAACCCTGAGAAAAGTGTGACTGAACAAGTACAAATAGAGCTACAGGAAAAACAGTGTCCTGGCCATGAGAACTACTAGAGCACCTGGAGGATTCCAAATGAAATATTGAAGGAAACAATAGCTTGGGAGGAAAGAAATGCAAAAAAAAATAGCTTTCAACAGATATTAGTAAGCCTTAACCAAGAATTGAACTCCCTGATATTTAAAAAGAGGCCAAATAAATTTCATGACTTTTAAAGTCTCTCCCAGTCCTAGGCTTATGGTCATAATAGATTTTATCTTCCTTGACTCTTTCACATTTTAAAGGATGGGATTATATTAATTCAGGAAATTGTTAACTGATGCTTTGGACACAGATAGAGGTACATATAGAAGGTTTCACCTGAAGAATTAAAGGTAGGTATTTAGAGATGGAAAGCATGTACCATGTTCCTAGTATAAAAATCCTCTGCCATCCATGTAGATGGGCAACTAATCATTAGTTTGAGGTCTTAAAGTGTTAATGGGGCACTGAAGGATTCAGTGTCTTGCCCATAGTCAGAAAATTAATGTGTCAGATATAGTACTTGAACCCAGAGCTTCCTGATTCCAAGGCCAGTCATCTTTCCGTTATGCCACACTGCATCAAGAAGTGAATCTGTATTGTTGAACATATGTTAGCATTGGATTCAAACATTTTATGTGCTTGGGTAAAAACAAAAAAAAGATACTGAAGCTTTTTTGTTTTCTTTTCTGCCACCCCTCCTATGTTCTTTATATAAATGTTCTGCTGTTTCATGTCATTACAGAAAGGAAATCCAAGAATTCATTCTATCATTGTATCATAATCTATATGAGCAAATCTACTTTGTAATAAAGTTAGAGAAAAAATAATAGCATATTTAAGGGGATAGCACCTTAAGATATGTATGCCTTTTTAAGCTTTATGATTTGAAAAGACTTTTTCATTTTGTCATTATAGCCCCAGCACACAGAGCAGTGTTTTGGATGTGGCAGGTACTTACTGAATACTTATTGATGAATGAATGAACACATTAATAAATAAGCTCCTCAGATAGGCCCTATCTGCAAACATGTCCAAGTGGCTCCATTCTCAAAAAAATTCTTACTTGATCTATCTATCCCCTCAAGCTATCATCTCATATTTTCCCATACTTTTGTGGCCAACCTCCTTGAGAAGGTTATCACGAGTAGGTGCCCCCACTTCCTTTTACTCTTAGTCTCTTCCTAACCCTCTACAGTCTAGCTTCTGACATCATCCTATAACAAACTATTGTCTCTCAAGATACTAAACATCTCTTGATTGCCAAATCTAATGGCCTTTTCTGGTCCTCAACCTTCTTGACCTCCCTACAGCCTTTGACACTCTTTTCTCTCTAGCTTTTTGGGACAATACTCTCTATCTATCTAACCACTCCTCCATCTCCTTTGTTGCTTCTATATTCCTTCAGGACCACTAACTGTGCATGTCCCATAGGGCTCTCTGTTCTGGGCTCTTTTCTTATTTCCTTTTATACTATTTCACTAAGTTATCTCAGTTGCCATGAATTCAGTTATTATCTCCATGCTGATGATTCTCAAATCACTTATCAGTCCTAAGCTCTCTGCTGACCACCAATCTTGTATCTCCAACTATCTGTGAAACATCTCAGACTCAATTTACTGTATACATTCTAAACTTTAGCATTCATTTCTTTTTATTTTGAGTTCTAAATTCTCTCCCTTCCTTCAGTTTCCCCCCCAGCCATTGTGAAAGCAAACAAAATATCTATTATACATGCAAAGTCATGCAAAATATATTTCCATATTAGCTCTGTTGCAAAAAAAAAAAAAGGCAAGAAAAAAGAAAGTGGAAAAACATGCTTCAATCTTCACTGAGTTCATCAATTCTCTTTGTGGAGGTGGATAATAATTTTAATCATGAGCCCTTTGACATCTTAAATTTACCATATTTAAAACTGAATCCATTATCATTCTCCCCAACCCCTCCCCCCTTTTCTAGGTTCCCTATCACTAATGAGAGCACCACTATGTTCCCAGTCCCCAAGCTCACAATCTCGGAGTCATACTTGACTCTTCACTCTCATCCCCTTGTCCAATCTCTTGCCAAGGTCTGCCAATTTTACTAAACAAACACACAAAGAAAAAGAAGCATGAGGAAATACTAGAAAGACAAATATGAACTTAGACTGGAGTCTTCTCTGCAATAACTTTGAGAAATCCTTCATAACATTTACATTGCCTCTGAAAAAGATAATTGCTATCACTTTATTAGTCATGAAGTAATGATACATATTTGGTCTGTAATAATGCTGTTTGATTACTTGACATATCTAAACAGAGCTTTCATTAGAAATAAAGGCATACCTTGGACATATTTTAGATTCAATTCCAGACTCCCACAATAAAGCAAATATCAATGAAGTGAATCAAATGATTTTTTTTATTTCCCAGTGCATAGAAAAGTTATGTTTACACTATACTGTGTCTATTTGGTATGCAATAGGATTATGTCTAAAAAAACCTGATGTGCATACTATAATAAAAATACATTATTGCTAAAAATACTAACCATCATCTGAGCCTTCAGTGATTCATAATCTTTTTTCTGGTGGAGATTCTTGCCTTGATGTTGAGGGCTGTTGACTGATCAAGGTGGTGGTTGCTAAAGGTTGGGGTGTCTGTGGCAATTTCTTAAAATAAGAGAACAATGAAGTTTGTTGTATTGATTACCTCTTCCTTTCACTTGAACACGTAGGGGCCATTATAAGATTATAAATTGGCCTATTTTCAACATTGTTGAATCTCGGGAATAGAGAGGCCAGGAAAGAGAGAGAGAGAGAGAGAGAGAGAGAGAAGAGAGAGTGTGTAATGGCTGGTCGGAGGAGCAGTTGGAATACATGCAACATTTATCAATTAAGTTTGCTATCTTATATGGGTGTGGTTCATGGTACCTCAAAACAATAACAATTGTAACATCATCATAACAAATATAATAATAATGAAAAGTTTAAAATATTGTGAGAATTACCAAAATGTGACAGGGAGACACAATGTGAGCATATGCTGTTGGAAAAGTGGTACTGTTGGACTAGCTTGATGAAGGCTTGCCACAAACCTTTAATTTCTAAAACATCCAATATCTGTGAAGTGTGGCAAAGTGAAGCACAATAAAATGAGGTTGCCTATACTCATTAGGATCATAATTAGGGAGATGTAGCATGGGAAATATGGAAGAAATCACCAGGTTGACCATTATAAGACTGAAAAAGAAACATTGAATATCTGTGCACATATTCAAAAAGATCTTTTATATTGTTTTAACTGTGATTCTTGTTTAGTAATTAAGCTTTTCAGCTCCTCAGTAAAATATCATCTCTATTTTTTATTTTTAAAGAAAAATAAACATTACAAACTTAAATAGAAAATAAGAAAAAACAAAAAAAGGTCATGTACACAGCAGAACATTGGAGAGGATTCAAAATATATAGCAACAACTTTTCATTTCAAGGAAGCCTCTATATTAAATACTGTGTTTTATGTTGAAAACTGTCCATCTTTTCTTTGCTTCCTTGTAGGTTTTCTTTTGTTCTCTGCTGTACACTTTTTACTTTGCTCTTTTTTTCCCTCTCCCTCCCCCCTCCCCATCATCCCAATGCTACAATTGAGCATTGGATATATTCCCTAAGAGACTCTACTCCTAATCTTTTTTTTTGATGTTTGTGTATATCTCTTTTTTTTCTATCTCTCCTAACTCCTCTACTTCTATCTCCTACCTTACCTTCCTATTACTTAATCCACCCCCACTCCATCAATCCCTCCCTTATCCTCTCATTCCCCTAAATCTAAACCCCCTTTTTTATCTCCCTTTCAACCAATTCCTATACCCTCCCCACTAAAGATCTCTCCTTTATTGTCTCCATCCTCCATATCCTCTTACAACTTTATTTTAAATTTAGAAGACGTTTATACTTTTTCTAAATGTATATAAATATATATATATATATATATATATATATATATATATATATATATTTTCCCCTCTTAAACTCATTCCCAATGAGTTTAGCTTTCCAGAACTAACAGCCCCCTCCCCCATCTAATTCCTCTGTATTGGTTCTTCCTCTTGTACCTTATTTGTAAAAGATAATTACTCTTTTAGTTGTACTTGAATGGCTTTATGAGTTCAAAGTTGTTTTTTGTTTTTGTTTGGTTGTTTGTTTCTTAACAAAGACCTGAAAGTCCGACAATTCATGAAATATCCGTTTTTTTTCTTATTCAGAATTATGCTTGGCTTCGCTGGATGTGATATTTTTGGCTGGAAGCCCAGTTCTTTTGCCTTTCAATATGTAGTGTTCCAAGACCTGTGATCTTTTAGTGTTACCATTGCTAGGTCTTGTGTGATTCTAATTGTGGTATGGCCTTATATAAATTTTTTTTCTTGTTTGCTCTTAATATTTTGCCCTTGATCTGGGGGTTTCAAAATTTGATTATAATATTTCTGTGAGTTTTCCTCATAGTATCTCTTTCAGGTGGTGATCAGTAGATTTTTTTTTCTGTTTCTACTTTCCCCTCCTGTTCTAATGCTTCAGGAAAATTTTTTTAATTATGCCTTGTATTATTGTACCAAGAATTGTTTTTCTGATGAGAACTTTCAGGTAGTCCAGTTATTCTTATATTTTCTTTTCTTGATTTATTCTCTAGATACTTTTTTTAATGAGATGTTTCACATTCTCTTCTATTTTTTCATTCTTTACATTCTTTTTATTTCTTCATCTCGTAATTTTGTTGGCTTCCCCTTGCCCAATTCTGATTTTCAAGGAGTCATTTTCTTCCTTAAGGTTCTGGATCTCCTTTTCTAATTGGTTGGTTTTCTTTTCATAATCTTTTTTCTCATATTATTCTTATTTTTCTTTTTAGTTTGTCCTCAATCTCTCTCATTTGGTTTTTAAAGTCTTTTTTAAGTTCATCAATGAGTTCTTTTGGGGCAGGTAACCATTTGACATTGCTCTTTGGGGTAGAAGAGAGTGTCTTTGCTTCAGTATCCAACTCTGAAGATGAACTTTGATCATCTCTATTCCCACAGTTGCTCTCTGTGGCTGGATTCTTTCTCCTTTGCCTATGCACCTTTTGTAATAATTTAGTTTTTATAATTACCTCTAGTCCTGGGGTATGGGAGATTGTGCCTCCAATCCTCTTCAGTTCTCCCTTCTGACTTTGAACTCAAACAAGATCTCCAGCCTCTTGTAAGTGCCCACATAGAGGAGTCCCCATCCTCTGTACTCACTGGGCTTGTGCTCTTTCCTTCTCACCCCCAGTTGTCTCCACAGCACAGCTGGGTCTGGCCTTCCTTGTCAGCAGAGGTTCCCTAGATCTTCCCCAGGTCAGACACCCTTCACTGTCCTGGGGTAAAAGTTCCAGTGGCTGGGTCTGGGGCCACCTCCCAAACCAGCTAACCACAGGGCTTGCCATTTGTTGTTTCAGCAACTTGCTGCTTGTTGTTAAATTGGACCCTAGCCTGGAGGTGTTTACTCTTCATAGGGAGGAAATCTCTTCTAGGTTTTTTCAGGCATTCTTCAGTTGCCCCAGGAGGACTCCTCCTCTTCCCCTATTCTTATTTGTTTTCAAGCTCTATGTTCTCCCAAAGGCACTGTTTTATCTCTTTTTGTGGAAGAAAATCTTGAGAGCTTGAAATTTTCTGACCTATTCTGCCATCTTCCCAGAATCTTCTCCCAAATATAATCTCTGTTTAATGCAGTTTATTTATTAAAAGCATACATTAGGCAGTTCTGGTAAAGGCAAGTCTGATACCAAAACATTGTTATTTTAGGTTCAGTTTTAGGATGAAATCAGACCTGAGTAAGTCATTCAACAGTTAACAAAATATGGTTTATTTGTCTTATTACAACAAGGACATGCAACAAGGATACAGTGGCATTTAGCTTCTATAGTCATAGCCTCTTCTGTCTCCATATAAAAATGAATTTAGTCAGTAGGGAAGGTTATGTTAACTTACCCTTACTCAGATGGTCTTCAGACATCCACCAACTCAGAATGCCCCTGACTCCATGTGGGTAACATATTTTATCTCACTAGCTGATCAGGAAGTTGCCTCAAGGGAATTCCTGTCCTATCATAATCATAATCAGCAACCAATTCTTCCATTACTTAATGAACATTTCAATAATTTTATATTATTGCTTTGGAAGTTGGTACACATATATGGGGGTGGGAGAATTTTGGTCTTCACTAACAATTATGGAATAGCTAAAAATACCAGGAAGTTTTTTTCTTTCAACATGTTTTATTGATGTTCTTTTCTTTTTTTATAATATCACTGTCACTTTCCAATGATTCCCTTCCTCTCCCCTACCAAAGTTTTCCCTAGCAAAACAGATCAATACATTAGCCATGTTTGACCATGTATACCTCATTCCATAATCAACATTCACCACATCTTTGCCAATAACATTTGCCCTAAGTTTTTCCTGAGCTGTAATAAGAAAAAATATATATATAAAAATGCTTCACCATCAAGTCCTCAAAGTCAAAATTGGTCCTTGAGTTCTTAAGTCCTTGAGCATTGTTTGCTTTGCATAATAATAGCCCTCTTATAGATTGTTCCTATAGATTCTACTAACTTCTCTCTGAATCTGTTTGTTTACTCAAATGTCTGAATTCATTATGTTCTTTATTTTTTTTTTATTCTGTAAGAATATCCCATTACTTCTATATACCACAACTTATTCTGCCTTTCACTGATTGATGGCCACATACTTTCCTTCAAGCTTTTTGCTATTACAAAAAGTTCTACCATAAATAGTTTTGTATATATAAATATTTTCCTTCCCTCTTTGACCTCCTTGTAGTCTATGTCTAATAGTAATACCACGGATATAAAAAAGGTGTGTGTGTGTGTGATGCATAACACTTACTAGCTGTGTGACCCTGGCGAGTCACTTAACCCCATTGCCTAGCTAAAAAAAAATAATAATAATAAATTCCAATTTTAGAGAATTGACTGGAGGACTGAGAAGTTAAGTGACTTTCCCCTGGTCATACAACCAGTATGTGACACCAAGGTCTTCCTTACTTCAAAAGCAGTCCTCTATCCATTATGCCAAGTCACCTTTCTGTCACATTTAAAAAACAGGATAATCTACTCTAAAATAGAAATAATTCCTATTCTACTTTCATGAGCTTTGCCCATATAGATACACAGGATCACAGATTTAGAGCTGGAAGGGGCCTTAGAGGTCATCTACTTCAAGCTCCACCACAACTCCCCAAACTTTATGCTTTTACAGATGAAGAAACTGAGGCCCAGTAAAGTGAACTGATTGCCTAAACTCACTCTGAAATCAAGTGGTAGCCCTAGGATTTGAATGCAGGTCCTCTGACTTAAATTCACTTCCTTTTTCTACTCACCATGTTTTCTCTTAGTTTGTTCAACAAAGTAAAAATGTTTAAAAGACAAGCTAAAACTTTTAAAGGAGATATGTCATATTTCTCCTTTGTCCAGTCCACATAGATATGATTCTAGATCCTTTCTACCTTCTCCTCATCCTCCCACCTCTTTGTTTGAATAACACTTATATGTATCATCACACTCTAATAGAGATCGTTTCCATCTTTTCTTTCTCTCGAGTGCTTTTGTATGATGTCCTTCTGCTTTCTGGGCTTGACTTACAAATACTCTTTGTTCTCTCAGTGGTCTTTAGTCAAGCTGAAAATTCTAAAAGATATTTTTTATACCATCTCCTGCTTACAGCATATAAACAATGATATATGTGCTTACTATTTTTGGTTTTGTTTTTCAGGCTACACAGACTATTTTGCCTTTTACTGAGTTTTCTTTTCTTTTTTCCATTTTGACAATTTTGAATGTCAAATGTCCTGTTTATATCTGTTTATCTGATTAAAATCCTTCCCTTTTTTCACTAATGGTTAAGTTCAGTTTTGAAGGATGCTGTTTTGTTTTGTGTGGCCTTTTTTCCTACATTGTATTTATTTAATTGTGAAATTAAACATCAAAGAAAACACACATTTCTATTTACGTATTAGAAAAGAAACAGATGATTGTATATGAAACTGTATATCTCCTGGGTACAGCATGCTTTTCTTTTTAAGTATGATAAATTCAGTGTGTTGCATGTTTAATACTTGAACATGTATCTTTCAAAGCTTTCCTGCCTCTGATTCTTTTCAGCCTTCCATTTTTTTCTGTGCATTTTCAATAACCCTCTTTTTATTTTTTTCTTTTTCTTTCTTTTTTGTTTTTGTTACCCTTACACAAGTTTCTTCTCTCTTCCTTTCCCTCTCTCTCTGTCTCTCTCTCATACACACACACACACACACACACACACACACACACACACACACACACACACTGAAAAGAAAAAGGAAATGAGGCAGCTAGGTGGTGCAGTGGATAGAGCACCGGCCCTGGATTCATGAGGACCTGAGTTCAAATCTGACCTCAGACACATAACATTTACTAGTTGTGTGACCCTAGGCAAGTCACTTAACCCCATTGCCTAATTTAAAAAAGGGGGAGAGGGGAACCAAAAACCTTACTGTCAATATTCAAAATTACGCAAAATAAATTCTCACATTGGCTATATTAAAAACAAACAACTTTATCTGGAGTCCATAGACGTTGAATAAGGAAGTAAATTGTATGCTTTATTATCAGTCCTCTGGAATCATGAGTGGTGACTACATTGATCAAGGTTCTTAAGTCTTTCAAAGTTGTTTTTCTTTAAAATGTTGCTATTATTGTATAAATAGTTCTGCTTTTGCTTGCTTCAATCCACATCACTTCTTACAAGTAGAATAGGTTTCTCTGAAATTATCTCTTCCATCATTTCTCATGATGAAATGATATTCCATTACATTAATATTCAATAATTTGTTCAGCTGCTTTCCAATTAATGACCACCTCCTTAATTTCTAGGTTTTCTTCATATAAAAAAAAGAGTTGCTATAAAAATTTTTTGTACATATAGGTCCTTTTCCTCTTGTAGAGTATGGTATAGACCTTGAAGTAGTATCACTGAGTCAAAGTGTATGCATAATTTCATGTCTTTGTGGGCATAGTTAAGGTATCTTTGGGTATAAACAGATTTCCTTTGCTTTAGGAATATGTTTCCAGCTTTTTCTTTCATTCTTTATAGACAAAGAATAGCTGTGCAATTCAGATTGTTTTCCTTCAGTATATAAAGATATTCTTCTTGTTTTTTGTTTTTTGTTTTTTTCTTGAATAGATGTCATTTAATGATGAAGTTCCAAAACTTAGCAACAACATTTTTGGGTGATTTGAACTTAGGATTTTTTCTCAATTTGTTCTTTGCCCTTAGACTGATTTACATACTTTAAAGCAATTTTTTATATATGGCTTCCTGAAGTATATACTGATGCTTTTAATTTCTTAATTATTCTCTTGAACCCAATAATTGTAGATTGTGACACTATATTCTCTTTTCAAGGCCATTTCCTTTGACTTGTAGAGATTTCAAGTATTTCTCCAATCTTTCTGTCTTTTGATATGTATGGATTCATGAATTTAAAGGTAAAAGATATCTTAGAAGATCACCTAGTCATTTGTTTTTATTTTGATATTCTTTTTTTCTAGGTCTGCTTTTTTGAAGTTTGAATATGATTTCTTTTATGGAAAGCTCATTGCCTTAGAACAATTCCTCTTTTATTCCAAACCAGCTAACCTCTTTTGTTTCTTTATGATTACTTCTATGAGAGTTTTGATTTCTCTCCTTATTTCTTCTTTTAATTATTTTATTTAGCTTCTAAGCCACTCCAGGAGTTTTTACAGTTATTCTATTATCATTTCTAAGGGACTTGGCTTTACAGTTTTTATCTATTGCTTCTGGGGTCTTCACATTGTTTACCTTTACTCCAATATTTATTCACTCCACTAGAGCTTCCTTTTGAATATTTAGCCATCTTTAAAATCTCCCTTTATATCTCCCTCTGCATTTTTCTAGGAGTTTTTTTCCTTGTGGTTAATTACTCTCTTTCCCCAATTTTTTTGTTCTTTTACTTCATTTGACTTTTTTTTTTCCTATTTTGAGATGGCAAAGAAGAGCTAGGCTTAACAAGACCTCTCACTCAGCCATCTGGGTGGTTACTCCCATGATTATTTACACAAAAACATGTGTTAGCTCCTAGAAGGTACATATGAAATAATAATAATATACCACCACATATCATTAGAGATAAGTAAATGCATACAATCAAGGATACTATTAAACGAGAAAGTAACTGACAAAGTACAGTCTTCATTTATTTAGACATGCTTCATTTAGTTTTAATGATAAATGAAGAATCTGTGCCACATGAGTAGAAAATAGGAAATGTTTTGCAAAAATTTCTCAGCATGACTATTAGAGTTAATGACTTTTTTTCTTTTTACTTTTCTCTCAGTCTTGCTTGATTATGCTCACCAGTGTTAGCCCATTCTGAGTTTTTGCACTTCTGAAATTGTTTTACAAGATTATGCCAGGACAATGATCTTGTATTCATCCTATTTCTCTCTCTCTTTCTCTATAGATACCAAAATCCATGTGTGACATATAGACATAGATATATAACATATATTGTATATACACATGTGTATATGTAGATACAAGTTGATTTGTAAAGTCTCCTTGCATCCACAGCACCTGAAGATAACTCATTTTTCCTCCTTATTCGAATTGCTTTTCCCTTATGTTCTCAGAATTCCATTCTTGAAAGTTTCTCATCCCTTACAGAGTTATGTATATGTATGTGTATATGTATATGTGTGTATATATATATATATATATATATATATATATATATATGTATATATATATATATATATATGTATATGTGTGTGTGTATGTTTATTTAATTTGAGGCTTTGAGTTTTATTACTTGCTCCTATTTCTCACTTCTGAACTCCTAAGGACTTCAACTGTTATTCTTCCTTCATCATAGCTATTTTTTATGGTATCTAATTTGGCAGACTGATATAAATAGGTCTTCTCTTTCCCTAGGCTCTAAGGCCTTTTTGATTACATTTCAAAGTAAGGTGACAATATACAGTTATTGACAATTAATGAACATTTATTTTCTCTTTCTTCTACTTCTCATCTCCCAAATGAATCAAAATAAGAAAGAAAAAAAGAAAAGGAGAAAGAAAAAAGAAAACTCTCATAAAAATACATATAATTAAGCCAAGCAAATTCCCTCATTGGCCTTGTCCAAAAATTATGTCTTATTCTCCATCATGAATCCATTTATTACCTCTCCATCAGGAGTTACCTCTCCATCAGGAGTCATAAATAGAACATGGACCTGGAAATTTTTTTTCTTAAATCATTTATTCAATTTCTCCTCTTCAAATTCAATGTTTTACCTTCTCTTTTACCAATCATCTTCATAATTTCCTGCTCCTCCTTATTCAACTCATGTTTTTTCTCTCTGTTTTCTTTATCCTTCTCTTGTTGTCTCATCTATATCCTACCTTTGAACACACTTCCTTTTCATAATGCTCTAAGTGACTCTGGACAATAAGAAAAATAATATATAAATTTATTTCCTCATTTCCCCATCCTCCTTCACCCCCTCTTCACTTCTCCCTCCCATGGAATCCCTAGCTCTCTTTGAAGGTTCAATTCAAATGCAACCATTTATATTAAGCCTTTTCCTAATCCCTGCAGTTAGTCATTTCCCCCTAATTACTTTTGTAGTTTCTAGGGCAACTAAGTGGTATAGCAGATAAGATGACAGGCCTGGAGGCAGGAACATTCATCTTTCTGAGATCAAATCTGTCCTCAGCCACTGTGTGACCCTGGGCAAGACACTTAACCCTGTTTGCCTCAGTTTTCTCATCTGTAAAATGAGCTGGAGAAGTACATGGCAAACCATTCCAATAGCTTTGCCAAAATAACCCCAAATGGTATCACAAAGAATTGGACATGACTGAACAAAAATTAAAATTTTTATTTACTTTTTAATGTACATGTTGTTCTCCATTTTAAAAAAAAGTCTAGTACTTGAGTACAGAGAACATTTGATTTTGTGTTTGTCATTTCATTGCAGTAGTATTGAATATATAATAGGTGTTTGATAAGTGTTTGTTAAATTGAATGATATAACTTTAGCAGTTACCCTGCTACTGTGAAAAACCGTACTCTCATTTTCCACACGTCTTTTTGCCCTATGTCTGAGAAGTAGGCCAAAGGTAGTAGCTTAATATCAGCTAGTGGCAAAGTTATTTGACTGACTTGAATAAATAACAAAAAGTCTAAAAGAGGCTTTATGAGCTATAAGGGAAAAAGGCTTCCTTGACAGGCACTGTCTTAATAATATCATCATTTTATATTCATTTTCATTCAAAATTTCAAGAGACATATTCTAAGTGATAATCATGGATAAAGTAAGTCTCCAGTGTCTTAAAGAGAATCTCTCTGTTTTCCTAATTTCACTACACTCAAATGGCATTAGAATCTTGATTTAAAGGCTTTGAGATAGGCTCCCCATATGCCCTCCTTCCATCCCCAGCCCCTTAAGCCAGTTATCCCCTATGTCTATTTTAATTCTTCCCATTAGAACTGTGCATTGACTATATTGGTGATCTGGAAAGTGTAACAGCAATGAACTTTGGCTGCAGCATGAAGCCATGTAAGTATTCAGGCAATAAAATGTTAATATTATACCAAAGGGAATCCAGAGGACCTTTATTTCTGCATAGTGCAAAGGAGTCAAATGGCTACATGTGGTGGGGGTCAAAGGGAAAGCTCATTAGATGCAAAATGTGCCAAAGACTCACAATAAAAATCAAAGATGCAAATATACATAAAAGCTGTCTTGAGGAACAGAGAAAGAGAGCTTTTTGCCTGAATTATTGGAATCTTGCCCTTCAAGTTCTTCTTGGTATTTGGGACTGAAAATGAGCCAAAAATGGCAAAATACATTGAACTAAAAATGACCAAAGAACTCTATTTTACACTTGAAGCTTTGGCACATTAGAAGGTTGAGTTGAAGCAAGAATTTCACAGAGGTACAAGATAAACATGTCATGATGGGATATTCTCATATTTTTACCTCAGCTGGAGGTCATGATGGTCAATGCAGTACTCAAGCATCTAATGTTGAAAGAACATATGGTGGAAAGATCTACTAAGCTTGAAACTTTTGCTAAATCATGGAGTGCTGACAGGACTTTTGCCCCCCAGAGTTCTTGCTAAGATTACAATAGTAGCACATTGCCATGATTCCTTGTTATAAGGATGCAAATGAACAAAATTTGGGGGAGTATGTTAATTCTTTCAGGTCAGAGTTAACTAAATACTGATATATACCTTCCTTTCCTGAGGAAGTTTAGCATGGTGTAGTAGATGTAATATTTACCAGGTTACCCTGATCACCACACTTCTAGTCAATATGTATTATAGGCTTTGTCTCTCATTCCCATACCTCCCCCCCCCAAAAAAAAGTAAAGGAAACTCTTCCTGAGATTAGGCTGAATCCATTATGCAACATCCTGGTTGCCTCAAGCCAGGCAAACAATGCTTCCTGGTTACCTAAGGGAATCTCATCCTTTTAGACTCAAAAGATGTGCCATGGCCAAATGAGTCATCACACCATGCTTTCCTCTGTCTGTATGGGGATCAGGGAAGACCGTGTAAAATAGTATCTTCCTGTTGAATATTCTTTTCAAGTAAACCATTTTTTTTTGTTAGCTGATGGAATGACCTAAGAGGGTTTGATTTGTGCTGGAGGCAGCTGGGTAGTGCAGTGGATACAGCAATGTGCCTAGAGTCCAAAAAACCTGAGTTCATATCCTATTTCAGACACCATGTGATTCTGGACAAGTCACTTAACCTCTGCCTCAGTTTCCTCAACTGCAAAATGGGGATAAAACCAGCACCTACCTCATATCACAGGGTTGCTGGGAGGATCAAATGAGATAATATTTGTAAAACACATAACATAGTACCTGGCACATAGGAGGTTCTGTGTAAATGCTTATTCCCTTCCCCCCACCCTTGAAGAAAAAAAAAACAAAGAAGGAAGGCAGGGAGGCAGGAAGGAAGAAAGGAAGAGAGAATCAGCATTGTTTAGCAACAAAGGGTTAGCCTCAGAGTCAGAAAAAACTCTGCTCAAGTCCTACCTCTGAAACTTACTGTATCTAAGATCCTGGACAAGTCCTTCAGTATCCCAGTGACCCAAGCAACCCTTTAAGACTATAAGTTACAGACAGCTACTGATCAGCATCTGTGGGAATAGCAGGAGCTATTATAAGATCTCTTTACACTAATAAAAATGTAAGTCTCAGCTAAAAGTAAAAATATATACATAGGTGTATAGGTATACATATATATTAGTGTATATATGTCTATGTGTGGATATCTATACAATGTGCATAAATGCATATGTGTTTGATATATGTATATACTCATTTGCTCATGTAATTGTTATGACTGTAAATAAGAAATAAGGTGTAAAATAAGATGTGCTCTTGTTAGAGTTCCCTTGCTCTAACATGGAGAATTTCCAGTGTAGAGTGCAAATGGAACAGGGCTTTCCCATGCATGATGAGTCACACTCCTTTAGGCATACTCTAACTTTTCAAAATCCTCCTAAAATATGGTGCGCAAAAGTGGACCTAAGGAGGTATGAATGGGGCAGATTACTGTGGGACTATCACATCTCTAGCTTGGAATACTTTAGTTTGATCAATAGAGTCTAATTCAATTATGTCTTCTATGCCATATTTTAAATTCATGTAGAATTTATAGTTGACTAAAATCCTTATTTATTTTTATATGAACAGCATGTTATCATGTCACCTTCATCCTGCATTTCATTTTTTTCAAACTCAAGAGGATTTAACTTTTATCCTTATAAAATGTAATCTTGTGAGATTTAGCCCACCCTGCCAATACCTTTTTATTTCCTTCTTCTGTCATCCTGCATATTACTATTCATCTAAGCTTAGTATCATCTGAAAATACGAAAAGTCAGTGTATGTGTGTGGAGAGAGAGGGAGAGACAGAGAGAAAGAGAGAGAAGACCAAGAACCAATCCCTAGATTCTCCACTGCAGACTTTGCCCTATTTTGACTGTGATTAATTGTAACTTTTTCTATATGAAGCCTCAACTAGTTCTGAATATACCCATTAACACTATTTATTATTAAATATATGTCATTCCACAATGTTCACAAGGATATTGTTAAAAAAAAAAGTCAACTACCTGGATGAAATATGCATACTCTGATGCTTTGACATTTCTCCTGACAAATCTATTAGTCCTGTTAAATTAGAAAATAACAATAACAAATATTTTCATAGTGGTTTAAGGTATGAAAATGCATTATATACATTAATCTCACTTAAGACTTGCAGCAGATCTCTCACATGGCCTGTCGTGATAAAGCATAATACCATGCACCATAATATCTGGACATCAGTGTCTCCATTTTACAGATGAGGATACTGAGGCTCAATAAATTTGAATGACTTTATGAATATAATAGATAATTAAATAGAGAAGTTGGCATGATTTGAACCCAGGGTTTTCTTGAACCTAAATTTACCTCTTTTTCTAATACTATCTCTATACTTCCAAAAGCATAGGTTCTGTTTCACAGATAAAATAAAAGCTAAAAAGGATTCAAGTAGTTTTACCTTTCTTGTTAGAGCTACCCATGCATCTCAACAAGCTATATTTTGACTTGAATTTTTTTACCAGTTCTCTCTCTCTCTCTCTCTCTCTCTCTCTCTCTCTCTCTCTCTCTCTCTCTCTCTCTCTTTCTCTCCTTTCTCCTCTCTCCTCTCTTTCTTTGTCTCTCTGTCTCTCTCTGTCTCTTTCTCTCACAGAACTCCCCTCCATACTCCTTATAGTTCAGTCATAAGGGACATCTTACAGTTCCTCACACACAGTGTTTTATTATTCTATTTCTCATTTCCATGCCTTTGCCTTGGCTGTCCTGCATACCTAGAAAATGGGCATTTTGACCTCTTAGAATCCATTCTTCTTCAAAACATAGCTCTAGCATAACCCTCTCTAAAAAGATTTTTTTTCCTAATCTGCCTCTCCCCCAGCAGCTAGTTCCCTTTCCTGAAAAAAAATCACATTTTACTTATTTTACATATATTGATATATGTGCATGTTGCATCCCTTGATAAAGCATAAGATGCTTGCCAGCAAAAAGCTGTTTTACTTGTCTTTTGGTATGCCTAAAGCCTATCAGTGCCTGGCCCATTACAAGTGTTTAATGAATGATTTTTGAGTGATGGATACAGCTAAGGCTGTGCTGCAGTAAGCTTGTAGAGCTCATCTTTAAGTTTTCAGTGGGAATTGGTAATCACTACAAATCAGAGATTGAGTTAATGTTTTGTTGATTAGTTAAAAGTCAATATCAATACACGTTTATTAAGTGCCTACTATTTTCCAGGCACTGTGTTATATGTTGGGGATACAAATACAAAAAAAGATAGTCCATACCCTCAAGGAATTTACAGTCTAATGGAGGAAGGTATGTGCAAAAGATAGATAGACTTATGAATGGTAGAGAGACTTAAGAAAGTGTAACTAAACATTAAAAATATGTGTACTTTTTTTTCTGGAAAGCCCTCATTAAACAGTTACCAACAGGCCCCTTAAGTATTAAACATTGTTTAACCTCTGCAGGAATCAAGAAAAAGGCTCTGGAATGAGCCTATCAAATGACTGGAGGCCTGGTGTTCCTAGGTTAATAATTAATGATGTTGATGATGATGATGGTGATGATTACAGTCCCTGGCAATTATATAGCACTTTAAGATTTGCTAAGTGCATTACATCCACTATCTTGTTTAAGCTTTACAATACCCCTGATACAGCAGCAATAGTAATGGCAATAATGTGGTGGAAATCTCCTGCTTAATCCCCTGGAACAGAAAAAAAAAAAAACCAAAAACTAGAAATCTGACCTAAGAAGAACCTGAAATGAACACAAGATCAAAAGGTTTGCTCTTAAAACTGGTCTGCCTGAAATTTTCAAGAAAAATGTTTTAAATAATAATAAAGAGGGGAAAAAAACTATTCAGAAGTCACTTTGAGAAACTTTGATGTCTTTTAATTACAGCCATCAACAGCCAAAAAGGGTAAGGAACTTAGGGCATTTTAATTCGAACAAGTATTCTCTAATTGCCTGATTGCTTTTCAGACTCAATTATCTCATTTCACATTTCTAATCAAATTTTAATTTTGAAATCCCTGTCATTTCTTGGGTGTTTCTAAAACATTCTCTTCTTGCAACTTGTAAAGTTTGAAGGAAAGATTTTATTTTCTTCTCTAGCTTCAATTTGCTTAAGTTATCAAAAGCATCTTTAACTTTGTACCTTTATGAGACCTATATGAAAAGTATATTGATGCTTCAATTGATGGTGTAATTACAAGATGCTCTAAATATAAGTTCTTTGGTTGGTAAAGACATTTCTCCTGTGTAGTGGAAGGAGTACAGAGAATGAAATCAGGAGAGCTGGGTTCTATTCCTTGATGAGTGACCTTAGGCAAATCCCTTTTATTTCTCTGACCTCCAATTTTGTCATCTGTAAATGAAAACTGGGATTAAACGATGTCTAAAGACCTCAAAACCCTGGCCTCATTGGCATCAAGTTTGATGTTTTTGGTTGGTTTTTCCCAACTGGAATTACAATAGGAAAATCACCTATTATGCTCATGTTTAATGAGGGCAAATAGCTGAGCCTGCTAATTTGCATGACAGACACTTTTTTTTTTTAAACTTGGGCATTCGGGGTTTAGTGACCTGCCCAGGGTTACACAGCTAGGAAGTGTCAAGTGTCTGAGGTAGCATTTGAACTCAGGTCCTCCTGACTCCAAGACCAGAGCTCTAACCACAGAGCCACCTAGTTGCCCCTACAGAGCCACTTCTAATGAGCCACGTGTTTTAACTCTTTGAATTCTGGGACAATGCAGAAGACCCTGGATGACAGCTTTGTTCCACCCATTCCTTCTCTGCCCCTTCTCATCATGGTATAATGAAGCAGTAACCATTAACTACTATTATACATTCCTGGAAGGTGTACAAATTGAAAAACACAGATCTGCATGGGTAGAAGAAGCCAATAAAATCACAACTACCAATTGTGAAATCACAGATCTAAACACCATCCCCACCCCATCCCATCACCCACCATTTAAAAAAAATAATATATTTTAAGTGATACAATACACAAGGCATTGTGCTAGGTGCTAGGAATATGAAGACAAACAGATAACAGTGGAATACACTGTGTACCCAGATAAATAAATACTAGATCATTTAAAGATGCAGAGAGTAGTAATAGTAGTAAGATAATAATAGCAGACAGGTGTGTGTTGGGAGAGAGTTCAGGAAAGTTTTCATGGTACCTAACTAAAGGAGAAAAATGAATTAAGATTCTGCAAGGTAGAGATGGGATAGATAGATAGATAGATAGATAGATAGATAGAGATAGATAGATAGATAGGATAGATAGTAGGTAGGTAGGTAGGTAGATGGGGGTTGGCAGGGAGAGGGAAAGAGGAAATGTTTATTCTGTGAGTGGCACCATATTAAGCCCTATCAATACAAATACAAGCAACCAAAATAAGGACCTTACATTCTAATATGGGGGATAATTGAGCTGGAAAAGGAAAGGGGGTGAAGAGGAAGTGGAGAAATAGCCTGGAGAGGGAGTTGAGTTGGGAATGAAGTGAGCATGGCAAACCTGTTTTTTCAACTCTCCAATTCCTCCATCCTTCAGCACTTACCCAGTAAACAGGGCTACACTCTCTTCCATACCCTAGGTGAACCAGTTCAAATCTAAATTATTATGGTTCAATTATATTAGTATCATCCTCAACTCTTCATTATCACTTAATCCATAAATCCAATCTGTTGCCAAAGATTGGGCTTTCTATTCTGCAACATCTCTTTATGAACAGCCTGTTGAAGGCAGCTGTAAGAACAGCAATCTCAGTAAGTTTCATTGTTAAAGTGAGAAGAGCCACTCACCTGTCGTTGAAAATTTAAGGAGAAGAGGTTTACTTTGCCCTAACAAAGCAAGGGTTTGCAACATGGAAACAGTGGCACTTAGGTTCTCTGGCTGAATCCCTCTGTCTCCATATGGAAATACATCTCATCATTAGGACAAGATATGGTAAAAGACATTATTATGGTCTTTGGAAGTACACCAAGTCTGGGGGCCCCAGTGGCTCATAACTGAGGCTTTTTTTATGTCTTTAGCTGACCAGGAATCTGGAAGCCCAAAACAGGGGCAGCATTGACTCTTTTAAAGAAAAGACAATCACTGTTAGAGGAGGACCCTGAGCTTACCCTATATTGGAAGTGGGTGGACAGAAATACACCTCAAAGGGGAAGCTAGGTGGCACAGTGGATAGAGCACTGGCCCTGAAGTCAGCAGGACCTAAGTTCAAATCCAAACACTTGACACTTGCTAGCTGTGTGATCCCGGGCAAGTCACTTAACCCCAATTGCACCCCCCCTGAAAAAAAATATGCCTTAAAGAAAGCATAGCCTAATTACATTGGGGAAAACAGAGAAGGGGGAGAAATACTTTGCCTCCTTTTATGGAAAACTAATCATTGATTCAGGATGGAAGGAGGAGGGCCATGGGCCTACCTCATGTTGTGGGTAGAGAGGAAAGAATCTACATCAGAGAAACCCTAGTAACTATTAGTCCTAATAGTAGACCAGTATCTTCTGTCCACTTAACACAAGCATGCCACTACTTTGGGCTTTCATTATTTCTCACCAGAATCATTGTTACAGCCTCCTTACTGACCTTCCTCCCTCAAATCTGTCCTCACTGTAAGCCATCTACCACACGTTTGCCACAGTGATTTCCCTAATACATAATCTATGCTATGTTATCTGAGCCCTCTGTCCCAGAAGTCAGTAAACTCCAGTGACTCCCTATTACCTTTAGGTTCAAATACAACCTCTTCTGCTCACAATTTAAAGCTTTTTCAGATCCTTGACAATTCATATACTTCATGATTCAGCCAAAGAGTCTATTTCCTGTTCCTCACACATGGCATTCTATCTTCTGTTTCTGTGCCATGTACCAACTTCTGCCAGAGGTCTTTTCTAGTCCCCACAACTATTACCATCTTCCTCTTTAAGGTTACCTTGTATACACTTTGCATATATCATACATATATGAGGACAGGGAAAAGTGATGGGATTTATATAAATGTGGTCTCCTCCAATAGAATGGAAGTCCCTTAAGAGTGGAGATTATTTTCATTTTTTTTTCTTTGTAACCTTCCCCAGCCTTACCCCACCCCCACTTAGCACAGTGCTTCAACACCTAGGAAGTGCTTAATAAATGTTTATTTGTTGATTGCTGATAACTAATTTACAAGCTTCATTTACATGATTTGAAATCCTAAGATGAAGTTCATAATTTTAGGATTCACTTTTTAAAAATTAGCAACTATTAGCAATTATTTAGACTTAAATGGCTCTTATATTAATGTATCATAGGTTATAGCTCCCTTAAAAACTGGAATACAAATTCTCTTCTTTCTTCCATTATAGGAGTCAATGCCAAATAGTATACTTGTTAAGCCTCTTTAGTAACACAGCTGTATATATTAGATAGTTCTGCAGAATGTCCATGTCCTAAGACTTTAATTTCAAACAGAGTAATCTACAAAGATTGTAGATTAAACAGGTTGCATCATATCACCAATGCATTAAAGTCAAATCTTTATAGCCAAGACCTAGGAATATGTGATAAGGTATCTGCACAGTAATAAGAAAGAATGATACCAGGAAATTCAATAGAAGGAATGAGTTCATTAAAATACTAGAAGCCTCAACCAAGAATTTTTTTTTAGCTTATAAAACAATGAAGTTTAGAGAAACTCATCCCTACAATAGCTGTAGTGTAATGTGATAGATTTTTAAGCCATTATAATTCCCAAAGATCAACTGAAAAGGCTTAGAGGAGTTGCAATCTGCATGAGTTAAAGAAGTAAGCATATTAAAAAAAAAATCACAGATCCCTAAAGTATTGAACAAGAAGCTTAAAATCAATACAGTTATCTTACCTGCTAATGTACTGTGAAGAAGTTGCCACACAAGACTTTCAAATGGTTAAGGGAATAGACTCAATTTTTTTAATTTTATTAAACTAGATATACTAAGAGGGTGACCATTTGGTCCCACTTCCATTTATTGAATAGACTCCTTAAAGAGAATAATTATTAGACATCCCTGATTTAATACTAATTAAAGCATAGAAGCATTTTTACATTTTTTAAAATGGACAATAGTTGAAATTCTAAATAACTTTCCTTCCTCAGCTAATGTGGGCTTAAGTCAATCTTACAAGCCAGGCAACAATGACCCTCCAAAAAGACCCAGAATTAATCCAAGGTCATCAGCTGACACATAGTGCAGATGGGTTTTACCATTTTATGGCTGTATAGGGGATTCAGGCTTACTGTCGCCTGCTGATTTTCAAACTGACTTTTCCTCTTACAAATCCACATTTTCACTGCAGCTAAAAAACTAAGCCATATGTTGCTCTATGAATACTTTAAAATGTCTGGGGCATGTAATTATTACAATGAAACTAGCATGCATTAGTAATTTTCAATTTGTGAGCAAAGTGCACTTTTTTTAAAGGAACACTTTCTTTTACATCACGGTGTCTATAAATATTTCAACTTAAAACATACCTGACTGATCTGCTTCCTAGTATGCAATATACTTTTACATACAAAAGATTGGCTTAATGCACCTTGACATATTAAAAATAAATTGCCATTTGGGCTTAAATCAATCATACAAGCAAGGCAACTAACATCTATAAGCTATTTATTATGTGTCAGATATTGTGCTAGGCAATGGAGATACAAAGACAAAAATAAAACACTTCCTACCCTCAAAGAGCTTATGTTCTATAAGGGGAGACATGCATATATATGAGCAAAATATAGTACATGTATAGTATAGTACAGCACATGTGCATGTACAAAAATATGTGTACATGCATATGTATAAGCAAAATATAGCAAATGAGGTTGGGAGATCAGGAAGAGCTTCTTGCAGAGCAGGATACTTGAGCTGATCTTTGATAGAAAGGAGATTGTAAGAAGCAGTGGTGAAGAGGGAGCACTTTCTAGGCATAGGGAATAGCCCATATAAAGGGGGGAAAAAGAAAAGAAAACGTGAAAACGGTAAGAAACCAGATTATTAGAATCATTGAGTGCGTAAAAAGGAGTAATATTTGCAAAGGGAACAAGTAGATAAGCCCCTACAGGCAAAAAGCTGATCATATACACCAGGCTCTTTCATGGGCTGCATGTTTTGGTCCCTTACATTTAGCATAGTACATGGCATATGGTGGGTGTTTAATAAATGCTTATTGAATTGATTTGATTAAAGGATATTTTGTGACCATTGACTTCTGAATGATTCTTGCGTGTCCCACTGATTTGGGGTTGTGTTGAAGGGGATTGGCATTTGAGACAAGAACAGCTGGCCCCTCACCAAGGTTAAGATGGAAAAAGGACTGAGAATATTTTCCACTCCTCTCCTACCCTTGCTGACCACATGAACATTGTAGTGAAAATATGTAGTTACACCATACTAGTTACTGAGCTCCCAGATGACTCTTTAGTTTTGTATTTCTTTCTCTGGGATCCAGTCCATCCACAAAAACCCTGAAAAATGGATGTTGCCTAGCCCTGTTGGTAATCTAGTGATTTTGAGAGGCTGAGTTCCTTATTCAGGTGTTTTCTCTTCCAGCAAGATGTGATTGCCACAACAGCTTCTCAGAGGGGAGCACCACCACCTACAGCTGAAAGTACTAAGAAAGCCAAAGGTATGGCCTGGCTGACCAGAAGACTTGTGAGTTGTCCTGACACTGTAGATCTGAGATGAAAGGGAAATATCCATTCCACAGTCTCACAAAGTTATCTTTACCTCCTGAGAGAGTATAACAGGAGGGAAAGGTGACTGATGAAAAAGATGTTGTGGAGGTAAAACAGACAAGCCCTGGAAACTGACTGGATATGGGCAGTGAGGGACAGTGAAGAGTTGATGAGGATACTAAGGCTCTGAATCTAGGTAACTGGAATGGTGGACAGTTGAGATCTTGCTTGAAATAACGGAGGGGGAGCCAACAAGTAGGGATAAGTTTAGGGAAAATATAATGACTTCTCTTGTGAATAGATTAGACACTATTTGCCAGGTGCTGTGCTAGGTACCTGGATACAAAGACAGAAATAAAAAATGTCCACTGCCCTCAAAAAGCTTACATTCTGAGGAGATAGCATATATGCATAGACATATATTTAAAATATATACAAAATAAGGTGGCTAGGTGGCACAATGGATAGAGCACAGGAAATTAAAAGAAAAAAAAACATTAAAATCATCCCTGTTCTAAGGAAAATATATTTTCTGTACACATGTATATTTATATATGTACACATATACATGTATATAAAATAAATAGAAAGTAATTTGGGGAGAGGCAATAGCAGCTGTATGGATCAGGAAAAGCTTCATATAAGAAGTAGTATATGAGCTGAGCTTTGAAGAAAACTAGAGACTCTGACAGGAAGAAGTAAAGAGGGAGTAAATTTTGACCATGGGAGACAAGCTATGCAAAGGTAGAGATGAGATATAGAATATTACTTGAGAAATAGCAAGAAAATCGTTTTGGCTTATATGTATATTCCTTGTACCCAAAATTGTATGATAAGAGTTTTGGACAGCAGAAACTGTTCTCATCTTGAGACTTTGAATAGTGACAATCTACATAGTAGCCACTAAATGATTTGTGTCATGAATACTCCAGTTGCATCATCTCTCTAAAAGAATGTCAAGTCTTCCTTCATTTTTCCACATTAGTGTAAGACAAGCCATATATGTAGGAGTGGTTGCAGTGAAGATCCAGAACGCAGGGAAATCACCAGGTAGAAAGACGTTACAACAACAACAGCTACCATTTATACAACACTTTAAGATTTACAAAGTGCTTTATATGTCACCTCATTTGATCATCCCAAACAATCCTGTGAGGTTGATGTTATTAGCCATATTTTACTGATGAGGAAAAGAAGACTGAAAGAGGTGGTGACTTCTTGCCCCTGGGGACACAAATAATAAGTGTTCTAGGTAAGATTTGAACTCAAATCCGTCCTATCCCCAAACCCAATGCTCTGTCCATACCGTCATCTAGCTGCCTTATCATAAACATTCAAATATAATGTATTAAGTGCCTATGTGCCAGTGTAGTTCTCTCTCCTGTCCTTAAACACTAAGGAAACAGCCCTTCCTCCTGTCTTTTTATTTAATATGGAGGAGGGCAGAGAAAAGACTGACTACGTTTTATATATCTCGTGTGAAGATTCAATTGCATCCTCAATTGAGCAAGGGAATGAGTCCTGATTGAAGTAGAAACCAAAGAGAAGGCCTGAAAAATATATTCTGTTAGCATCTCTACTGAATGGTAGTCTACATTTGGATCCAGGCCAAGAAATTGGTATGCAGAAGGTATGGAGGCGTACCAAAAGCACTTTGCGACACAGACACTAGGCACCAAAGGCAAGGCCCGTGGAAACGTCCAAAGCCCATTTTTAAAGCAAATGAGGAGACGATTCCTAGTCTGAGCTTGGCTAACAATTTCCTGTGAGACCTTGAGCACGAGAAGCTGTCTTATTGATAAACCAAACAAAATCAAATCCCCTAAGAAAGGCCCAGTTAGAACCACTACAATCATTAGGCTGGTGTTGACTGTCTCTTTGTCATTGAACTAATCACTAGCTCACCTGGATCTGTTTCCTCTTCAGTAAAATGAGAAGGGATGGAATGAGATGGCTCCTGAAATCTCTTCTAGTGTAGATGTAGGATTCTATGGTGATAATATTTGAAACCAAAATGGGGCAGTGTGGTGAGAAAGTAAGGATATGGTGTAGTGACTAGTTGACATGGCAGGCTGGGAAAAGAGAAGAGTTAAAGATATCTTCAAGCTTTCAAACTTAGGGATTTGGCAAATCAGGATATTCTGATAGAAACAGGAAAATAAGGAAGGGAAGTAAATTTTGTCAGTAGGGTGATCAGTTAGGCTTGAGGCACATTAAATTTGAGGTGACAACAGGTCACTGAAGAGGAAATGCCCTGTAGGCAGTTGAAGACAAGCAGATGGAACTTTTCAGCGGCATAGGTGTGGAAATAGAAACTCTTGAGTGCTAAAGGTGATAGGTGGAGCCTGGAAAGGAAATGAGCTATTGAGGAAGGAAGTGTGGACAGAAGAGTAGAGAGAACTTGAGCACTGAACCTTGCAAAGTGCCCTTACTTAGGATATATTGAAGGGAACAGGACTTTCGGAGGACCTAAAGCAGTACTCTTCAGAGATGTAGAAACAGAATCAAGAGTGTATTATGAAATGGAAGACATGAGAGAAGATAGTTATAAAAAGGAAGGCAAGGTTGAACGTTGTTAAATACATACATACACACGCACATTCAGATTAACATGAGGGTCTAGGAGAGGTATGGGTCCTGGAACTCCAAGTAACCTTTCCAACATTAACATTCAAAAATAATAGGAGAAAATAATATCCTTAGCACTTACAAATTATACACATTCACAAACTACTAAATCTCTCAGTGGAGATGAGGATTAGTTATGAAGTGTTTATTTAGAAGACAGTCATCATGTTTGTTGCAAACTCATTTACATGGGAAAATACACATCAATCAGACTCCTGTCAAAATAATTAGCTGAGCATGAGAAGAATTTTGAGGCATCTAAAATTATATTTTATATCTTTGATACAAAATCAAATCAATGTATTTCATGAAAATAATAAGCACAGCATTATTAGTCCATCATATTACTATTGCACTATCTTTATACACATATTGAAATACTAAATCTATCTTAATAAAATCTCTGATTTAGAAAAAATACATTAGCAGCTGGTAATCATCAAGCTAATAGGAAATAGAGTTACCATATCACTTTTCCCATCCCTCTCATTCCAAGTAAGGCATTATGAAATTCAATACAATCCAATTAAATTAAAAGAGTAAGCTGTATCTGTTCTCTTAGTGTGAGGCTTGGCTTATAAAAATTACAGAATTTGGAATGATCATAATACAATATGCATTCTCTAAGCACATGAGTTAATAAATAACTGCTCTTCCATGTGTCAGTAAAAAAATATACACAAATACATATGTGCATACATACATATACACTCACACTGCATTGCATGCTACTTAGTACGGTCTTGGCCCCTTACAACTTCCCTTTTACCAGAAAGAGGGGAAAGAGCAAGGAAGAATACAGAGGAAAAAGACAAGAGGCTGCCAAGCATCAGACCTCTGTTCATGGGCCATCACAGGAACAGTCTTGAATGGTACAATTAGTTATGGGTGCCAGGAGTTTCTGCCCCCCCTAATTTAGCATATCTTTCCCAAGGACTCAACCATATTTTGTAAACAGTGAACATGATTCTCTTAATTTATATACTACCACACCTCATTGTAAATTAGACATGTCTGAACATTTTATTAGCTCATTCAATTTACTAGATTATTGTGTCAGTAAGGTAAATGGTACCCTAATCACATTGACAAATTAATGAAACTTCCAATAATGGCCAGGCAAAGATAAATTTAACAGGATTTGGTTGTGCATTCATTCATTCAAGATTTATTGAGTGCCTTCTTTATGCCAGATACTTTGGTAGGCCCTGTACACATTGATTCTCTCTAGAGGATCATTGTCCATCCACCAAGAAACAAGAGACCTTGGTTCTATTTACAGCTCTAACATTATGAAATTTTGAACATGTCACTTTTTCCTTCTTTGGGCCTCAGTTTCCTCCTGCATAAATAGAGTATATTTGACTTGATGATCTGAAAGGTCCCTCCCATCTCTAAGATTCAATGATTCTATGAAATAATTATAGTAGAAAGAAATATTGATCTCAATTCTAATCTAGTAAATATACTAGCTAATAGCATACTAGGTATGGTCACTACAGAGCAAAAAGCAAGCTATGTTTTCAAAATATAGAGGGGCAGTGCCATAAAGAACAATTTTATAAGCATTATTTTTATAAATTGCTATAATTATAAATTTTATAATTGCTATAGGGCAATTAACTAGATCTAAAGGACTACACATGCATTTCTGATTGCAATATATTCTGTATTATAACTGAATAAAATTACTAAATATTTCAAAATTTAAAATATGCATAATTATGAATGATAATGTTACGGAACTCAATTTTTATATAATGATTGAGAATGTGATTAAAGGAAATTACTAAGTCATTAAAGAAATTGCTAAGAACATTTTTAAAAAATTAACATGAATTTATTTACTTTCCCTCTTTCTTATTTTCCCTCCTTCGGGAAAAAAAAAATACTTCTAGCAAATATTACATAGTCAAACAAAGACAATTCTCTCATTGGCCATGCCCCGAAATGCATCCTGAGTCTATCACTCCTCTGCCAGCAGGTAAGTAGCATTCATTATCATTAGTCCTCTGAAATCCTGGTTGGTCATTGCATTGACTAGAAATCTTAAGTCTTCCAGTGTTGTTTGTGATTACAATATTGTTATTATTGTATGAGATGCTTGCTTTGCTCATTTCAGTTTGAATGAGTTCATACAAATTTTCCCAAGTTTTTCTGAAAGATCTGATCATATTTTTTTGTTTCAATAATATTCCATTATCCATATGCCATAATTTCCTCAGTCATTCCACAATGAGGGGATACTCCATACAGTTCCTTTCTTAGTCAATATCCCCCTGAAAAAAAGTGCTGGTATAAATATTGTTGTGCACATGGATCCTTTTCCTTTTTTTTTTTAATCTTCCTGGGGAACAGACCTAGCAGTAGTATAACAGTCAAAGGGTAGACACAGTATAGTGCCTTTTGGGGAATAGTTTCAAATTGCTTTGGACTTTTTCTGATCTTTAGTTCCAGAGTTTCCAAATCAGGTGTTGCCTACACTGTTGAAATCACAGATCAAGAAAAAAATAAAATTAACACAATGACTAGAAACAAAACAAAACAAACAAACAAAACTATGACTTTTGCTGGGTTTGTAAAAATAAAAAAAACTAATAAAAGCCTTCTCCCAACAAGAATTTATGATGTAACATTTTCTGCAGGATGCACATATGTAAGTATAATACAAAGAAAAATGTGATAAATAAAGAAATGTGTACAAAGTGACACAAGAAATTTGAAGGAGAAATGACTTTCAGCTAAGTGGATCAGGGAAATTGTCATAAGTGAAGTTCTACAAGAGCCAGGCTTTGAAGAATGAAAAAAAAATCAACAGGTAGAGATGTATAAAGAACAATTTTAATCCATCTATAATCAATTAATAAAAATGTACTAAGTATCTACTATGTATCAGGCAATGTGCTAAGTTCTTAGTTCATGGCATAGAAAGTGGCCTGACCAAATTAAGAGAAGCCAAGAATGTGTGGACTATATTGGGAAATAAATAACAGATCATTTTGGCTAGAATTTGGTGTAGATGAGGTAAAATAGCGTGACTCAAGTCTATAGAGGCAGGTTGGAAACAGAATGTAGATAACTTCAAGCCATGGAATTTTATTTTTATCACATAGGCAATGGAAAATCACTGAAGGATTTTGATAAAGGTACTGACATGATCAGATGAATACCTTTGGCAAGTGGCAACTGCATGAAGAATCAATTGAAAATGGGAGGCTGAAATCAGGGAGAATAGTTAAAAAGCTACTACAAAATTCCATATAAGAGTCAGTGAGGACCTGAACTAGGATCATGCCAATGTGAGTAGAATTTAAGGGACAAACAGGGAAGATGTTGTGGAAGCAAAAATCTTTTGATTGGATGTGAGAGTAAAGGGAAAAGAAGGATCAGAGATAACTCTAATGTATTAAAAGTCTCTATTACTGCAAAATTAACAATAAAGATGGTAAAAAAAATATGCATAGTGCCAGTATCCAAATTTGATTCAAATTAATATCATTCAACAAACATTTATCACCCCAGAATTTCACAGTTGGAAAAGACCTCATTTTTCACCTATCGTGTTTATCCAACAAGTGTGACACATCCTTAGCTTGAATAGCTTCAGTAACTAGGATTCTACTACCTTCTCAAGGCATCCCAAAATGTTGTGGAAGAAATCTAATTGTGAACAAAGTTTTCATTTACATAGACTTGTATTTTCTTTCTTTATAATTTTCACCCACTGCTTCTAGTTCTGCCCTCTAGGGTCATATAGAGCAAAGCTTTTGTCCTCTACATGTCAGTTATCTAAATACTTTACAAAATAGACTTGAATGTCAGGTCATCTCTAAGTCTTTTCTTTTCCAGATCAATCATGTCAAATTCCTTCAACCCATTCTTTTTTTGTTTTGTTTTGGTTTGGTTTTTGGTTTTTATTTTTTTCTTCAACCCATTCTTATGGAACATTCTCATGACATCAAGGTCCTTCAACATCCTGGCTGCTCTTCTCGGGATACCCACAAAGTTATCGATGTTTTTCTTAATTTGTGGTTACCAGAATTGAATACAAAGCTCCAGAGGCGATCTGACCATGGCAGAGAACAGAAGAACTATCACTTCCTTTTATCTTGAACACTCTGCATCTTATAGTACGTTCCAAGATGAAATGAACTTTTTGGTTGCTATGTTGAGTTGTTGACATATTGAGTTTATGTTCTACTAAAGTAGCTTACAGATATTTTTCAGAAAAAAAAAAAACTACTGTCGAATCATGCTTCCTCGACTTGCAAAGTTAAATTTTTGAAGGTTACCATAAAATTGTATACCTATTTCTTTTACATTTCACTTTATCAGAGTTGGAATGATGTTCTAAACCTGCCAAAATTTTTTACACTCCGAATTTGTCATCCAAGGTATTAGGTATTCCTTCCAACATTCTTTCATCTACAAATATGATAAGAATGTCACATATGCCATTATCCAGATCATTGATGACAATATTAACCAACACAAGAATAGACATAAATCCCTTGAACACTCCACTGAAGTCCTTATTCCAAGTGTTTATGAAACAATGGATGGCATCAGATGTCTAGCCATCCAGCTACTTTTCAGTCCATCAAATTAAACTAGTGCCAAAGTAGTTTCTCCATCAATTGAAAAATGGTTAGTCAAATTGTGATACATAATGTAACAACATTGCTGTACCATAAAAACAACAAATATGAAGAATCCAGAGCAGCTTGGGAAGATATATGAATTGATGAATGAATGAATAGATGAATAAAGATTTATTTAGTTCTTGCCATGTCAAAGCAGTGTGCTAAGTGCTGGAAATAAAAATAGAAAAATACAGTCCTTGCTATTCTGGAGCTCACATTCTAATGGGAAAGACAACACATACGGAAGGTTTCAGCTTCAAGTGAGACAGAAAAGTCCCATAGACATTAGAGTGCAGCAGCTTAACAGATGGTAATGCCTCTTCTTTGGTGTCATTTACACTGATAAAATAATATCAGTTTCTTATGTCAAACCATTTAAAAGTGTCAAGGACTTTGGTGACAAGAGCCTTATTTTCTGAGTCTTCAATAGAGGTGACTATAGCACTTGTAGGAGCAATTGCCATGCTACATCTCCAATGAGGCAGAGTGAAATGAGCAAAAGTAGGAAAACAACATACATAATGACAGCAACATAAATAGAAAAGAACAACTACAACAAAATAAAGTTGATTAATTCTGGCAACCAAATTTGGCCTGGGAGAAGATTTGAGAAAATGAATCTCCCCCTCTTCATTACAGAGACTGGCAACCATGGATATGTATTATACTGATAGATATGGTCAAATATGGCTTGCTTTGATGAATTGGGTTTTATTGTTTATTTATTTGTTTTAATCTTTATTACAAGGGAGGAGAAACATATTCAGAAATGGATATGGAAATATGTTTTGCATGACTATACATATTTGTAAAGGGTTCTATTTTTTTTGTCTTCTTGATGAATGAGGAAATGGATGGGGAAAGGTGAGAATTTAGAACTATACATAAATTTTAATTAAAAAAATAAAGGGAAGATTAAGAAAAAATAAGGAGTGGATTGGGAAAAAAGAAATGAATGTGCTGTGAAAACAAAAGTCACTAAAATTAGATTAATTTTTAATTGTACTATTGTGTAGCCCACATCTCAGTATTGAACACTTTACTAAAATCTAGGTATACACTAGCTACAGAATTTCCCTTATATATAGTTTAGTAGCCCTTTCAATAAAAAAGGAAGTGTTTGTAATCTCATATGTGCTGTTCTTAGTAAAGTACATTGGTTCTTTTTGATCACTGATTCCTTTTCTAGCTATTCATCAACCGTCTCTTTAAAAATGTGTTCTAAATTTTTTGGCCTATGATTTGGAGATTCCATTCTCTTCCCCTTTTTGAAAAATGTCTTTCTCTAGTACTAAAATACCTCTCCTGTTTTCCATGGTTCCTTCAATCTTGTGAAGAATAAAATTATCATTACAGCAACTCAATAAATTATTCATTGCTCTGCTTTTGCAAAGAGAGCTCCAGATTTCCAGATAAAAATACTATACAAAGTACTGAGACAGTTGAATATCACAGATCATATCAATTCCTCTACAATGCCAAGTTTCTAGGTAAAGTTGCCAAGTTCATTTAATTGTTTTGAATTCTACCCTGCAAAAAAAAAAAAAGATGCAGTTAGGTGAAATTCTTAAGGCTGCTATATTCATTTTGGTGGGTGCATATAAGGATTACACAAAATCCAATTAAATTTCATTGTATGGATACTTCCAGAGGGAAATAACAAAATTATAACTTATAAAGGGCTCTAGGGTTTGCAAAACACTTTACAAATGCTATCTATTTTGAGTCTCTCAACAACACTCTGAAGAAGGTGTTCATCCTTCCTTTTGAAGAGGATGAATGACACTACAGGAAGAATCTTGACTTGTGTGTGAATTAGATTTAAGCAAGGCAGAGTTGCACAAAATCAGCAGCCTCATTCTCTCCTCCAGAGTCATCAAAGTCCAGTGGAAAGACAAAACAAAGTTAGGACAACTGGCAGTAGCCCAGGATACAGTGGATGACTTTGGCATTTTCGATGTCTGATCAAGTTCTAAGTGCTCTACAGCACCTGACTTCAGGGCCATTAGAACAAATTGATCTCATCCACCCATTCTACTGGGTGAATTTTCACATGCTGGGGGGTAGATATTCCCCTAACTCAGAAGTGGAGAATATTTTCATGTTGGAAGGCCGCATTAATATTTATCTATAATCAAATAAGTTTGCATGCAAAGGACAAAGGAGGAGTCAATATTATTTTTGCCATTCCCAAAGTGAATCTGTTGCTTTTAGTTCATATGTTTAGTATAACAAGTTACAGACATTCCTGAGCCTGCATAAGTAGAAATTAACCTTAGGAGACAATTCTATTAGCTTGCAGAAAATTTAAAAGGTTCTTAGGATTGGAGATCTTTTTTTCCCCAAAAACCAGCCAAATTGTACTGTCAGCCATTATTTCTCAGTATCACAGAACTATTAAAAAAAAAGTTAGAGTAAGAAAGGGCCTTGGAGATCATGTAATATAATATACTTGTTTCACTGATGAAGAAAGTGAGACACAAGAAATGTATTGAGGGGCAACTAGGTGGCACAGTGGATAGAGCACTGGCCCTGGAGTCAGGAGGACCTGAGTTCAAATCTGGCCTCAGACACTTAACACTTGCTAGCTGTGTGACTCTGGTCAAGTAACTTAAGGTCAATTGCCTCAGGAAAAAAAAAAAAGAAAGAAAGAAAGGAAGAAATGTATTGGCCCGCCCAAGATCACATAGCTGGTAAATGGCAGAGTGAGTCTTCCAGCTCAGATCTCCTGACCCACAGTCAACACATCACAGATTTTCTCCCCTATCTCTTCATAATCCTCCTAAAACTAGCCTCAAAGAATTACAAGTTACTCAGAGCCTAAAGCATGGTGGGGTGACTTTTCAGGGGACCAAAATTTAGACCATGCTAATAATACCTACAGTCTTTCAACTGCAGAGAAACAGCTTAGTTTAGCACCTAAGCTACAATGGTAATTAACTAAAAATAGCCCTCTACCAGACATATTTCCTCACCCTAGCAGTCATGCCTAAATTGAGTTCTGTTCTGGTCCATTTCCACCCCAACTGACCTCTTCCACACATACTTCTAGTACCTATAAGTAACATATCTATAGCTCACTATTGCATGAGAATTCTTTGGAAAACCTACATTCAAAGTGCTTGGGATGTGGTTTGTTCAGTAGAATCCTCCTCATGCCACAGGGTCTCTGTTCTATCCACCACCACTGCACCAACCAAATTTGTCATTTTTAATCTATTTTAAGGCATATTTCATGCTCTTTGCTTAGAGTGGAGGGGAGGCTTTTGCAAAACTTACCCAAATTTCCAAAGTTACCAGTTACAGCTCCAGCTGTTACTTCAAAAGAAATAAGACTAATTCTGCAACCTGCACATAAATATTGACAAGTGACAGATCTGGAGCTCACTGTAACATGAAAATTCCTTTGAAAACCTAACAAAAAGGAGAATTCATTAAATTTATTTTACTGAATTGTCTTTATTTCACTTTTGATGGCCCAATTTAAGTGCCAGGGGAGGTACAAAAGTATTTACAAGGTATTTGGGGAACTTACAAAGAACTGAGAAAATGCAATCCTTTTTCTTGAGGATTCTATATTTTAAAAAGGAAATCAAGGTACAGATTTTTTTAAAAATCACATTATTATATTGGCAATGATAAATATTTGCAAAATATTTAGCAAAAACTATGAATAGGCAAAGCATCATAACTGCTCAAAGTCCTAAGTCCTATAGGTACTTTTCAAGGGACACTGTCATTGTTGAATGATTATGATTTGGTTGTTATAATTTACCATTTGATACCTCTGATCCTTTGCTCATGGCCTTCAGTTCTTTCTTCATCTAAGCCTTTTTTCCCCTTATTTCTATAATTTTTTTCATAGTGATATAAACAGACATATTCATTATAAATGAAATCATAAGATATAAATGTTTTGTCCTTCATTTCCAAAGATGACCTGATTTGTGTGTGAATTGGATTTAAGTGAGGCGGAGCTACCCAAAGTCATCAGCCCCACTCTCTATTCCAGAGGCGTCAAAGTCCAGTGGCAAGAAAAAAGTCAAGATGACTGGTGATGGCCCAGGATGCAGTAGATAATCTCAGTGTCTTTAACGTCTGAGCAAGCTCTAAATCATCCACAGTTCCTCCTTCAGCCAATTCCGTGGCCGTGGGAACAAACTGTTCTCATCTGCCTGTGCCACCAATGGAAGTCTTCACAGGCTTCAGGTAAATATCTCCCTAACTCACTGATGGATTTGAGTCCCTTTGGTTACCCTCACCCTGGTTTAGCTCCTCTATTAAGACAACTTATCATGGTGTGGTCTCTGAGCATGCTACAGCTTCTTGAACCCACAGGTGATAGCTGAATGCCTGATAGACACAAAAGGTGGATGAGAAGCCCTGAAGAGGGCTTGGTAAGCCCTTATGCCAGAAGTGCTAGTACTTTTTGAACACCCCGTATTCCCCTGAAGATGTAAATACATTACAAGTAAGTTGAAAAATTGCTCACAAGTTATCTTTGAAGTGCCATATAAAGAGTCAAATTAGTTGTCTTTATCATGCATCCAAAGATGACAAGTAATATATCATTTCATGGGATATTCTAATATCTCCTATTACAGTACTTGCCATAAGCATAAGTAAAACAACCACCCTAAAGTTCATTACATCTTTTGTGCCAGTATTTATAGCAAAGAACAACGTGGTAGAGAAATTCTACTAAAAACTCTCCGAGACTCCCCCTCCCCACCACGAAATTAAATCTAACATAATGAATTAAACACAAGAGCAGCAAAAGAACACATTAGAAAATAAAGTTCAAGATGCCTTTATGTCATGAATACTCTTCAAGAAAAGAACCAGGAGATTATGGAAATGGTGTATACCAATGGTGTATAAATAGTATATAGTAAACTAACAAAAATTAAATAAAAATTTATTCTATTTTAAGCAGATGGGAAATGAATAATTACCAGTGTTGGGATCATTTACAGAATGAGTTGCCTGTTTTTATTCTATCTCTATTCATCTCATTGAATTTTCAAGTAGACTCTCAGTTGGCAATTGGTATGGTATGTAGCAATAATCCATGAGCTCACAGATCATAGATAGGACCCCAGTGCTAGAGCTAGAAGATTCCTCAGAGGTCATTTCTTCCAACCCCCTCATTTTACATATGAGGAAGCAGAAGCCTTCTTCCGAGGGTTAAAACAACCTCCCTAAAGTCATCCAGGAACCAAGTCAGGAACAGTGCTCCTCTCATTCTACTACACTGCCTCACATTTCCTCTACTTTGAAAAATCTATAGCCTTTCCATTGAAAATCTCACTTGAAGATATAGGTGGTTATTTGCTATTCTTGACTACAAAGACTGGCAGTTTAACTGTGGATATTAACATCTCAGCAAGTGTGCCCAAAAAACATTACATTCAACCATTCCTACTTTCACCTTAATATGCCTGCCTCCCAGATTTGAAATTGCTATGGAAGTTTTCAGGTCGCTAAAGTGTTTCCTAAACACACTGAAACCATCTTTCACCCTACTTCACTGCCCAGCCAACTCATAGAACCATCCTACCAATCCCAAAGAAAATTCTAGTTTTCTTGCCAAACATGTTTTCTTATCTCTGCTATGGCTAAGGCAGCTGAGTAATCTGTTGAAAAATAAAATCTTCTGTACCAAATGCATAATATTGCCAATGGATATCTTACCCCCTCCTCTTGGGCTGACTACTGGCATAAAATAACCAGAGAATATCCCTGTGCCCAGTCAACCAAAAGATGACCTTTATGGATTTTTATAAAAATAATAGGTATGGCAGCTCCTGATGAGAGATAGTTTTGAGAGATAAACACTCAAATTGAAGTAAAGCCAGCATTGCACTTTCCTCTATTAGCTGGCCTTCTTACTTGCTGAACTAAATGTTTTAGAAAGGAGCAACAGTGGAGCCAAATTTCACAGATAACAATGGAGGCACCCAAATCCCTGTAACATCGCAAGCATCCAACAACCTAAAGTGTAATTTTCCTCCTTAACACCAGAGTATGTATCCAAAATGTCAAAGCTTTTCATGGGTACTGTTATTGAAAAGTTTTCTGCATTGTCTACAGAGAAGAAATGAATAGTTTCTATTGCCAAGGGTCCAGACACAAACGAGAAAGGAGCTAAGCCATTCAAATGCTCATTTCCATACATTTGCCATTTATCTTTTCAAATTCCACCTAATGTATTATTTTGAAAATGAAAATATCTGTGGAAAATGTAAGCACTATTTCACTACAATTTTAAAATTTTAATGTTTTTAAAAATAAATCACCTTTGCAATGAATTACCATACATGTAAAATTCACAGCATAAATTTGAAAAGCACAGATTAGCAAGAGTTAATCTGCTGCAACATTTAACAGTCTACAGAAATCACAGACTCTTTTCTTTATAGTCAATTTTACAAGACTCCTTGCCCCAGGCTAGGCCTTGTGGAAGATCTACAGATCAGAATACTTATTTCCAAACTGTTTCTTTTTTCTTCACATACCTGTAGGAAGTTATCAGTCAGGCTGAAAACAACATAATCACCTGGTTAGAGGGCCTTACCTGGATGTAAAGCTACAAAAATAAATGTGAAGTAAATAAAATGGTTAAGGTAACAATAGGGACCAGAGAACTGAGTAGTTGCCTTTTCTACATGAATAATCAAGCCATTGGCTATAATACTGAAATTGTAAAGGTGCCTAGCACACATATAGACAAAAGGCAAGGCATTCTTGTCTTATAGCTAAAAGCACAATCTAAAATTTAGACTCAGATAGTGGTAGCAAACTGTGGTCTTTAAGGCGAAGTTTAGAATGTCATTAGTTGAAATGTACCATTTATGATAAAGGTGGGACATTTCACTGGCTTTCTTTAGATTTTTCTTTTCTCTTATTTTCTCCTTGTTCTTTTTGCTTTTTAAAGAAAAAATAACATCCATTTGCCCCTTGCCCTAGAAGTAAGTAAGCCAGCCAGTGCTCTAATCTCAGTTGATAGAAGAGAAATCCCATTTGTATTCTGTGGCTTATTTTCCTTTCTCGAGGTGGTTAAGAAATGACTTAGGCTAGAGGCAAGGACAAAAAAAATTATAAGATCTCTGTTTCTTGACTGCAATGAAGAATTAACTACTCATACTTAAGCAGTACTGGAAAAAGATAGCCTCTTCTGTCAGCACCAGTTCTAATCTGCAGCACCAGACTAGTTGTGCTTTTTATTCTATACAAATGTGAAGTCTGTGTTATATTCCTCACTATGTAAAGTGAGTAACTGCAAATATGCACAATAAAATCCCATTGTGATTGTTGTCCTGTAAGTTAGAAACAGACACTAGAGAAATATAAAAAATGAAGCTGTTTCTTAGTTTTATACACCAAAAAAGATAAGAAGTAGTTTACAAGACAGTTTTATGATATATACTAGCTGATCAGCCATCTCAAAAAACAAGCAAAAAAATAGTAGTCATATATTGTGCTGAAAAATCCATTTGGAGATATCTATCTAGACCTATCAGAGAAATCACTGCTATGTAGAAATTACAACTACACATAACCTCGCCTATGTCTTGTTGATGCACTTTGATACTTTGACATATCATTGTAATGGGACAAAACAAAAGATATCCAAACAGAACACTAGGATACAGGAGTTAGAAATCAAATAAAAGTATAATAGCTTTTAACACTGAGAGTTTTTCTTTAATTTGATTATGGCAAGATAATTAAATACCAGCAATGTTTAATTTTGAGAGCCTATGGCATAGTGAATAAAGGGCTGGACTTGTAATCAGGATTACTAGGGTTCAAGTTATGCCTCTGATGTATATTAGCTTTCATACCCCAAGAACTCACTTAATTTCTCAGTGCCCAAAGCAATAACAGGAGACAAGTTAATGATAGATGAATTGTGATCTACATCAGTGCAAGGAATTTCCATACTTAGGATTCCCTACAGTAATAAAATCAGTATAAAAATAATTCAATTGAAGTGTAATGAATATTTGGGGTTATTATAAACCCTGAATATTTAATTTTCTTATCACAAATAGATTACTACCAACCAAAATTGGAAAAGGTTTACAGAATTCTCTAGAGACTATGCTTGTGTTCATTTTTCTTGGGTTAGTATATTATTGGTAAAAACTGAAGAGTAATTTTAGAAGGACATTGAATGTATATCAATGTTTACATGCCTAAGAGCATTCCTAATAAAGGAATGCATTACCAGATATTAAAATATAGATATATGCAATCCAGTGGGTTTATGACCCCTAGTTTTGCCAGTTATTCTCATTAAGAAATCTCTACACCCTTATAAATTTGCAGACTCATTCAGTATGCTTTGTGTCATAAAAACCCTAGTTCAGACATGAACTAGGACCACTCCCAGGTGACAGGTTGTTCTGCATTCCTACATAAAGTTTAATTACTCAACAAGTACCTGATCTTCCACCACTTTCAAATTTTTAGTCTAATTTAAAGTGCCAGACTCTCACAAAAGTTGTGTTCTTAGGCTGTATCTCTGAAGCTCTTTTCTACAATTTCATGCATGAATAATGCTTCATTGAAAACAAATAGGATGAAAAACAACTCCAAGTTTTTCTGTCCATTTGAAGCTAAGAACAATTTTCAAGTACCATCCAGACTTGACATTTGGCAAAATTGCCTACTGACCCTCCTAATAGCATCATTTCTTTAGTGTGTCCCCAGATGTTCTCCACATTTCCTTTACAGGTTTGGGGGATATGTACCTGTTCAGCAAACCCAAAAGTTGAGGTGTGAGTGAGAAAGGCTATGGAACACAACAGCTTATATTCCAGATGCTCCATGTGTTTGAGCACATTGAGGGATTTTAGTTATAAGACAGTGATTTAATTGGTACATATATGAGAATGTTTCTTTCTTCTGGATGTACCCTGCTATATAAGGTAGAGGTAATAGCAATATCTCAAGGCCTCCTCCTATTTTTACTTTCAAATCCATATTTTAATTCAATTCAAGGATGTCAAAAGGCGTTTTGCACCTCTTCCATCCTCAGAAAGGGGTGAGGGATGAATATTCAAAGAGGTGTTCCTAGCAAAGATAGGTATAAACTAAAATAGGAATGTGCTTGTAATGTTAAAAGAAAAAGATTCATAGCTGTGTTATTTACTTAAGCTGGTATCAAGACAGGTCACCTTCAATCTGGATAAGATACACATTCAATGACCAAATCAATCCTATTCATTCCCTCACATAAGAGACATGAGTGTGGCAAATCCAACTGGGAGATTTCTTCTACAACACATCCAAGTATTGTGCTAATCCAGTCACATAACACCCAGCCCCACAGAGCCCTGCAAAATGCGTGGCCATAACATACTGCATCTCCCAGATACCTTCCAGCAGCCAAGGAAGTAGCATCTTGACAAATCAATGATGCTGTCCTCTACTAGTATCCCCCAAAAGTTGGCCCCACCCAGGGATCTCAAGGATAGTACACTGGCCACTTATATAATCTGCTTGATTTGCAGTACAAACACACCAAATTTTAATACTCAAATAGATCAATAATCTCATTGATGATGATTATGATCAATAATCCTCTACTGATATAGGTTGGAACCTATCCGCGCCTTCTCATCATATTTGCACATAAATTCACTGCAGGGATCCACCAAGCATGGGGTGAGGGGGGAGAGTCTTCTTGGGTTCCCTCTCCAAGTGGTATGGCCACACCAAAAATAAAAGAATAAATAAATACATCTTTTTTTCTTTACTTAGAGCAAAATTAAATAAAAGGCTTAATTAACATAGTAATCGAGACTTAAGGAAATGGTGTACATAATGTAGCTCTATATACAGTATGTACAATTGTTATGGTCTTCTCTCTGCATTTGTCAATTAAGTAAAAATCTGACAAACATTTGTTTGCAAATTTGCATGCAAAACAATACAGAGTTATTTTCCCCTAAGCATTTTTTTAGTTTTAATTCTTCTACCTAAATTGGAAATATTTTAAGGGATATTTTTCTCAACTAGAATAGGGAGATTTTATGGTATGTCATAACAAATGGAAGAATGATAAGTTACCATCAGTACCCTTCATTCAATGATCACAGCACCAGAAGAGCAATTCTACTGTCAAATTACGTTTTAACTGAAATCATTAAATCTGATAATATAATAATTTATTAAATTCTTAGAAACTCCACAGGCAAATTTTTAGGGAAGTGCATTACTGCTGTCTTGAGAGAGGGCTCATGAAAAATCACAAAGAACATATATAGATATAGATAATTTCACAATAAAGGGGTAATTGTATGTACCCTCACTTGCTTTCCTTATTGTAAAATAAAGAGTTTAAATGTAGCAGCTGAATCCCAGTGAACATGAAAAAGCAACTGCTACATGAGATGAAGAATACAACTTGGATGTAATAATTTCTGAAAGATTAACTTGAAAGAATATTGTCCTAAAAACAATAAAAATGAATGTCCAAAATAGACTTCATTTTTGTTTTACACTATTAATTTTGCATCCCTAATTAGAAACAGTAAAAAAAAAAAGACCAAGTCAATTGTATGTTATAAAAATAATAACAATAATAATTTTTGAAAAAGAAAACACTGGACCTGGGTTTTGAATCCTGTCCTTACTACTTATTACCTGCGTGATCTTTGGCAAATACTTTACCTACTTGAATAGCAGGTTCTCATTTGTTATCATCTGCACTTCAACACTCAGTTTTATTCTCCAAAAAGTTTAGGGTGTGAAAACAAGAACTACCATTCGGTATTGATTCTAGTCTACAAGAAGGAATTGATTATTAAATTATACCAGATTCTTAAGAGGAAGTAAATCATTCCATTTTAGAATTTATGATAAGGAAAGAACATTTAAACATAGACTAATACCCAAAGTAGATTTTGAAAGAGCAGATTTATAAGACCAGAGAAAGCCCAGGTAGGATTCCGTAGCTCAAAATTTTATAGGGGAACTCTGTCCAAGAGCAACAGGCAATTCTCAGGAAGGAAATAATGAAAACCAAAGACAAATAATTCTAAAGTAGAAGAAAATGGCTAAAGAAACTGATATAGATGCATAGTGAATTCATCAATCAACTAAGATATAGATATGTGTATATATATGTGCATATATGAGTATGTATGTGTATACATGTATACATATATATGGAACATAAGGCAGGGAAATGAAGATGAATACAAAGAAATAGTGTGAATATAGTCCTGTAAAAATAATGTCAAGAGGGGCAGCTAGGTTGCGTAGTGGATAGGGCACCGGCTCTGGATTCAGGAGGACCTGAGTTCAAATCTGGCCTCACACACATAATACTTACTAGCTGTGTGACCCTGGGCAAGTCACTTAACCCCATTGCCTAGCCAAAAAAACAATTGTGTCAAGAGCATTAGGTTCAAAAGCAAATGAAGCTAGCCATAAAAGCTACAGTAAGAAAGGAGTCACTTTTAATGATGTTGGGAGCAAGAGGTAGATCAAATAAGAGGTATAACTGCTAAAGTACATGAAGGGGTAGATGATCACAGATGCTCCAAGGATGGTACTCAATTCCAACTGCATCTATATTTTTTCTAACAAGGAAAATGATTTCTGGACTAAAAAAATTGGAATTAAAATGGCTAATAGGCCCCCTTTGACACCTTGATGTCACTACCAGTTATTTCAAAAATAGAGAAAGGATCCATATATGTAAAATATTCATAGCAGCAGTTTTGTTGTAGTAAAGAACTGAAAACAAAGTGGATACCCATTAATTTGGGAATGACTGAACAAACCATAATGGAATATTATGGCAAGCTAAGAAGTGAAAAATATAATGGATTCAGAGAGGAAGATTTATCTGAATGGGTGTAGCATGAAGTAAGCACAGCCAGGAGAATAATTTACATAATCACCCCATAATGCAAAGGAAAGAAAAAACCTCTAAAAGACTTCAGATTCTTGATCAGCACAGTGACCAATCAGGGCTAAATTCATAATAAAAAAGAAAAATGTTTAAATGACTAACTATGAGGTGAAACCAAAGATAAGTATAGAGAAGGTGAAATAGAATTGATTTATTGTTAATTAGTTCAAGTTAGCCAATAGCTAGCTATATCTTAGATACTGAAAGAATTCATAGTTATGGTTTCTTAAGCCACTGTTAGAAATTGTTGAAGATAGCGAATGTTCTAATTAAAAGAGAGAGAGAGGGTAGTCTTAAACCAAAGACCACTGAGCATCACTTCACTTTCTTATAAATAATTTGGAATTATATTACTAAATAGATAGTATGGAAAAGGAAATGGGGGGGGAATTAAGATCCAGTCTCACTAATAAAAGGAGCTCTGGATTTGGAGCCAAAAGACTTAGATTCACATGCAATTCTGTCTCTTACTGTTTGTGTAACATTGGGCAAGTCATTTGTCATCCCTGGGCTTCAGTTTCTTCATCTATAAAATGAAGGAGTTTCACTAGGTGACTTCTGAAATAACTTTGATCTATAAGTCCTTTGGTTCCTAAGAATAAATAGTGTAATACAGACTTTATTTCCTTTTTGCATAGAGTCACTAGACAAGTAGATCAGAAAAATGTTATAGATATAATATACCTGGAACTCATCAACTCATTTGACAAAAAGCTCCTATATTAGCCTTGTGAACAAGATAAAGAAATAGCAATGTACTTGACACGTCTTGTTGATATGCAGCTGTCAGTGAACCATTTAGTCTATAACCATACTCATTTTACACTGAGGTTGAGGATGAATGGATGAATGATAATGAAAAATCTCACCTGTCAAATGGAAGCATTGCTATAACAAGATAGATTTAGAACTGATTGAATGACCTAAGGAGAAGTGATTGATGTCAACCTGAAGGAAAGTGTCTACTGGACAGTTCCAGAGATTTGCTTCTGTATTGTACAACATTTGAAAAATATCTTGGATATAAGCAGATAACGTATGTTCACCAAATTTTTAGGTGATACAAAGATGATAGGGATAGCTAATGCACTTTATGACAGTCTTGATCCAAAGATATCTTGACAGGTTAGGATAATGGGCCAAATCTAATAGGATGAAATTTAAGAGGAACAAATATGAAGTGCTCCAAGGGTTAAAAAATAAAAAAAAAACTAAAAAGGATAAGTTGGGGGAGGCATGACTAGATAATAGCATTGTGAAAAAGTTCTGAGTTTTTTGGAGGACTGCAAATTCAATATGAATCAACATTGTGACACAGAATTTTAAAAAGGAGATGCTGCAAATATAAGCTGAATCATAGGTATATCACGTCCAGAACAAGGTAGTCTACAATATCAAGGGACTTTGCCCTGGACAGAACACACCTATATTATTATTCTCAGATTTGAGTGCTACATTTTAATAAGGATTTTTAAAAACGGGAATAGATCCAGAAGAGGGAGCTCAGGATTATGAAAGGACTAGAGATCATGCTGTATGAGTAGCAAAAAGAGTTGGAGATATTTGGAAACTTTGGAAAGTAACACTTTTGATGCAACATGATAACTGTCTTCAGTACTTTAAAGGATTATCGTATGGGGGAGGGATTAAACTTGTTCTGTTTGTTTCCAGTGGGCACAAGGAATACCCTCCAGTCACTAAAGCGATATTCCTAAAACATTGGTAAATTCCCTACTTGGTAAATTCCAGTGGTTTCCCATTGCCTCCAAGATCAAATACAAAATGTTCTGTTCATCATTCAAAGCCCTTTCTAACCTGGCTCCATCCTACCTTTCCATTCTTCTTAAATCTTAAATCTTATTCCCCAATTTGTATTCTTCAGTTCCTCCAAGATGACATTCCATCTCTTGGCTCTGGGTATTTTCTATAGCTGTCCCCCATTCCTGGAATGGTGTCACTACTGAGCTGCTTGGCATTCTTTAAGTCTCCACTAAAATCCCATCTTCTACAGGAAGCCTTCCCCAATTCCTCTTAATTCCCTTACCTTCCCTCTTTTAATAATTTCCTATTTATTTTACATATAGATTGCTTTGTATGTTTTTGTTTGCATATTGTCTTCCCCATTAGAACATGAATTCCTTGAGGGCAAAGACTGTCTTTTGCCTCTTTTTGTATTTGTAGCATTTAGCCCAATGCTTGGAATATAGAAGACACTTAATAAATGGTTATTGATTGATTGGTTTAGGAGAACAACAATTTAAAGCAATAATTTAGAAGGCAGTATAGTGCCGTAAAAGGAGTGCTAAATGTGGAGTCAAAGGACCTGGTTCATATCCTAGCCCTGTAACTTACTACTTGCATGACTTTGGGTAAGTCATTTTACATCTCTTGGCCTCAGTTTACTCATATGTAAAAAGAGGAAATTGGACTCAATTACTTCTAAGCTCCCTTATGTCTCTAAATCTATGCTCCCATGATCCTATAATCCTACAATAATGAAATACTTGAGTTAAAAAAAAGTTTCACAAAGAAAAAGAAAGTACTAATGATCTTTTTTCATGAAGAGGATTTTTTCAGTCCTTTTCAGAGCTAACAAATGAATTATATAAATTTAGCATTTTACCTACGCACATATTTTGAACTTGTTTCTTTGTCCTATGTTTCCATGAGAAATTGTAAGATTGTTGATTGCTTCTCTTCTTTCTTTCCTTCTTCCTTCCTTCCTATTATCCTTCTTTCCATCCCCCTCCCTTCCTTTTTTCCTTTCTTCCTCCCTTTCTCCCTCTCTTCCTTCTTTCTCTCTTCTTTCCTTCTTTTTTTCTCCCTCTTTTCATTCCTCCCTGTCTCCCTTCCTTCCTAACTTTCTTCCTTCCTTCTTTGTTCTCCCCCTTTATGCCTTCCTCCTTTCTTTCTTTCCTTCGTTGTTTCCTTCATTGGATCTTTGATTTCATCAATGTAAAAAGTATGGTATGGAAATTCCTTGCATCAATATACATCATCAGTTATTCTGCAACAGAAAAAGAGGTTAAATATCTTAGTATATGTCAGAGGCACAATTTATAACCAGGTCTTACCTTACTCAAAATCAGCCCTCTATCCACTAGGTTATGTTATCTTTCTTCTACCTTTACTTGATTTTATAAAACTATTTATTAAAAAAAAAACTCTAAGAGTTAAACAGCATATTTCAAAATACACTTTTAAAATGTGGGACAAGGAACTTTTAAAATATTACTATAGCATTTTTAAAAGAAAAACAGTAGTGATAGAACAATTTAGTGCTGATTGAATTTTAGGGGTGAAAAACCCAAATTTATTTTCCTATCGTATGATCCACTGCTCCTCAAAGACAATATCATATCTTTATCAGAAATACAAATAATAAGGTTGCACTGAAGGGATTTCTGAATTTCCAAGAGGCAGCAATATTTTTTCCTTGAAGATCTGGCAAATTATTTTGGGTCTCAGAAATGATTTTTTGCTAGGAAAATTTGTTCTCTTTAATGAGCTTTTTCCTTGCATAGAATTTACCAATATTTTAAAGTCCACTATCTCATTATAAACTCTATGCCCTCTAAATGGAGTTAGAATTCATTCATTATTCTCTCTCTCCCTCCCCCTCCAATCCCTGGAACAATTTTCCTAAAATAAGAATCAAAAGTGGTATTTTATTGTCTTCCAGTTTCTCAAGTGACTCTGAAGTCAAAAAACTTTGCCCTACTGGCCCATGCCCTTTATACGCTAAATTATTTTAGAGCCTTTCTGAATAGCTAGGATTGAAATGTCTCAGAAATGTATAAATTGCAACAAAATAAGCTAATTAATTTATTTTTTTGCTCCCTTTTCTCCCTCTCTTCTGTCTCTTCTCTTTTTTTTTCTTTTAGTCCCCCAAATTTCTCCTATTTCTACAAATGAAAGATCTATTGTGGTGAAAGCTGTATTTCTTTACAGTAATCTGTCTACAATGAAATGATGCTGACTAGTTATTAAGGAAGTTAGAAATCAGACTTTGGTAATGTTATATGTCCATGAAGTCTCCAATATTAAATTTGTTCCAACATAGCGTTTCTAAGTTCTCACCGGGGCAGGGAGGATACACAAGAAAAGTTAATAACTCACCCCAAAGTGGGAAAAAGGGAACCAGACTTTAATTATAATACTAATTGATATATGAATCCCCACTTCTACCACTGACAACATCTCCCTCTAAGACTAAAATTGGGAGCAAGCTGACAGAGTTGAATATGTACTGTCTGTAATACAGTGGAAAGAACACATAATGTGGAGTCAGAGAACTGCTCTGTCACTTACTATCTCCATAATCTTGGTCAAATAACTCCATCTGTCTGGACCTCAATTTCTGCATCTGTAAAATCAGGAAGCTGAACTAGATGAACCTCAGAAGTTCCTTCCAGCTCTAAAGCTGGAATCCAGTGATTCTACTGAATGGAATCTAACCTAATAGCTTCGCCATCACTCATTCTCCATGTTAGTCCATACTATATGTTTGGGCTCAGTAGCAATAAGAGGCAAGACATAGTCTGAAATCAACAAACCCATGAATATTTCCCACATGCCACAAAAATGATACAAGATGAAATCCATAATCAACACTGTTTCCACTACTGATCAAGATCTTTGGCCCTTTATTTCTCCAATATAGTCTTTTGTTTAACCTGCTCACAAGGTATAATTTATGCACTTCTCATCCTCTTTCTGACACCTAATAATGGCCATATTTTCAACTTCCAGGTCATTCATAAGAATAGCCCTTTTTTCCTTTACTTTTTTTTTAATAACTATCTGAATATGCAGGCACTTGATCCCTGGGATCAATTCAGAGTTACATAATGGATAAGTTAGTGTGGGGAAAGTAGCTGTGCAGTGAGGAAATCTTAGGCTTATAAGGATCTGATGTGTGTTGGTGCAAAGAGACCAGGCCCTATTTCGTATACATAGAAAGGGTTCTAGAATCCAGAACTAGAGTCTAGAATCTAGACCATCAAGGATTGAACAAACCAAAAAGGCCTAGATAGTGCTTTCTGTTTGAGGCAGACCAATCAGAACAGGAGCAGGACAATGTGAGAGAATAAGCAGCTTCAGAAAGGGACAATGCATGAAAACTTCCAGAAAAGGAAAAAAAAAGAAATATTAAGGTCTAAAATTGATTGGACAGCAGGGACATATATAAGTATCTTTTTTCTCCAGGATTTTAAGGGAGCAAGGAAAGCTAGAGGGTGAGGTACTCTGACAGCACATGAGCTGGCTAGTTGCATATAAGAAACCCTAGATACCTGAATTCAATCAGCAATATATATATATTTTAAAATTTTTATTCTTTAAATTTAATATTTTATTTTTCCCAATTACATTTAAAAACTATTTTAACATTTTTTTCTAAATTTTGAGTTGCAAATTCTCTTCCCTTCCTCATTGAGAAGGCAAGCAATTTGGCATAGGTTATACATGAGCAGTCATGAAAAACACATGTCCATGTAAATCATGCTGTAAAAGAAAACAGAGACACCTCCCCCCAAAAAAAGCATGAAAAATAAAGAAAAAGCATCTTTGATCTGCATTCATGCTCTACCAGTTCTTTCAACGGATATGGACAGCACCTTTCATCAATGAGTCCTTCAGAATTGTCTTGGATCATTGTATTTGTGAGAATGACTGTTATTCACAGTTGATAAACATAAATATTGCTGTTACTGTATAAAATGTTCTCCTGGTTCTGTTCATTTCACTTTGCATCAGTTCATGTAAGTTTTTCCAGGTTTTTCCAAGAGCATCCTGCTCATCATTTCTTATAGCATGATAGTTTTCCATCACAATCATATACAACACCTTGTTCAGCCATTCCCCAACTGATGAACATCCCCTCAATTTCCAATTCTTCGCTACAACTAAAAAAAGCTGCTATAAACATTTTTGTACACATATGTCCTTTCCATTTTTGTTTTTGATTTGTTTGGTATATAGACTTACTAGTTTTATTGCTTGGTCAAAGGGTATGCGTAGTTTTATAACCCTTTGGACATAGTTCCTAATTGCTCTCCAGAATGGTTGATTCAGAATACACCTTCACCAATAATGCATTAGTGTTTTAATTTTACCACAACCCCTCCAACATCTGTCAATTTCCTTTTCTGTCATATTAGCTATTCTGATAGGTATATGGTAGTAGCTCAGAGTTGTTTTAATTTGCATTTTTCTAATTAATAATGATTAAAAGCATTTTAATATGACTATAGATAGCTTTGATTACTTTTCTGAAAACTGCCTGTTCATATCCTCTGACCGTCTTTCAATTGAGGAAGGGCTCTTATGTTTAAATTTTTTACTCCATTTTCTATATTTTTGAGAAATGAGGTCTTTATCAGAGAAACTTGCTGTAAAAAAATTGTTCACAGTAATGACTACCAACTATGTATTTTCCTCCATTCTGCTTTCCCTGTTTATCCTACCCTCTCTCTCCTTTCACTCTTTCACCTATCACATTCTAAGCCCTCCAATTCTTTAATACAGAAGCTGCTAAGTATTTTGTTATCCTGATTGTGGCTCTACAATATTTGAACTGTTTCCTTCTGGCTGCTTGCAATATTTTCTCTTTGACCTGAGAACTCTGGAATTTGCCTATAACATTCCTTGGAGTTTTTATTGTGGAATCTCTTTCAGGAGGTACGTAGATTCTTTCCATTTCTATTTTAACTTCTCATTCTAGAATATCAAGATATTTTGCCTTGATAATTTCTTGAAAGATGATATATAGGCTCTTTTTATTTATCATGGCTTTCAAGTAGCCCAATAATTCTTAAACTATCTGTCCTCAATCTGTTTTCCAAGTCATTTGTTTTTCTGATGAAATAGTTCACATTTTCTTTTTTTTCTTATTCTTTTGACTTTGCTTTTTTTTTTTTTTTGATGTCTCCCGGAATCATTGGTTTTCACTTGCCCAATTCTAATTTTTAAAGATATTTTCTTCAGTGAGCTTTTTTACCTCTTTTTCCATTTGGCCTCTTCTGCTTTGTAAAGAGTTATTTTCTTTAGTTAATTCTCGTGCCTTTTTTACCATGAGGCTAATTCTGTTGTTTTAATGTCATTTTTTTCTTCAGAACTTCTTTTTGCCTCTTTTACCAAGCTGTTTATTCTCTTTTCATAATTTTCTTGCATCACTCTCATTTCTTTCCCCAATTTTTTCTTTACCACTCTTATCTCTTTCTCTAATGCTTCTAGGAATTCTTATTGGGATTATGTTCAACTTGCATTTATTTTTAAAGCTATGCTAGTAGCTATTTTCAAATTATGTTTTCTTCTGAGTTTGCTTCCTGGTCTTCTCTGACACTCTGGTAGCTTTTTATGGTCAAGTTCTTTGCTGTTGTTGTTTGCTCATCTTTCCTACCTATTTCTTGACTTTGAACCATTGTTAAATTTGGGCTCTGCTCACCTCAGGGTGGGGAAGCACTATTGCAGGCTATAAGATTTTTCATACTACTATTTTCAGAGTTAGTTTTGGGAGTCTGCAAGTTTTTGGTGCCCAAAGTGCTGTGATATGGGAAGAGGAGAGGTCACTGCTCTCCTGCTCTGCACTCTGCTTTTTACCCTGGGCCCCTCCCCAGTAACTGCAAGCACTAGTGCTCCTCTTGGCCCTGGAACTGTGACCAGGTCCCCTGCTCTCCTGCAGCCACTATACTAGTGTCTCTCTGCTTTGGAACTGTAAAGAGGACTCCTATTCCCTTGTGATCACCACAAGTGCTCCTTTTCACCCTGGAACTATGAGCTGGAATTGCATATGGACAATAGGGTTTCAAATCAACCCCAGATGCACCCAGTGCCAGCAATGGGTCCCCTGAAATCTCTTTCTGACCAATTGGCTGATCCCTTACTGTCTCTGGGCTGAAAACTTTTGAAGCTGCTGCTGCTTCTGTCTCTACTGTTGCTGTCAGCCATGTGTATGCACACTGGACAAAGCCTTCACCCCGGTGTCACAGAACTCTCTTGCCAACCTGTTAAATTTTCTTAGGCTGGAAAAAATACTTTACCCTGAACTTTTGTTGACTCAGCTGCTCCAAAATTTGATTAAAGTTGTTTAAAGGGAAATGTTAAGAGATTTCAGCTGGGTTGCTGCCTCTAATCAGTCATCTTAACTTCCTCCCACCACCACCATTTTAAATATTTAAGAGGTTGGTTTGTTATTCAGTGGGAAAAAAAAGGATTGTGAAGCATGGGAAACTCTGCAATCTTCTGCCTGCAGGTAACCTGGGGTTAAGAAAGGAGAAGTAATAGCAATAAAACCTCAGTGGATGTCAGTAGCTATCTGGGTCAGTAGCTGGATCAGGATAAAGTTACAGGGGACAGGTGGCTGTGAGAACCTGCTCCTCACCCTTGGGGTTCAAGACACTACATTATTGAAAATTATTTTCATTTGTATTCTCCTAAATCTCTATTTGTAAATTTGTATTCTCTTTATATTCTCCTAAATTCATCACTTATGTCTAATTTCTTCCATGGCCATGTTTCTTAGTTGTTAACACATAGGGCAATTTGAAAACCATTACTTCTCCATCTCAGTTCCCTGCAATCTTCCACCACATGATCATAGATGGAATATTAGAGTCATTGGGTCCAGCGCTCTCATACTTGGCCTTCTTCTCCCTTTTTTTTTCATTCCTCCTTCCTTCCTTCTTCTTTAATGGCTTCATCTATCTCCATGGCTAAATGATCGACTTTCCCTAAATAATTCTCAGGCCTTTACTTCATTATTAAACTCTTGACTCTCACTTCCATCTCTCTGAGGGAGATCTGTATCCAAGAGTCCAACCACTACCTCGTTTAATATATCTAAAACTCAACTGATCATTAGTGGCATAGTGGAATAAGATGCCGTTTTCACTGTACATCAAACCCTAATATAGAGGACCTCAAAAATGTTGAAGATAAGAAAATCTGAGTTTATAGAAAAGAATGCAAAGGCCCTTTAATAAAGCAAGCAATCATCTATTAAGCACCTACTATGTACCAGGCACTATATTACAAAGACCGAATCAAAGCACTGTCCTTAAGAAGCGTAAAGGAAGAGAGAACAGATACACATGTGTATATATACAAAAATATATATATATAAAGCAAGCACAAGGGGGTAGGGAAGGCATGAGCAGAAGAAGATGAGAGAGGGGTTTAGTAATTGGGGAAAGGGGCAGGAATGAGGACGAGAAAAGACTTCACTTAGAAAGAGGTGCTTAAGCAGAAGAAATCGAAGATCCAAGGAGTTGAAGATGAAGAGTCAGTGTTCTAGGCATGGGGTACATTCAACAAAAGGCCCCAAGATTGAAGACGAATGATGTGTTAATTGACTTGCTGAAGGCCAAATAGCCAGCCTGTGTCAAAGACAGATATCCCTGACTGCAGCCTGCTCTCTATCTACCATGGCACACTCATTTGAAGAGTTTGAACCTTACTCAATAAATAACTGGAAGCCATGGAAAACTTTTGAGTAGTGGAATGACTTGAATGGTATCATGCATTAGGGAAGGTGATTGTAGGAATGGTGCTAAGGATAGATTGGAGAGGGAAACATATTGGAGAATAAATAATGATGGTCTGGATTGATTTGGTGTAAATAGGGATTGCAGTAGGGGAATGGTAATGGAATGTGGAATCAATAAGAAGAGGGAAAAGTCAAAGATTTGAGACATGGGAGAGAATGATGGTGCCACTGATAGAGTATATTTGCTGAGCTTTGCTATAGCCATTTCATAGGCTCCTTCTGGTGCTAAACAACTTTTGGTTATATTAGACAAATGCAAAGGCTAGACCTGTTGCTAGACTTTGTTGTTGCTTGGTGAAATCATGTTTCTCTTTTCCTAAGTGTTTCTATGGGTTGTTGCTCAATTTGGCATGTGCTGTGAGAATGTCTGGGGCAGCTAGATGGTTCAGTGAATAGAATGCTGGACCTCGAGTCGGGAAGACCTAAGTTCAAATCCAGCCTCAGACTCTAAATGTGTGACCCTGAATAAGTCATTAACCATGGTTTGCCTTGGAGGCAGCTAGGTGGATCAGTGGATAGAGTGCTAGGTTTGTATTCAGGAAGACCTGGGTTACCAGCTGTGTGACCCTGGACAAGTCACTTAACCTCTGTTTGCCTTAATCCACCAGAGAAGATAAGGGTAAAAAACTCCAGTATCCTTGCCAAGAAAATCCCATGGACAGTATTGGTGTGCTATGGTGCACAGGATCACAAAGAGTTGGTTATGACAATGATTGAACTGCAACAATGAGGTTGTTTATCAATCATCTTCCTTTTTGGTGAACATTTTCTTAATCTTGCTATAACCACCTTTGGAGAATAGGAACTGTGTTTTGTTAATATCGTATGGGTTTTTGTGTTTTTGAAGTGGCTACAATAAGACTTGGATTGCTTAAGTGTTAATTGCTTAAGTTTCCACCTTTCCTATGTATATGTTAACAAGTTACACATGTTAAGTCAAAATGCCAATTTGATACCACTGGGAAAATATTCTAGAAAATGAAAGAGAAATGTAGCTTGATGTCATCCATGAACATCCAAAAGATTGATAAGTGGTTGTTATCTGATTCTCTCTTTAACTTGAAAACTGGGAACAGAGTTGAGATGATGGTGTGGTGTGAGCCAGTTCTGGGTCATAGTTCCAGGGCACATAGTAGTGACCCTAGTCATGAGTAAGCTGGTGTAAGCAAAGGGCAGCGACTAGACCTTTCCCTGGATCACTCTACTTCGGAAGCACCAAAAACTTATAGGTTCCCCCATCGATCTGTGAAAGCAGCAGAAAGATAGAAAAGACAAACTCAGGACATTCATCCTACCTCCACCCCCACTCGCACACAGGGAGCAGACCCCAGTTCTAATATAAAGTCAAAAATCAAAAAGTAGTCTCAGGAATAAGGAAACATCAACAACAAAGAAATTAACCATTAAAATATACTACTTTGGAAGGGAAGATCAAGATACAAACTCAGAAGAAGAAATGAAAACAGCAACAAGCAAAGTCTCAAAAGGAAAAATAAATAAATAAATTAGACACAAACCCAAAAGAATTCTTAGAAGAGTCAAAGAGAAAGGATTAAAAAAGAGCTAAAAGGATTTAAAAATCAAATAACAGTATAGAAATTGATAAAAAGAAATGCGAGTTCTATAATAAAATTATGAAAAGAGAATTAACAATTTAATAAGAGACACAAAAAATACTGAAAAAAATAACTTCTTAATGAGAAGACTTGACCAAATGAGAAAAAGGTCCAAAATTAAACTAAAATAAGAACTCTTTAAAAACAAGAATTGGTTGGCCTCAGACACTTGATACTTAGCTGCTGTGTGACCTTGGGCAAGTGATTTAACCCCGTTGCCTAAGCAAAAAAAAAAAAAAAAGAAGAAGAATTGGCAAGATGGTAAAAAAGATGCAAAACCTCAATGAAGAAAATAATTCCTGAAAAATAAGAATTGTTTGAGTGGAAGATAATTACTCCATGAGATATCAAGAAATAATAATACAAAGACAAAAGTCTGAAAAAATAGAAGGTAGTATGAGTTATCTCATAGGAAAAATAATTGACCTGGCAAATAGATTGAAGAAAGATAACTTTAAAATTATTAGACTACATATAACCAAGAACAGCAACAACAACAATAACAAAAGCCTAGACATCATATTTCAATAAAATATAAAGTAAAACTGTCCAGATATCCTAGAATCAGAGGCCAAATGAGAGAATCCACTAGTCACCTTCTGAAAGAAATCCCCAAATGAAATCTCCCAGGAATATAAGAGCCAAAATCCAGAGCTCCTAGGTCAAGGAGAAAATACTGAAAGTAGCCAGAAAGAAATCATTCAAATACTGTGGAGGCACAGTCAGGATCATACAAAATATAATAGCTACCGTTATAAAGGAACAGCAGGCTTAGAAAATGATAATCCAGAAGGCAAAGGAACTAGGATTACAACTAAGGGTAACCTAACCAGTATAATCCTATAAAGAGAATTGGTTATTTAATGAAATAAACAGATTTTAAACATTCCTGACAAAAAGACCATAGCTGAATAAAGAATTTGACATTCAAATCCAAGACTCAAGAGAGAATAAAAAGGCAAACCTGAGTAAAAATCTTAAGAGACTAAACCAGCTAAACTGTTTGCTTTTTTTTAATGGGAAGATTATACATGTAACCCCTTATAACTTGATCATTATTAAAGCAATTAGAAGGAGTCTACTTGATGACATCTATCATGCTGGGATGATCTCAAAAAAAGAATGGAAAGGTAGAAAAAGAAAGATGCACTTTATGAAGCAGGAAGGAAGGGAAAGAATGAGGGAAATTATTTCACATAAATGAAGGAAATTATTTCACATAAATTATTTCACACCAGGAGGAATTTATACAATGGCGGGGAAAATGCAGGGCAAGGGGATGGCCAGAGCAGGCAATGCTTGAACATCACCCTCATCTAAAGTGCTTTAAGAGTATGCATACAAACAGTTGGGCACAGAAATTTATCTTACCCAAGAAGGAAGGAGGAAGGAAAGGAACTGTGAGAAAGAGGCAAGAGGCGAGGTAAGAGAGAGAGTAAATTAAGGGAAGCAGTGGTTAGAAGCAAAACAGACTCTTGAGGAAGGGTCAATGTTTAAAAAAGAAAAGGATAAATGGAATAGAACAGGATGAAGGGGAATACAAAATTAGCAAACATTACTGTGAATGTAAATGGGATGAACTCACCCATAAAATAAAAATAGAGAGTAAAATTGATTAGAAACAAGAATTCAACAAAATGTTGTTTATAGGAGACACACTTGAAACACAATATGTGTGTGTGTATGTGTGTGTGTGTGTGTGTGTGTATTTAAAATAAACAGCCAGAGTAGAATCTGTTATGCTTCAGCTGAAGCAAAAAGTCAAAGTTAGAAAGCATAATCTCAAAGCAAAAATAAACCAAATTTTTTAAAAAATCAGGAAAACTACACTTTGTGGAAAGGCATTCATAGACAATGAATAAAATTAAAACTGAACATATGTGCATCAAATTATATGGCATCCAAATTCTTGAAGGAAATGTTAAATAAGTTACGGAAAAAGTAGTAAAATTATACTAGTAACTGACTTCAGTTTACCCTTCTCAGAAACAGATAAATCTAACTATTAAAGAAATAAACTCAGAAACCTTTCTTAATCCTATTGAGAAGAGATGATTTTACATTTAATGGGAGGCAGTATAGGAAATAATGGCTTTGGACATCAGAAGGCCTGAATGCAAATATTACTTCCAATGCTTACTAGTTGTATGCCCCTGAGCAAGTCATTTAATTTTCCTGAGCGTCTTTTTCCCCTTCTTTAAAATAAGGATAGACTGGATAGTATCTCAGTTCATTAGATATAAGTCCATTTCAGATATAGCTTTATGATCAGTCTATGATGCTCAATGCTATCAGGAAAAAAAAAAAACTACAATGGGATTACATTATCCCCAAGAAGATTCCACATCTTATACAAATTGTTCTTTTAATTTTTATTAAAAAGAAATCATTCTTCATGTCTTGTTTGATGATGTCCAGATACAAACAGTTTCAGAACAAGTCCCTATCCTGCTATTATTCAATCATATTTAATTTTTGCAGACTATTACACAATTAAGAAAAAAAACCTTCTATGTGTAAATGAATGCAAGTATTAAGATACAATCTTATTAATCTAGGAATGGTGATATAAGCCAATAGTACTTATTGGTGGGGAGGCTAAGGCTAGTGGATCCTCTGAGAATAAGATTTCTGAGCTTCAGTAGGGCTGAAGACAATTGGGAGTCTTCATTAAGCATGATATCAATATGGTAAACCCCCAGGAATGGAGGGCTACCAGTATAAGGCTTCCTTGCTGATGGGTATTACATTTGGGCCCAGGAATGGCCACTGAATCTATGTTTATATTTATATCACTAGGTCTATATAAGCCTTCCATATATACATGGGTGCCCCTTTCAGTATTTGGGGGCAGCTAGGTAGTGTAGTGGATAGAACGCTGGGCCTGGAGTAAGGAAGACCTGAGTTTAAATATGGCCTCACACACTTACTAGCTGTGTGACCCTGGACAAGTCACTTAACCTCTGTTTTACTTATTCCACTGGAGAAGAAGGAAATGGCAAACCATTTCAGTATCTTTGCCAAGAAAACTCCATAGATAGCATTGGTGTGCTATAGTCCCCATGGTGACAAAAAGTTGGACATGACTGAATAATAACATTATTGATATCATCATCATCATCATATCATTATTATTATATTATCTTCATGTGATTAATATAGAAATTGTCCATAAACAAGTATTATTGTGCTATTATTCTTTTATACTGAATGATCTTTAGTAAGTTATTCACAGGTGGATGAAGTAACTACTTTTTGTAGTTAAATAAGAGTATTGCTATTTAATCTTGTACACTATAAATTTACTGAAAGCATCTTTTCCTTTATAGATCTCTAGTAGTAGACAAGATAAGGGGAATATTCATATGTGTGTATACACATACATGCACACATATATACATATATGTGTGTATATATATATTAATATGTATGTTTGTATATGTGTGTATATATATACACATACACATATGCATTGTGTATACACAAATGTGTATGTAGTTATAGATACACTGATATATATCTATATCTTTATCTACATACTAGAATGCATGTATTCAGAAAAGGCATACTCTAGGGACAGTTCAATATTTACCCAATTGCCTGTTAGAGAATAAAGGTTTATTTTTTTAATTTTTCATATTGTTAAAGGTCTCTGGAAGCTCTGCTCAGTGACCTAGATTTTACCTGATTTACTTTGTGGAAACATTCTTACCTGATTTTGTATATGGTGATCTCATCAATAAGGTTGGACAGTAGGACTCCCTGACATTGGTATAAAGTATAACTTTCCAATGAACTGAGCTTCAGTTTTAAATAAGGTCTGTCTGTGTGCTTCACTTGTCTATTCTTGCTATTGTCATCGAGATTTGCTTCTGCATTTTGAATAGTGCTTAGCCAAGAGGGCTCTCAACATCCAAATGAGGTAATTTATAGAAAGGTACATGCCTGGCCTACTGAAGCACATTAGCAGTGCAGTGTATTACTTGACTGTAGCAATCTGACCAAAAGGGAGCCCTCAATGGCATTTTCATTTCCAAGCAGATTCAGAATTGTTAAGAAAAGGGGCCAGGAAATAAGTCCATCAGGAAAAATAAGTTCACCTCTTATCACTTCAAATATTAATATCAGAAATAATTTGCCTTAAACAACAGGTCAGTTCTTCATCAGTTTAGGAAAGATTGCTTTTATTCTCAAACAAATCTGTGTTGAATAAATATGTTTCAGGAGCTGTTGTTTTCAAGTCAGTATTTTACACCTTAGAATGATGATCTTTGTCATATCTCTTTAAATTCAAAAGAATACTTCATACTAATTTTACTTCGGAGTTCTCAGTTTCTACTAAATATGAACCCCAGATGTTGAGCAAGACCAATTAGAGGTTAACATAAGCCACTATTTTCATTTCAAGCAGTAACAACACAAACCCAGGCAATTTGAAAATATGTTGGATATGAACTGAGGAAGGAAATAAATATATTCAGTTAAATTTCTCATTGAATTTCTTAAAATCTGAGCACAAAACCAAAAACCTTGATAGTCAAACCACACGAGAAATCAAAATACACTCTGTATAAAATAGGAAATTCTTAAACTACGACCTGAAGCATAGGTCTAATTAGTATAAATAACAAGAATTGATCACAGGGAAATAACACACTGTATGTAATAGTAATTGACTCCAAGAGTTGGAAAGGATGTCATTTTATCCATAATATGCTCCCTAGGCAAGAATCCTTTTCTTAGAATCCTTGAAAAATGATCACTCAGCCTTCATTTTATGACTTTCACTGGACATTTATTTCTTAGGGGTTTTTTTCCTAATGTTGGCCTGAATTCTGCCATTCTTAACCTTTTACAATTGATCTTAGTTCTATGCCCTTTTAGTTCAAGCAGATAAAGTTTAATCTTTTTTAATCTTTTAGTTTTTAATCTTTTAAACATTTCCTAGTTCCTTCACCCTCTCCTTGCATATCATGATTTACAATTCCTTCATTATTCAGGTCACCATCTTTTGAATCTATGGATTTGTCATTGTTTTTCCTAAATTGTGGCACTCAGAACTGGACACAACTTTGATGGTGGGACAAAGTTGAAGTATAACTGCAAAATTACCTCACTTATTCTGGATGCCATACTCCTGTTATTTTATCCAAAGATTCAATGAGCTTTTATATGTAAAATATCAAGTAATTCAATCTTAGGTAATGTATGAATCTGGGTAAATCAAACTGTGCTTGTATGAAGACAGTCCATTAGAACTCTATCATTTTTTTTCCCATTCAAACAATCATCGTCCTATGACTATATTTATCTTGACACAAGAGCAATACTTTACATTCAATGTTCTTAAATTTTATCTTGATTTATATGATTCACTCTTCTAGCTGATGAACTAATTTCTGGATCGTAATTCAATCATCCACCATATTAGTTATCCTTCTCAGCTTTGTGTAATCCAAAAATATGATAAGCATTTTGTCCTTGTCTTTATCTGTCTTTGAAAATACAAATTTTAATAGTCCTGGGTCAAACACTGAAGCTCCATTAGAGACATCATCCCATTTCAATTTTTAAACATGAATCTCTCCCACTGGGTCGGATCATTCAACTTGACCCCATAATACAACTAATATCTCCATGGAGATATCATAAAACATTATTCTGTTCTAGTAACCATGTCAAGAAAGGGAATGAAGCCAAGCTGGTCTGATTTGTCCTTAATAAATAGCATTTCCATTTCAAAATGCTCACAAATCATCCCTAGAATAACTGAAAGCATCATCTTTCTAATCCTTTAATAGTACAGATAAACTAAGGCCCACAGGAGGGAAGCAACTTGGTAAGAAAGCTATAATAACAAGCCAGAGGCTTCTAGTCCAGAGCTATTTTCATTACAACATAGAAAGCTACTTTTTCCCTGCTCACTTTGTGTAATTATATGGCACACAAGGTAGAGCTCTGGACCTAGATTAAGTAAGATATGAATTCAAATCTGGTATGACATACTGGCTGCGTGACCCTGGGCAAGTCACTTAACCACTGTCTACCTCAGTCTCTGCCTCTGTGAAATGAATAATAATAGCACCTACCTCAAAATTAGAGAATATTTGTAAAGGTTTTTTTTCCACAAACCTGAATATACTATACTAGTGCTAGCTATTATTATTAACATTATTATTATTATACATCATCATTTCCTCTATCTAATAATATTCTCCTTTGGTTCATTAGCTAATCATGCAAATATCTGAGATACATACATATATATACACACACACACACATACATAATATATATATATACACACACATATATACGTGTATGTATATGTACACACACACACACACACACACACACATGTACACACAAGTACACAGAGACAGAAAGAAATCCAGCGAGAGACAGAGGGAGATTTTTTTTTCTTAAAGCATTTATTTTTAACCTTGGACTTTGAAATAAAGTATTTTTTTTAACGCTTCCATAATAAAAGACAAGAGGTCTTGTCTTTTCCTCTGCATTTTATCATGGCTTTAAATGTGTTTTTATAATTACTAAATGGTGGCAGAGTGGATAGAGCACCAGCCCCGAAGTCAGGAGGACTGGAGTTCAAATCCAGCCTCACACACATAATACTTCCTAGCTGTGTGACTCTGGGCCAGTCACTTAACCCCAATTGCCTCACTGAAAAAATAAAAAAAGAACCAACTAAGTGGCTCAGTGGATAGAGTACTAGGCCTGAGGTCAGGAAGTTCTGAATTCAGATCTGGCCTCTCAGACACTTACTAGCTGTGTGACCCTGGGCAAATCACTTAACCTCTGTTTCCTTTAATCCACTGGAAAAGGAAATGATAAAATACTCCAATATCTTTGCCAAGAAAACTGGATACAGGGTCATGAAGAGATGGACTTGACAGAACAACAACAATAACAAACAATGATCCTAAGAGGATGTCCTCAATCAGTGTCTGCTGGCTATTCTGAAATTAGTTTTGTACATTCTCTAAAAGTTATTTGTTAAATATCTAAATCTAAAAATCTAAAAAAAAGTGCCTTTCCACCTTTTCCCAATGTGGTTTTTTGACCATGTAATTGTGAGTAACACTTAATATCTTCCCATTTTCATTCTTCTGACCTCTTTTTAACATTTGTTGTTCTTTCACATCATGGAAAGGAATACTAATCTTACATGATCTCATTTTTAATCTTTACACTATGGAATTTTCTTCCTCTGAAGTGTCATTACTTAGAGATAAGGACTGAATAGGAGATTTCTTGAATGTAGGGAATTCCCAGGTGAGGAGACTCCCTCTAACAAGGCCAATTTGAACCTTTGCTGCAACACAGGGTCTTAAAGAATGGTATGATGTACTGAAAGGCCAAGCTACTTTTCCTAAAGTCAAAAAGCCAGTGTGGGTTATTGGCAGGACTTGAATTCAGGTGCTCCTAGCTTCGCAGCCAACTCCCTTTCCATTATACCATTTGGCTTCTCAAGGTATCACATTGCCCAATAAAATGTAAACATCATATCATCCTTTAACTCTTGACTTCTCCCATTATTTAAAAAAACATATGTTTTAATTAGCCAAAAATCTGCCTTCTCACCTTCCTCACCTTCCCATCCCCCCCAAATGAAAACACAAGGAAAACAAAACTCATTACAAACCTGTAATTTGTCTCTTATCACCTCTCTATCAGGAGGTATTAGTCATTATGCTGATAAAAGAGCAAAGCAATCCTACTTACCTGTCTATCTATCTGTCTCTCTGTCTATCTACATATATCTATATCTGCATCTGTCTGTGTAACTACATCTATTTATCTCTAAATCTGAGACTTTGCTTATAAATGTTTTGGAATTATGCTATTCTTCTGGGTTTGTGTCTTAAGCTTCCCTGCCACCAAAATAGCATTTTCTAGATCTATTCTCTGCCACACTATTATTACTATTCCACCATCTTGGCTCTGCCTCTAACATTATCTTTTATTCTTCCTAAGTTATTTGGAGGCCATGCCTTACTTTGACTTGGCCATATCCTTATTAGACATCTCCTCCCCCACACCATAGCATTCCAAATGAATTATTTTTTGAATTTCAGCTGTGATACCTTTATAGAATTCAGATCTGCTACCAGTTCCAGCCAACAACCTTTTGATCTGACTAAAGGTTATTGTTACCCCTTGTCATCAGATTTACTCTTTTTGATGTTATATTTTATAATCTGGTGAATGAAAGTTGGGAAGATGCAACTCACTTTTTTGCAAATCAGTACCTTTGCCAGGCACCAATACTATAGTAACTATTGTATTCTCTATGATTTTTCAAAGATTATATATCAGTGCTTCAGCAAATAGGAATGATATGAATTATAATCAAGTCAGTATGTATTATCTAGAACTTAGATCACTATTTTCTTAATCATCACAAGAAAGCATCTATTACACACACACACATACACACACACACATCATAGATTTTTTTCTGTCATGATTAAGAAACTGGTGAGCTAAATTATAGATGATATATATTCTATGTGTATATATATATATGTATATAGCTAGATATACACACATACATATATACACATATACATATATACACATATATATGCATGAGTGTATATGTATATGCATATACACATATGTGTGTATATGTGTATATATGTGTATGTATATATATATATATATGTGTGTGTATATCTATCTAGCTACGTATATATACATAGAATATATATCATCTAGAATTTATTCTATGTATATATATATATGTAGCTAGATAGATATACACATACATATATACATACACATATATACACATATATATGCATGAGTGTATATGTATATGCATATATATGCATGAGTGTATATGTATATGCATATATACATATGTGTGTATATATGTATATATGCGTGTATGTACCCATGTAAAATATGCAAACCTACTTGGCAGGTAAAAAAGAGAGGGAGAGAACAAATTCAAAAAGTTGTCTGATTGAAAATAGCCAAGCTTAGGTGCAATTTTAATGAGATCTTTTTATATAATGGCAAAGCTCATGGAAACGTAAGATTTCTTTAAAGTAAGTTTACATTATTGATAATTTAAATGAAGATCTCCCACTAATCTACGCTCTTTCATTTTGGTACCATCTAGGGAAAGTCTATTAATTCATTAAGCAATTAAAGTATTATTAGATACCAGATTTAGAGGAAAAAAAAGAATTTGGAAAAAAACAAAAAAATAAAAGCCACAATCTTCTGGTCAGTCACACATTTGTTTTATTCTTAATTCAATCATGCAAGGATTGTATATCGCTTACAGGCATACATATCTGCCCCAGGCTACTGAGTGTATATAGTCTATGTTATCTCATGCTAGAGAGGAAAAACACAAGCTTTTCCTGAGAATTCTGCCACTGGCAAAACAAAAAGGAAAGTAGGGGGGAAATCTTGATGAAATATAAATTACACTTTTTTAAAGTTTGTGGGGAATGAATTGATTTACATGAAAATACTTAGTTTCCAGTTTTAGTAAATGAACCACTCCTTTCCACTTTATCAAAATATATAAGGAATTATTTTGAAGTTAAAGTGAACTGGTTTTTATTGCTGAAATGCATTGAATGTCATATGGTAATCATGACAAAAAAAACAGTCAAGGAAGAATTTAAGGGAAACTATTTTGAGAAAAAAAATATATTTTAAAGTGACAAAAATTTTATTACATATATTTCAGATTCCTGCAGAATTGTCTATATACATATAATATATATATATAATAATATGTGTGTGTATATGTGTGTGTATGTGTGTGTGTGTATATATAGTGTGTGTGTGTGTGTGTATACATACATGTCTAAGTATTTGTACAGAAATCCAATCCGTCTTATACAGAGAATTAGGGAACACGAGGAAATGGCAAATGACACATAAACAATCTGGGTCTTAACAATAGAGCAGTTCTGGATTATGCTGTTATTTATTGATAACATTTAACCAGATGTAAAATGGGGGGAAATATAGATGCCATTTAGAAATAGTGGTTAGGCAGGAAAGACACTCCTTACCTGTGAAAAAGTTACTTAGGAAAAACTGATCCAATTATTTTGAACAGAATCTAGTAGGAGAGGTCATACCGTCTTTAAGTATTGCTTCTGATGACCATAATACACAACTACTTGACCTTTGTATTATTGCTAGTTTTCTTTTCTTTTCTTTTCTTTTTTTTTGGAACAGAATGTAACTGAATATGAACTCTGATGATTATTAAAGAGAATAAATCAAGTATCTCAAAAGTCTTTGCACAAGTATTCAGGTGACACTTTTCATTTGTGTAGAACTGCCCCCACATTAGACTCTAGTTAAGAGCCTTTAATAGACTCAAGATGACTCTTCCAGATCAGGGAACGGAAGCACCTTGGGGAGAGTGATGTATGACTGTTCTGAGTGATCCACAGCTAAGTGCAATATGTCAATCTTATGTCTTTCACAGAAAGTGAAAAAGAGCTTAAGTACATGCAGTCTTCTCTAATGGATAAAGTGAAAAAATGCTTTTGAAGGAGCTCTTTTACCTATAGTAGCTTAGGTAACTTCAGCTCCACTGAAAATTGAATGGCAAGTCTTCAAATTCTAAGGTTTCCAAGGCTGACAATTTCTTTTTGTGATCCGTTTATATTTGGACTCCAAGCATGAAAAAAAAAATGGCTCAGGCATTTTCTATGAACAAACATGTTGTTTAAAATTATGTGGGAGCTTTTTTTGTTTAAACATTCATTTAACAAGTAGTCTACCTCTGCCACTACCTATTTTTCCCCTTTGGGCCTCAGTTTCTTCATATGCAAAGTAAGGAATTTAACCTAGATGAATGCTAAGATCCCTCTAAGTTCTTAATCTCTGATCTTATGATGGTAATTCTATGAAGTGTCTAATGGCATTTGTAATGTATGAATATGAAATCACTTATTATTAAAAGACTAGATATTTTTAGACTCTATTCATAGAATCATGAGGGACCTTAGGAACCATTTGCCCAAACTATACATGAATAAGTATCAAAGCTAGAACAAGAACCCAGTTTGCTCCTTATGCCAAAGCCAGTATTCTTTCCATTACAACACATTGTCACTTTCTTCCTAAATCCTCCAAGAGAAAGTCACATGCTTACTGCATAGTAAGGTCCTGAAGGGATTGAGTGGTCATTCTTCATCTTTATGCTCCTAGTCTCAAGCACATTGCCTTGTACACAGTAGGCATTTATAGTTGCTATTACATTTCATGAAGCTCAGCATGTGGCAATGATAGGGCCAAATAAAGTGTAAAAGGCACAGGTAATGCCCCAAAGTGGAGCTAGCACATGCAAATAACCAGCATGAATTCTGACAAAAAGCAGGCACAATTTGAAGCTCACATACTACATTAAGAAACCAACCTTCATCTTATTAGTCTATGCGAAGAAGGGGAGCCTAAAGTAGCAAGGAAAGATAAATATATTTATAGTTTTTCACCCTTTTATTCTTTTTTAAATTTAATTTTCCATTACTTTGGTAGTGCCAGAGCTTTTCAGAATCTGATGAGCATATGGCACTTAGGAGTTCTTAACATCTAGGGGAGAGCGCACTGCTTTCTCTTGGTTGCCAGCCCTCTGGACTTGTTTAGGGACTCAAGAGCCAATCTGTTTTTGAAACTACAGGGTTTATTTTAGGGTTTTTTTCCTGTCCTCCCCAAACACCCCTCACCCAGTCCAAATAAAAACCCTTCATTTTCTAAGATCCTAAAGAATCTATTCATGTGAAATACACATGTGGTCTGTCAACACTTGGGTGATATCCAGATTGAGAATTGTTAACTAGATTAGCAGGACCTCATTCTCTCTCTCCCCTCATTTTCTCTACCTCTCCCCATTGGAGTATTTTCAATTTTACCCTTCCTAATATAGCAAGATTGAAGCTTTGGTTAGGTTTCAAATGCCAGTTCCGTGAAAATAAATTTCAATACCCTTAATTGCACTTTGAATTTAGAAATCAGACTACTCAACAACACAAATCTCTATTCAACAGTTCTGAAGACTGAAATGATTTTATCTTCAAATCACCCTAGGTCATAGATCTCAGTCATCTGGGCCAGGATTTGAGTCCAAATGTTCAGACTACTGTTAATATTTTGAAGTGACAGACAAATAGATAGATAATCTTATTTTTGTATAGAAAAAAGTTTACTTCGATAATTTTAGCCTGTGTTGAGTACTATGGAAACCATAAATATTATATTTATATATCATACATCAATGTGTGTGTGCATGTGTAGATAGATAGATAGATAGATAGATAGATAGATAGATAGATAGATGAATCACTGATTACTCTTATAGAATTATTACCATTATCATGGATAATTACATAGTATCATTTCCCATACCTTTTCATTTTTGCCTGGCAAGAAATGAAATGTGGACTATTTAAAGAAAAATACCAAAAAACCATATGGTTTCAGATATTTACACATAAATGTTCAAAGCAGGGTGGGAAAAAAAAAGAAACAAGCATTTATTAAGCTTCCATTTTAGGTGCCAGGCAATATGCAAAGTGATTTTTTACAAATATTAACTCATTTGATCTTCCCAACAGCCTTGTGAGCTAGGTGCTATATTTTTATCCATATTTTCCAGTTAAGAAGACTGATGCAGACAGAAGTTAAGTGACTCATACGGTCACACAGCTACTAAGAGTCTAGAACCATATTTGAACTCAGTTCTTCTGACTCTAGGCCCAGCATTCTAACCATTGCCCACCTGGCTACCTCTTTATAATAAATAAGGGGTAATGAGCCAAATAAGATAAGGAACTTAACACAAATATGACACTCTGAGGTTACAGATATTTCGAAGACTTGGGGTATAAGACCATAACTAAAACATTGCTGTGGCAGGGTATGACATATTCAAAAGAATGATAGGTAATAGAGATATAGAAGCACTGAATTTTAAGACACTATAGGGGCAGCTAGGTGGTGCAGTGCACAGGGCACTGGCCCTGGAGTCAAAAGGACCTAAGTTGAAATCCAGCCTCAGATAATTGACACTTACTAGAAGTGTTACCCTGGGCAAGTCATTAACCCCATTGCCTAGCAAAAAAAAAAAAAAAAAAGACACTATAGCCAAAAGAGCAAATCTAAGAATTAGAGGGCTGAAGCATTAGTAGAGACAATATTCAGGAAAAGATCAATGGAAGCAGAAACAAAAGTGATACTGTCATACAAATAGTCAAGAGGTCACCTGCACAAAAAGCAAAATTAGATGAGATCAAGAAACAGTTGTATCATAAGCCTGGAACAGAAGTCTGATGTGGTAGTGAAGAGAGCCTTCAATTTTCCAGACTCTCTTGCAAAAGTAGAGTGGATAATTATTTCTTGACTTGCCTTAATGATAATTAGGGCAGAGAAACAAGCAGAGGGAGAATCTATTTTGGATCTGATTCTAACATAGAGAGAAAAGTTACTGGGGTAGAAATAATGGAAACTTTAAGAAAGAAAAGTGATCACTCCATCTTAGAATTTGTTAAAGAGAAGAAAAAGAAATGCAGGCACATTCTGAAATAGATCCTATGTTTGGGGGGAAAACAGATTATAAAGGATCAAAGAAAGATTAATAAGCTCTATTCCTCCAAAACCATTTGGTTGCCAACCTAACTTTCCTAAGATACCACATATATCCATTTATTCATTCACTTATTCATCCAATAAATATCTATACTTTGTGTAGAAAGAGAAATATGCTAGGTAATGAGAAATACAAAGATTAAATTGGGCAGAATTTCTGCATTCATGCATATTTAATCTAAAAGAGGCATATGGTATACAGAAATAACTATAATAAAAAATAATACATTTCCTGTGATGTGTCAATCAAGTGCTATGTGAGATCTGTGGGATCTCTCTTCCCCCCAAAAACCTTCAATTGCTCTCATTATGACATCAGAATCCAACTCTGTTAGGGTAATATTAAAGGTCTTTTCCTCTACAATCATTGATCATTGCTGTTTTATATTAGCTCTATACTCCAGTCAAACAGGTTCATACATTGTTTCCTAAATATGTTATGTATATTAACCTATTTTTCTTGCTAATGACACCCCTTCTGCCTGAAATATTTTTTTTTCTGATACTGATTATCAAAGCCCTACACTTCAAGGCAGAATTAAAGTCCCACCTACTCCTTGAACTGTCCATCAGCCTTTAAGTTAGTTTAAGGACTTCAGCCCTTAAACTACCATCATATTTATGGTACTTTGTTACTTTTACAATGGCCCCAGAATTCAGATAGATAGATAGACAGACAGATAGTTCCGCACTATTGGTGTCCATAAATACTTCAAGCTTTATATAGTTTTATTTTGTTTTATTTGGCTTCATTGAAATCTTTGATTCTGACTGACTAATCAGCCTCCCTGACTGATTACTTCTATCTGTTGGCTTGGTGATTATTCCCTGATTTTACTAATTTGTGGATTTACAGCCTCATACTCTAATTCTGTCTGTTTTGTTAATTGATTCAAATGCTAAAACTATCCTATTTCTCTATATCACAGTTATTCCTCTGCTCCCAGTATACTACTTAGGAGGTGTGTTAGATACAACAGTATATGAGATCTTTATTTATATTTTAATTTGTCTGCTCCTTCTTCCTCACTATAGTATCAGCTCATTAAAGAGAGATGTATCTTTTACATCATTTTTTAATCATCAGAGGCATACAAAGTAGGTACTTCATAAATGTTTCTGGGGAAAAAAACATAATATGTCCACATTTTTTCCAATGAGGAAACTGAGGCTCAAAGCAGTTAAGTGACTTCCTCAGGGGCACAACTGAGGCAGGATTTGAAACACGTCCTGCTAACCCCAAACACAGTGTTCTAATCTTTATGTTACCTAGTGTAGTACAACGTAGTAACCCATCTTGAATCCTTCAAACTACCATAGAATCATCCTAATCTCCCTAGTGTGAAAAAGCATTTATTTAATCTGGAAATTTAATGTTTTCGATTGGAATAAAATCCTCAGAGAAATTCCAAGCCAGAATTGCCACAATATGGATTGAAGGGGTTCAATTGTAACGAGGTCAGTTCTGGGAATGCAGAATGTCTAAAAACTGGTCGTCACCAGTCCTTGTCCCCATTAAATTTACTAGACTTTAAATTGTAAGGACTGACAGGTTGGAAAACAAATGAAAAGAAAGTGAGTGAACCTATTTTTTTTATTTAGGTTTTCTTTCCTAGCGCAGATTCAGATTGACAAGAAGTATATTTTATCTATGTAGGTAGTAGCCTTAAGAGTCAAGATTTATGTTAGGCTGCCTTAAAAATGCTCTGTCAAGTTTCAAAGTCCTGAAATTCATGGTGTAGTGCTAAAGTGGGAGGCTGATAGCTAAGACAGTTAGCTAGGCCCTCAATAAATAAAAGATAAACAAATAAAAAATAAAAGATAAACAACTGATTAAACTACTGATGTTTTAGTAATCATGTCATGCATCCATAGGGTTATTTCAGGTCTAAACAGCTATCCAATTATAATTTTCTTTAGTAATAAAAAGGTCCCTGAACCACTCACCCCCCCAAAAAATCACCAAAGTCCCAGATACAAAGCAGCTGCAGAATATTCAATTCAACAAACAATTATTAAGCACTTACTATGGGATAGGAATTGGGTCTACAAAGACAAGATCCAAATATTTCGAGGGGATACAAGCACACAGAGAAGAGAAGCAGATGCAAGGTAATTGGAAGAGGTTAGGAAACAGTAACATCTGGGAGGCTTAGAAAAAGCCTCATAGAGGACAACCTCAAAAGTCAATACTAGGGTTGTTCAATTTTTTTAATGTGCTAACATAAAATTGTAGCTTATTAGTTTGCTTCAAAAATAGGTCCTGGGATTCAGGGCACACAAGAAGAACCCTGTGTATGCAAAGACATTTTCCTAGCAACAAAGAATAAGAATTTTACATATGTAAATCATTCAGGTAGGTAGAAATATTTATTCTAGAAAATCTGCCTAGATGTTAATCATTTGCCCAATGGTTACGTGATTTGTATACTGGTGGAGCTGTCACTGCTGCTTCTGTCAAGAAATACACAAATCTCCTGTGTTATACATACACTGAAGGAAGTAAAAGTTTTTCTTTTGAATTTTGGAAAAGAAATAAGAAGTAATGTCAAATATAGTTGTCTCTGCTTTGGCTTTGCTTAGACCTCACCTAGGGACCAAAATGTTTGCTTGTAGTTCAAGATATTTCAAATCAAATATATTTAGGTAATTTTGCAAGGAGAACTGAAACTTTTTTTCTCCCTCAAGAAAAATGTTAATGTTTCCATGCAGTTGGCAATTTGGTTGCTTTAGAAGTCAAATGAGGACAGACTATTCTATTCTATTCTATTCTATTCTATTCTATTCTATTCTATTCTATTCTATTCTATTCTATTCTATTCTATTCTATTCTATTCTATTCTAGTCTAGTCTAGTCTAGTCTAGTCTAGTCTAGTCTATCTATCCTAATTTGTTGTGTTAAGATAAAGCATTAGTCTACTATAGATCAATTCACATGTTATTGATTGATTGGTTGATTTATGGTGAAATATTACACATATTATTAAAGAGATGAACACTTACAAAAAGAAAAGATGATCACAAAAAACCCTGCATGGTTTCACCAGGAAAAGATTATGCCAGACTAACATTATTTCTTTTCCAACAAGGATATTTGAAATGGTTCACTGTTTATCTACAGTGCCTGAACAACATAAGCATATGGACCAACTTGACAATTTGCCTATCCAACTGCAGATCATAGACCAGGCCACAACTATTTTTTGTCCACTTTGTTTTTCTAATATATGTGGCTATTCCAATCTCTTCCATTGCCAGATAATACCAAGGAAGCTTCGTAATGTTCCAGAGCTAAATAAAAGTAACAGAATATTATTTGTACACAGGCGCATTTAAAGAATTTTGATCCTTTGGTTTAGAATCTATGAATGTTATTTTCAATGATTCTTTAAATAAATATCATGTCCTCCTGGGTTTTTTGTTCCTTTCTTGACTTGAATTCAAGTGCTGTCAGGGATCTTCCAAAAATTATGTAGAACAGGAAAGGTGCTTCAGCCCTGGATATAAAGAAATATCTCAGTTTTCAAAAAAGGGAAGAGAGTGAATACTGAAAATTATAGGTTGTTGGACTTGACTTTGGTTACTGGCAAAATTCTATACCATTCTTATTCAAGGGATGGTTTATGAGCTCTTAGAAAGGGAGGTGGTGTTTACCAAAAGCCAACATGGCTCTTCAAAAAGAGCAAACTATTTACTACAATTAAATTTTAATTCATTTTTATAAGGTTATTAGAATAGAAAAATGCTACTGATATAGTATGCCTAACTGGATTTCAGTAAAGAATTTTACTAATGTTATTCTTTTGAACAAAATGGAAAAAGGCAACATAGTACAGTAAATAAAGAACTGTGAGTCAGATGGACTTGGCTATGGGAAAACAAGCACAATAACGCATTGTTGGTGGAGTAGTGAACTAGTCTGGAAAGCAATTTTGGAATATATCCCCCAAATCAATGCACTGTGCATGATCTTTTCCCCAGCAATATCTCTACTAGGCCAGTGTTCCAGAGACCAAATAAAAGTACCCGTGTGTACAAAATACTTATAACAGCTGTTTTTGTAGTGGCAAAGAACTAAGGGGATGCTCATAAACAGGGAAATGGCTGAACAAATTATGGTATATGAATCTAATGGAATACTATTGAGAAATAAGAAACAATGAAAAGGTGGGCTAAGGGGCAGCTAGGTGGTGCAGTGGATAGAGCACTGGCCCTGAAGTCAGGAGGATCTGAGTTCAAATCCGGACTCAGCCCAAACACTTGACACTTAGTAGCTGTGTGACCCTGGGCAAGTCACGTAACCCCAATTGCCAAGAAAGAAAGAAAGAAAGAAAGAAAGAAAGAAAGAAAGAAAGAAAGAAAGAAAGAAAGAAAGAAAGAGAAAGAGAAAGAAGAGAGAAAAAGAGAAGAAGAAGAGAGAAGAGAGAAGAGAGAAAGAGAGAAGAGAGAAAGGAAGGAAGGAAGGAAGGAAGGAAGGAAGAAGGAAGGAAGGAAGGAAGGAAGGAAGGAAGGAAGGAAGGAAGGAAGAGTGGGCTCACAGAAACCTGGAAAGACTTTTATGAATTGGTGCAGAACCAGGACAACAATGTGCACAGCAATAACAACACTTAGAAGACACAACTTTGAAAGACCTTGATCTTTTATCAATGCAATGACAAACTGTGATTCAAGGGGAATGATGATAATATATGCTACTCATTTCCTGATGGATTCAGGTTTCATGATGAGACATTTTAGAGGCATGGATAATAGGGTTATTTGTTTTGCTTCTATATGCAGATTTGTTATAAGGATTTCACTTTTGTTTTAAATTGGAGGGAATGGGGAAAGAAAATAAAGTTGTTACTTAAAAATGATTTTTAAAGAAAAAACTGGGTTTCAGTCTCACTGTATGTATTTACTAGCTTTGGTCAAATTACTTAGCAATTCCGAACTTCAGTTCACACTTCCACAAAAAAGAAGCTGTTGAAATCAATTGCCTCTAAGGTCCCTTCCAGCTCTAAATTTATGACACTATGATCATAAGCTTAAGTCTAAATTACAGTAGCATTGGATAGATTCAGAAACTGGTTGAATAACAGTACTGAATGTGGAGTTGTAAATTCATCTAGGTCAGCCTGAAAAGTGGTGTCCAGGGGAGAAACCCAGGAATTTGCTCTTGGGGTATTTGACATATTTTACCAATGATTTAGATGAAAGCATAAATTAAATAACTATTACATTTACAGAAAATAAAAAAAGTTTGAGGCAGTAGCTAACAATGATGGATGGCAGTTGGGATCTAAAAGATCAAGATGAGTTTGATCAATGTAATTAGTTGAATGAAATGACATTGAATAGAGACAACTTCTTCACTTGAATTTAAAAACAACAACTACTACTCCACAATGCAGGATGGGGAGGAAAATTTATCTGAAAAAGTTCTTGGAGTTTTATTTGATTACAAACTCAGTGTTTCAACAGTGACATGAAAGGAAAAAAAAACTAATGCAGTCTTAATCTGCAGTAAGTTAGGTTTAGTATCCAGGACAAGGACAATACCTTCTACTTTGACACAGAAATATGTATTGTTCTCAGTTCTGTGTGAAATGTTTTGGAAGAACATTGATTAAATGTAATTTAGAGAGTATAAACCAAGATGGTAAAGGAACTGAAATTGTGCCATAAGGGGACAATTGAAGGAACTAGGCAGGGTTAGCTTAAAGGAAGGACAGCTCCCTTCATATATTTGAAAGCTCTTAGAAGGATAAGACAGTTGGCTCCAGAGGGCAGAAGAAAGGGCAATAGGTAGAAGTCACAAGGAGGCAACTTTAAGCTTCTTATGAAGGAAATCTTTCTGGCACTTAGAAATGATATTTGTGAATTTCCCATCACTGAAGTTCTTCCAAAAAGAAGGTTGAATTATCAGGAGTTGCAGATTTTACAGAAGTAATCTTTGTTCCAGTGTACTTGGACTAAATAATAACTACATTATTTGCCTCTGTAAGGAGAACCTGTGACCATACGAGCCTTCCTTGCAGCTATAACCTTTTTATTAATGTGTTCTAGTTTAATTTATAGAGAACATATTAGTGTGGATGTGGTTAATTTCTTCTAGCAGTGTGCCATTTCCTAGTTAATAGACTATTAATAAATGTTACGTAGACTGTTGAAGAACTATTTCATTTCACTTTTAACCTCCATCACCACCACCCCAGCCCAAGCATCACATAATGAGAAATGATAGTGACAGCTCACATTTTATCTAGCAGTTTATGATTTCCTACGGGCTTTACTCACAACAATGAAAATAAGATGGATTTTATTGTGCCTGTTTTAAAGATAAGTAAAACAAAACTCAGAGAAAATAAATGACATGTCCAAGGTCACAAAAATACTGATTAAAACCTAGGTCTTCTGATTCAAAATCCTGTGCTCCTTCTTATACCAAACTGCTTCTCAACATACCAAGAGCAAATGCCCAAAGAGAAAAAGGAATTTAAATGTTAGTAACTGAGGGACAGAAAGAGGACATTTGAGGCTTCAAGCTCTCAAAACTGGCCAAATAATAGAAGAAAGAAAGGTAATTTCACTGGGTCAGGTCTGGAAGTCATCTTAGAGCCCAGGACACCACAGATTTGAAAATATATCATGGCATAGTTCTTAGTAAAGCTGCCTTCTAATTCTGTACACCTTTCTCTTTTTTGCAAACTTCTCTCTCCAGAGTTGCTACCAGTCTCTCAATTGCCAGATTTAATGGGCTTTCATTAGTCTTTATCCTTCTTTACCTCTCTGCAGCCTTTGATACTACTGATCATCCTCCTTTCCTTAATGCTCTTCTGCCTAGGTTTTTGTGACTACTCTCTCTTGGTTTTTCTCATACCTATTTGACCTCTCCTCAGTTTCCTTTGCTGCATCTTCATCTAGACTTCAAGATTTAACTGTGGGTGACCCCTAGGGCTCTTACCCTGGGATGTTTTTCACCTTTTCTCTATATACTGTTTCATTTGGTGACCTCATTTCCCATGGGCTCCATTATGTTTACACTGATTCTCAAAGCTGTTTATCTAGTCCTAATCTAGCTACTGACCTATAGTTTTGCATCTCCAACTATGTACCAGAGATCTTGAATCGAATGTCCCATAGATTTTATAAACTCAGTGTGTCCAAAACTGAACATATTCTCTTTCCCCTCACAAAACTTCCTCCTTCCAAATGTCCCTGTTACTTTCAAGGGCACCACCATTTTCTTAGTTACATGATGTTCTGCACCTTCATTCAGTAGCATGCGTGTAGGAGTGAGGGCAATAAATGATGGGAGTGATCCAAGGCTAAGGCTTGGCTGGGGATGACCAGTGATATGATAAGGAGTCTAGTGATTCAAGAGAGAACAATGCAGAGCTGAATTGCTTCACCAAGGAGTCAAGATATAGTGAAGAGAATGGCCAGCATAGGGGTGATAGCCTGGGAGAAAATTGTGGCATTCAGGGTTTGGAGGTCATTGTGCGGATGAAGAGGTGGGTTTTATGAGAAGGAGCAGAAGAGGTAAAAAGCTGATAGAGTATGATTGGATAAGAGGATTTCAGAATTTTTGATCATAGTGGTGGTACATTTGGGAGCAACAGCAAGATCAAGGGTATAACCATCTTTGCATGTAGTGAGGTTGTATGGAGAAGGAGCTCATGAGAGGTGAGTATGTTGAGGAACTGAGTAGTTAGGTATTTGAGGGAGAATCAGTATGTATATCAAAGTCCCCTAGTATAAGGACAGCAGTTGAAGAGGAGAGAAAAAATTGTGAGCCATGTATTGAACTCACTGAGGAAAGAAGAGAGTGACCTGGGAAGACTGTAGACAACTACCAGGATTTTGATTGGGTAGTAGATATGAATAGCATGGACCTCAAGGGAAGAGAGGTTACTGTGTGATGAAGGAATGGATAGAACCTGGAAATAGCAATAGAGACCAAGGAGTATTCCAATTGCCCTATCTTGAGGAGAATGAGTGGAGGTACAGCTAGTACTGGAAACGGTGGCCAAGGAGGCTGTGTTATCAGCAGGAAGCCAAGTTTTAGCAAGAGTTCATAGATGGATGGAGTGCAAGAGGAAAATTTTAATACAAAGGGAAGTGTGTTGTCTATGGAACAAGCATTCCAGAGGGTGCAATGGAAAGACTAGATAGAACTAGGTTGAAACTTTGGGGTGAAAGTGTTGAAGGGAATGGTACTGAAGAATAGTGTGGTAGGGTATAGGGAATGGGGTTTGGAAGATAATATACAGGAGTTCAGAGTACTGGAATGTGAATGGTAAAACCAGGTGTGAAAATGTTCATCATTGAGTGGATAGCACTTTTTGTCTATTTTCAAAGGACAGATGGTACAGGATATGGAAGGCATGAAATCAAAGGAAGGTTGATCTTCTTTGCCCTGGAGGCTCTCCGCATCCCAAATGGGAGACTAGGCTGGCAGCAGGAGGTAGAAGTTGCCTTGTATTGGAACAGATGGATGTGGTTGTTTGGGATAGATAGAAGACATGGTCCTAGCCCCTAGCATATGCCCCATTCTTACTTCTGATACTGCCACCACTCTGGTGCAGCCAGTCAGTCAGTCAACAAGCATGTATTGAGCTCTTACTACATTCCAAGTACTGGGCTAAGCACTGGGAATACAAATATGAGCAAAAAGAAAGACCGATGCAGCCCTTTATTATCTCACCCTTGGACTATAGCAACAGTCTATCGACTAGCTGCTCTTTCTCACGACAAGTCACTTCCCCACCCCAGTTCATCCTCCACTCAAGTGTCAAGGTGATCTTCCTAAAGTGGAAGTTTAACCCTGTCACACAAACCCTCAACTCAATAAATTCCTGTGGCTCCCTATTAGCTTCAGGATAAAATTTTTAAAATCCTCTGGGCATTCATAGCCCTTCATAATCTGTTCCACCCCACCCCACCTTTCAGTCTTCTTACACCTGGCACCCTTCCCCTACATCCTCTGTCATCTAGAGGCACTTCTTGTTGTTCCTAAAACAAGACATTCCATCTAGATTTGGGGCATTTTCATTGGCTGTCTCTCATGACTGGAATGTTCCTCCTTCTCATCTCTACCTCCTGGCTTCCTTCAAGTCTCAGATAAAATCTCACCATCTACAGGGAACCTTTCTCTTCATTCTAGAGCCTTTCCTCTGTTGACTTCTTCTAAATTATCCTGTATATATAGCTGGCTTGTATGTAGCAGTTAGCATATTATCTTCCACTTCAGATTTATGAACTCCTTGAGAGCAGGGACTAGCTTTTACTTTTCTTTGTATGCCCAGTGCTTAGCACAGTGATTGGCATATAGTATGTAATTAATAAGTGTTTATTGACTAGCTGACAATTGTCAGCAGGATAGAGAGGTAGTAGAAAAGAGCATTTGGATTGCATCCTTGAGCTACTTCATTTTCAGGAATGGCCAAAAGAGACAGAGGACCTCTGGTTCTAGAGGTTATTAGAAAATGACCAGTTTGAAAGATTTGCTACTTCCATGTTTTCTTGATTGAACAAGACAAGTCACAAGTAAGTTAGTGCCCTGTATCTTTATTCAAAGTATATGACCAGCTTTGTCCTGGCATCGGGACAGATCATAAAAGAAACAGAAGATTGCTAGTGACATACACATGGACAGAAATCAAATAGGGTAAAAAGCATTTGATCTTAAGACAATCCTGCTCATGAAGCTTGCCCTGATTCTCCCAGATGGAAGTAATCTCTCTTAGAGCACTTTGCATCTCACCTAAAGCACTTACCACATTCTGCTATGAGTACATGTTTTATTTCTCCTACTAAATTGTAAACTCCTTGAGGGCAAGGAACATATTTTGTTCATCTTTGGCCCTCCAGAGTTCTTCAACAGTATACTTGCATGTCGCAGGCACTCCATAAACGTCTCTTAAATTTGGATTCATTCCCAAGCACAACAATTCTTTGGCATCACAAAGAGTCACAGTGAAAGTTTCAAAAGTTTATTCATCTTCCAGATGTTTAAGGTTTGGTGACCCACCTTGTTACTTGGCACTCTTCTGCATATCTGTAACTTTCCTTCATTTGGTTCACATTATAGACAGATCTGTGTTATTTGGTTCTCTGTTGTGTTCTTCATAGGAATGGAAACAATGATGAAAACAAATTGCCTTTAATGGGAGATATCAGAAACTTTTTGAGCCTTGCCTTATTTGTTCTCTTCTTTGGAAGTCATTGTTCCTTCTAGAGCTTAAAATGTATCCCATTATGTAATGCCAAAGTAAAAACAAAATCTTTTTCTATCAGAACTTTTCTGCTCAATCATTATCTGTCTCCTTTTAACAATAGTTTTCTAAATTCTCAAATATCTATTTCCCTTCTGAAACACTATTTGTCACTAGAAAATGATAAATGAGATGTACCCCAACTATTATGACCTTCTATAAGCATTTAAAATAATTAATAAAGAGCAGACACATACAAGCTAATCTGTACTTTATAATGCTTATCTCCATGAAGTCAGATCAAACACTGCATTTTTCATTGGCCACTTCTTAGTCCTTCTACACATGGCATGCACTGTTTGTCATCCTTATCCAGAAGGGATGATGTGTTATCTCAAGAGTAAATAAAAACTAAAGAGACAAAGGCTGCAGCAGAAATAATTATTGTTAATTAAAATAATAATGTTATTGCATGTTTTATTAAAATGGTTGATCTGAATATATCCTAGAATATTTCTTTCCCTGATATGAATTCACTTAGTGTGGATAGAAACTAACTTGGCCAAATGTCATTTATGACAGTAACTATTAGCAAATTAATTCAGTTCTATTTTTAATTCTAAAGCAAAAGATAACCATCTTTTAGCTTAAGACTAATAAACAAACTAGTGAAATAATTAGTTTTCTTATTAATCAAGTGAGGATAACATTACCTATTCTTCCTTACAAGTTGGTTGTGAGGCTCAAATAATATAAAAATATAAACACAAATTGAGAAGTATAAAGTACAATATAAAAGATGATCTATTATTTTATTAATAAATTATTTCAATTCAAATAAAAAATCAATTGAAAAATGCAATTAAATGTGAATTTAATAAATTTCCTAAAACAATCCCCTATTTATAGACAATAGCTGAATTTTTAGAGGTGATGTATATATATATGTATATATATATATACATATATACATATATATATATATATATATATATATATATACATATATAAATTCTGTTTTATGAGACACGCACAAATATGTGTTGACCTAAGGAAAGAAAGGGTTACAATGTTCAGTAGAGGAGGAGATTTGCACACGCAAAATTCTGGGTCTATCAAAAAATTATAACAGGAGAGAAGTATACAATAACACTTTGAAAAATTGCCATTAGATTTTTTGGAGTAATTTCTGTTTAAATTTCTGTTCCAATTTTATCATTATTCACACATTAAGTTTAGTAGAATCTATGATAACTTTCCTGATGTGCACACAAAGAAGGGATAGGGAAGTATGTCTTCAGTAAGAATGGGAGGGAGGAGAGAAAGAAGATTTCATAGAATAACAATAACAAAAAAATCAAGAGATTATCATCCCTTAATGAGATCAATAAGGTGATCTCATTGCTTCTCATCTCCAAATCCCACATCCCTACCTTGGTTGTCAGGACCAAAAAGCCCCTGAAAAGGAACACAGAAAGAGACACAAGTTAAAGAGCTGTGTTATTGTTAATCAAAGGCCATCCTGAGCTGTGGAATCAGTTCTGGGGGTTGTTTTAGTCTTCTACCACCTGCTGTCCATGATAAATGTTCTTATTTCTCTTTATTTTGCTGTGAGAACTCAGAATGCTTCACGTCATTATGATGTCCAGATGATGTTGCATGAATTGGAGGTTATCTATTATGACATGAAAACTACCTAGCATATAACTGTGAGGAAAGGATGCACTTAAAGCCCAAGACTAGGCCACTGTACTCTTCAACATTTGTTGCAATTTGAAGACCAAGAGGATTAATATTACCTTTTTTTTCTCTCTACGAGGTCAGGCCAATGATCTGATAACAGGGAACTGAACTCAGATTTTTTTTTAATGAAAGCAGAACTTATGTTGCAGTATCTACCGAATATAATGTCTAAGTTCTTTGCTAACTATAGATTATAATGATACATTTATAACCATCTACTTTGTTTTGTATTTCATCGTTTTCGAAGGAGCTCTGAAAGCTTTTGTCAATTGAACTAGTAGACATATGCAGCTCGACCACTTTATGCTTGGTAAAACACTTCTAAGTTATTCTCTAATATTCTCCTCAAGAGAAGTCAATGTGAGCATTGTGGAAATTAAGACAGAGAGAGCAGTGAGGCAAAACACCACATGGCATATCAGTTGTAGATTTAAACCTACTAATGTCTGTTTTTGACTTAAAGTGTCTCTGAGCCAGACACAGTAATAATGGGGAATTTTAGGAGAAAAGAACAGAATTGTTGAAATCTAGTCTCATTTAAAAAAATGAGCCCGAGGGGAAAGGCTCCACTGGTTTCTTGGAAAGAGCATTAAATTGGAAGTTCTAGGTTCTGCTAGCTGAGTGACATGCATTATTTTGTTTATCCGTAAAATGAGTGGTTTGGTGTAGAAGATCTCTGTGATTTCTTCTAGGACTGAAGTTTGTGAGGGAGCATGGTACAATGGAAAGGGGTTGGATTTAGAGTAAGAAGAACTGAATTCATATCCCACTTCTGTTACTTACTAACTTTGTGCCCTTAGACAGGCCACAGCCTGGGCCTCAGTTTCCTCATTTGTAAAATGCAGAGACTGAACATAGATGGTCTCTAAAGTCCATTCCAAGCTCTAAACCTTTCATCCTACGTGTCTATTAAATGCAGACATAGCAACTTTCTTTTATGGATTAAAATAAGGAGTCAGCAGGACAAATAAGATCACAGAAGGAATTGCTGTAGGCATCTCACAGAGCTAGACTTGTAAAATCCATAAAAGAAAGGCAGATATAGAGATATATTTGAAATGGATATATACTTGAATTTCTTTTTTTTTCTTTGTCTATTAAACTAACAGTGATAAAAGGAAGAAAAATCCAACTTCATTACATTGTAGCATAAAGAACCATGCCTGTCACTATGCCTCCAACCAGAGATCAAAGAAATCCTCTACGAAACCCTTTGGTTTACAGAACTTTGTCAATCAGACTGTCAGTGTTTCGGATTGTTATCCAAGTAGCAATCCCAAATTTTGCTGGATATATCAGATCATCTCCTGCTCCATAGGTAATATTTTTCCTAGAATTTTATATTGAATTGGGTTCATGTGCCTGCCCCTCAAAATCTTTGAAATCTGAAAGAGGAACCTCAGGCATTTGGGTATAATCTTTTACTCACAAACAACTGGGCTGGTATTCTCTAGGGAATTTTTTATGTTATAGCCATCATAATTATTCAGGGGATAATTTATCTCAATTGAGAATTATCTAGGACCCTTGCTATTCCTCCTCCGTCATGGTATTTTATCCACTTTTTAGCATGTTCACTGCTTTTGCCCTCTCTTGAGTAATGCAATGGTAGAGATGTAAGTTTCAAAACTAAACATCTGCTCTGAAACATTAGACTGTCCTGGCACACTAAATGGTCAAATGGCTTTGTTCATAATCATAAACCAAGTGTGTGACAGCAGCTGGACTTAAATTCAGAGTTTTGTTACCGCTAAAATGACCCAACAGGGAGCTAGGTGCCTCAGTGGATAGAGCACTTATCCTGGAATCAAGAGGACCTGAGTTCAAATCTGGCCTCAGACACTTACAAACCGTGTGACCCTGAGCAAGTCACTTAACCCCAATTGCCTCAAAAAAAAGTGGGCCATCAATCTTGTGCAAAATAGTTGCTTAAAAATGAATGTCTTTTGAATTAAATTGAATTGTCTACATTGTTCCTGAATCCCCCTAATTAAAAGAAAAACCTATTTTGTCTCTAACCTAGAATGTCTCTCTAACTATGGGAACAACGATACAATAGTTCCAACATTCCCAAATCTCAAATGTTTTATCAGAGGCAGTGCCAGATAACCTATTTGCGTTTTATAGAAACACCAAATGTTTTTTAAGCTAAACAATCACTTTGTATGTGATACTGGTCTTCAGGATCTTTTTTTTTTTTTTGGGGGGGAGATATGCAGGGCGGGGATGAGGAATAATAGATAGTACACAAGGCAAGTAATTACTCTACCTTATAATATTAACATTTACATAGCACTTTAAGCTTTGCAAAATGTTTTTTACATATAGTAGTATCTCATTTGATTCTGCAATATTCTGTGAGGCAGATATCAGTATTATTCTCATTTTATAGATGAGGAAGCCAGAGATGAAAGAGATTAAGGTCCAAGGTTACCGAGTTATTATCTGAGGCAGAATTTAAACCAGGTCTTCCTCAATCCAAATCATGTATTCCTTCCATAATACCCCCTTCTTTTTATACAGGAATTATTTTGGACTAGAGTTCCAAAATAATAATATTTTGGGCTTAGATACATATTATATTGGAAATTTGTTCTTTGTGTCACAGGCCTCAGATTTGGTAGACTTCCATACGATATTTTGAAATTTCATTCAGTGGGGAATAATCAACAAAACTACACACTAGATTTTATAAAATGAGAACTTTGTTTTTATTTGCCTTCCTGAAATAGAAATAGCACCATTTGGGGAAGTTATAGCAGTTAATTAGACAGAAGTGGCTAACGGTAGTGATATAGTGTTCATTTCCTTATTTACATCTTTCCTCATGAAGCTTGAGGTACAGATATGTCCACTTCTATTCATTCTTCCTCTAAAAATCAAATTTCCACTCATTCTGCTAAACAGGCTTAGTTTGTTCCTACCTCATCTGAGTTGTTCCAAATGAAAACCAGACACTCATATCTTAAAAAAAAAGAAAAACAGACACTCAAATCTTATACCCACAGATTTGCCTAGCATAGCAAATTTGATAAAAATGATTCATAATGGAAACTATTCTAGCAAAAAACAAAACAAAACAAAAAACAAACAAAACAGCTTAACGTATCTGGTGCAATGGGTGAGACAAAGCATTGTGGCCTCAGTACTCAAGGGAAGAAAAAGATTGTGAGCTTTCTTGAACAAAGAGCTCTGTACTAAAGTTACCATGGTGGCCCACAGAGTTAGAGAGTTGTGTGCATAGCCAAACATCATGTGATATAATAAATCAAAGTAAGGTGACACTTAGCTTTCCCTGAAGAATTGAATCCCATATTATTCTTTATTCTGTAAGCAGAAGGCTTCATCTGGAATTTCTGTAAGGGGGACAAAGAACGTAAAATGTTTCGCATATAAACTGGAATGATTTTAATTTTCGTGTTGTACTCATTCATTGTATTTATCTCTCCAGATTAACAGTGCGGCTTCTTCCTGTTTACAAAGATGGAAAAGTGGAAAAGAAGTGGTTATTATTTGGAAAGCCAAAAAAGAGCATTGTTATTGTATCAATAAAAGGAGACCATATGTCCACATTCATTTTTGGTACAATCTCATTTTTCTCTACATGCTTCCATAATTCCTCACATTAGTTCTTAAAACTAATTAAATACCCTTAAATGTATATTTTGGATATGACATCTATAAATGGACATGAAATTAGGAGGAGAAAGTTATTTTGAAATATGACAAATAGTAAAATATGATAAAATACCAAGTCTCAATAATAAATCCTCTCAAATAAACAGTTGGGTTTTTGTTTTTAATTTTTTTGGGGGGTGGGAGGCATTTGGCTCATAGAATTTTCTAGGTTAATATCAATATATAACAAGAGCTTAAGGACTCCACTCCAGAAAAACATGGGAAGAGAAGTGAAAAGAAGGAATACATATTTATTAGGCATCTATAATGTGCCAGGTACTATGTTAAGTAAATTTTTTCTAGATCTCTCATTTGATCCCCACATCAACTCTGAGAGGCAGATACTATTATTATACCCATTTCACAGTTGAGGAAATTGAGGCAGACAAAGGGTAAGTGACTTGCCCAGGCTCAAACATCTAGTAAATTTGTGAAGCCTGATTTGAACTCATCTTCCTGACTCCAGGCCTAAAGCTCTAACCACTGTATACCTAGTATCAAAGAGATGATAAACCTCAAGTCAGGAAGACCTGGGTTCAGATACCTATAAACTGTGTGGCCCTGGGAATATCCCTTAACATCTCAAGAACCCAAAGCTATTCTCTAAGATTATAAACTGCAGAACACTTTCAGAACTTCACTGGTAGATTTCTATATCAGGGGATCCTTGTGTCATTAGAATCCCAGGTCCAGACTGAAGAAAATATATTGTTATTACTTATTGTGATTATTATTGTTTACAACTACTACTCCTACTCTCATTTATATTAGCTCAAAAGTTTGCAAAATGCTTTTCCTCACAGTAGCCTCATATATCATCCCGACTATTGATGCTGTTGTCATAAACTGCATTACATCATTATATAAATAATGGGGAAAAAACCTAAGACCCGGAAATTTTATATTCAATGTTTGGGGTGGGAGGAAATCTCTTAATATATGTTTTGAAGTCTAATGACAACAGATTATAATTGAACTAAAGAAAGATATATAGCATTAGGCCAATTAAAAGGTCTCAATTGTGCATGATTCAGTGTTCATTCATCACAATGAGCTCTAATCTAGTTGAGGCCTAAGCACAGCAGAAGCAGCAAATAAGCATAATTAACACCAAATTTAGCCAAAGTTTTGGGAGTCATTTTCATAATGCGATAGCAAAACAAAAAAAAAAAAAAGAATTTTAATCCTTCTTTACTTTTCAAGCAGAATTGGCCTATATGTCAGGTATTTTCCCAACCATGGAGAGCTCATCATTGGATAAAGGTTCCTTTGATTTCCATTATTTCAAAATATGTTAGGAGCTCCTTATAAACAAACAGTAAAGGATCCAAGTAATATTTTGCATAAGAAAGAGTGAGGAAGCACTCTCCCAAATGTCCTATGACAAAATAAATTGCTGGATAAAAATCTTAGTAAACGCCAAAGGCTGATGTTTTCCTTTTTGTTTGTCTTTTTGTTTACATTTCCATTCTGGTCTATGTCTCCAATGCAAGAAAGTTCTTCAAAAGATGTATTTCTGTAGAGTTGTCAACATATTAATAGAGGTGGCACTTTTCAGATCAAGTGGGAATCAGTTCTATATTTCAAGTGTAGAACAGGAAAAGGCTTGAATTCCTTTAGGGCTCCAGACAACTGTTTATTAAACTTTCACAGGCTACTTCACAAAACAGAAACAGAGGGCAGGTACAAAAAAGCCTTGAAGAGAAAAACACACTGGAGGCCAAATTCTCCCTCATTCAACACAAGAGCACACACATGCACTTGTACTCTCTCTTCTCTCTCTCTCTCTCTCTCTCTCTCTCTCTCTCTCTCTCTCTCTCACACACACACACACACACACACACACACACACACACACACACACACCTTCAATGAAGGTAACAGATACTTCTTTTATCCATTCAAAGGAAAACCTTAGGTACTTTTTATAAAGCCAAAGCAATTCCCAAAGTCTACATAACAAAAATTTGCCAGACACAAGGTTAGATCCAAAGGTGAAAGTTCACTTCTTTTTCACGAGAAAGGTCTTGGGAGTATAAAACAATCTTTCATCTAGAAATGTACAGAGCAGCTTTCTGAGGTTATAAATGAAAGGGAGGGGGTGAAGGGAGGAATACTGACAACCTGAATTCAACTGCAGAATTTTGTGGAAAAATGTCAGCTCAAACCAGGGGATCAAGAAATATTTCTGAAGTCAGTTTATCTAAATTTAAATTTAACAAATTTAAACTATTAAAATTTAAAGCCATCGAGTAGTCTTCTGAAGGTCATCCTGGTGGGCATGGTACTTTGCCCACAAAATAGGACTGTACTTCCTCTAGGCATGTTTCCCCAAAGGTATTCTATTTTTTCCTAAACATGGCCCTTAATTAATATCTTTAGAGAAAGAAAAAGAAAAGAAAATCTATGGAGGATTGAATGATCAAATTGAAAATATAAATGGATAGAATATTTTATCTGTATGATAAAATGTTGGTCATTATTAAAAGGTACAAAAATAAGTGATATTTTATTTTATTTCATTTTGACTTATCAATAATAAAAGTTTATGACTAGCTATATTCTTGCTTTAAATGTGAGCAGGAGCAAAAAAATAGAAGAGTAGAAGAAATAAAGCACAAATATTCAATTTGTCATTAGACATCTAAATGAGAAAGGAATGTAATTTTGCAATAATTCTAAGGCAATAAAAATAATTTGGAAAATCTAATTTATCATAAATGTTCTTATTAAGAAGGTTTAGTTGAAGAAAATGCTGTGGTAGTTTATTGTAGCTTGTTTTTCTAATGCCTGGCAGGAAAACAATAAATGCATTGCACCAGCAACACACTCTCCTTACTTTTCCTCTTCACTGATAGGTGTGTCTTTGTTTCTTCAACATACAAACAAAATTCACCCTCTCCAAGAAGCATTCCAATTAATCCCAATCCTAAAAACTGCTTACTTCCTTTGAATTGTCCCTGTGGTATTTATTTACTTTGCACGATGCTATTTTCCATTTATTTGCATGTGATTTTACAAACATTCTTAAAGCTTTAGAAGAAAAATGGGAGCAAGGACACATTATGGAGGAATATAAAAAGAAGTCTGTCAGGAAGGCAAAAATCCAGAATGTCCTTTTAGGAAACACTAAGAAAAGTAAGAAACCAGTCTTGCCCTCTCCATCATTACCCCCAACATATGGGGGCAAGAAGATGAAGATACATCAATGATTGGAATGAATGGAGCCATAGAGCCAAGTATACTGTCTGGCAGATTGTTCAGTTGTTTTTCAGTCTTGTCTGACTCTCAGTGATCCCATTTGGGATTTTCTTGGCCAAGATACTATAGTAGTTTGCCATTTACTTCTCTAGTTCATTTTACAGATGAGGAACTGAGGCAAACAAGGTTAAGTGACTTGCCCAGGGTCACTATGTTAAGTGTCTGAGGCCAGCTTTGATAAGTCTTCTTGCCTGCAAACCCAGTACTCTTACCCACAATGCCACCTAGCTGCCCTTCAAAGCAAATATTGCACATTCAGTTAATATTGGCTAGCTGATTAAGTAGCATAGGCACTCTCCAAGTTTCAAAACCTTGGGTTATAAGTATCCTATACACACATACAGCCATTTTGTTCACTTTCTTTCCATTCGCCCACACAAATCAATCCCACTATGGTAAATAATCAATCTGATTTGGTCTCCTGGCAACATCTGGTGGTCACCACAGGGAATTGTCTGATCATCTGTCTCTTCCCCACTTCACCCCTACTTCCTTCCTTCGTCATGTAGATGATAATTAATCAATGTTTTCTACTTTAATCTGTTTTTAATATGTAATTTATTATTGATATTATTTTAACCTTTTTTTAAAATTTTGAATTCCAAATTCTCTCCCTCTCTCCCAAGCCTTTACAAACCCACTGAGAAAGCAAGCAATATGATGCAAATTATTCATGTGAAATTATGCAAAAGATATTTCTATGCTAGCCATACTGTAAAAAAAAAAGCAAGAAAGATAAATTGAGAAAAGTTGTGCTTCAATTTGCAGTGAGAGTTCTTCAGTTCTTTCTCTGGAGATAAATAGCTAGTAGATAGATTCATCATGAGTCCTTCCTAATTGACTTGGATCATTGTATCGATCAAAGTAGGAAATTCTTTCACAGTTGATCATCATTACAACATTGCAATTACTACACACAATGATCTCCTGGTTCTTCTCGCTTTGCATCAGTTCATATAGTTCTTGTCATGTTTTTCTGAAACCATCTCCCTCATTATTTCTTATAGAACAAGTGTACTCCATCACGATTATATGCTACAAATTGTTCGGCCACTCCCCAAATGATGAGCATCCCATTGATTTCCAATTCTTTGCCATCACAAAAAGAGCTGCTATAAATATTTTTTTTGTATTTAAAGGTCCTTTTCCTATCTATTTAGGATACAGAACTAATAGTGATATTTCTGGATAAAATAGTATACACAGTTTTATACCCCTTTGGCCATAGTTCCAAATGTTTGTCCTGAATGGCAGTTCATCAGTGTAGCTATTTTTCCATCATCCCCTCCAGCATTTGGTATTTTCTGATGGGAGTGAGGTGGCATCTCAGATTTTTTAATTTATATTTCTGTAATCCATGGTTATTTAAAGCATTTTTCATATGACTATAGATAGCTTCAATTTATTCTTCTGGAAACTGCCTGGTTATATATTTTGACCATTTATCAATTGAAGAATGGCTCTATTTTTGTAAATTTAACTCAGTTTTACATTTAGTATATATTTGAGAAATGAGGCCTTCATCAGAGAAGCTTCATGTAAATATATATGTATATATATATATATGTATATATATATATATATATAAAACTTCATTATCTATGATACCTTTTAGTATAATGTAGTTTCCCTGATTATCTCTTTTAATTTTATCTATTTTTGCTTTTGCTTCATCTGAGATCGTGATTACTGCCTTTTTGCTTCAGCTGAAGCATATTTTGAGATGCTGTTCCAGCCCTTTATTTTAATTCTGTGTATGTCTTTCTGTTTCAAGTGTATCTGTTGTAAACAACATCTTGTTGGATTCTGGTTTCTAATCCATTCTACTATGTGCTTCTGATTTTTAGGTAAGTTTATTCACAATTTACATTCACAGTTATGATTACTAACTGTGTATTTCCCTCCAACCCATTGCTTCTGTTTCTCCTCTTCCTCCTCCTTCTCCTCCTCCTCCTCCTCCTCCTTCTTCTTCTTTTTCTTCTTCCTCCTCTTCTTCTTCTTCTTTTTCTTCTTTCTCCTCCTCCTCCTCCTCCTCCTCTTCTTCTTCTTCTTCTTCTTCTTCTTCTCTTCTTCTTCTTCTCCTTCTCCTCCTCCCTCCTCCTCCTCCTCCTCCTCCTCCTCCTCCTCCTCCTCCTCCTCCTCCTTCTTCTTCTTCTTCTTCTTCTTCTTCTTCTTCTTCTTCTTCTTCTTCTTCTTCTTCTTCTTCTTCTTCTTCTTCTTCTCTCTCTCTCTTCCTCAAAAGTCTATTTTGCTTCTAATGAATGCCTCCCTTAATTTGCCCTCTTTTTTAAATCATCCCTCGTTTCTCTGACTTCCTGTCTCTCCTATTTCCCTATTGGGTAAGTTACTTTCTACATACAACTGTGTGTGTGTGTGTGTGTGTGTGTGTGTGTGTGTGTGTGCATGTTTATTCTTCCCTCAATTCCAATAATAATGATGTTCAAGCCTTGCCCTCCCCCACTTTTCCCTACATTGTAAAAATTCTTCCTTGAACATTTCTTTAATATGAGAAAATTTTTTTCTCATTCTGACTCTCCTTTCCCCTTCTCCCAATGCATCCCTCTTTGTCACCTCTTTATTTTTTTTTTTTTGGAGTTCATTCCAACAGAATCGATTCACACTCAGTCTATATACAGTTCTTGTAACTGCCCTAATAATGACAAAGTTCTTAGGAGTTACATGTATCATCTTCCCATATAAGAATGTAAATAATTTAACTTTATCAAGTCCCTTATGATTACTCTTTAATATTTACCTTTTTATGTTTCTCTTGAGACTTGTGTTTGAATGTAAAATTTCTTTTCAGCTCTGTTCTTTTCATTGCAATGCTTGAAAGTCCACTATGTCATTAAATACCCATTTTTCCCCTGAAGGATTTCACTCAGTTTTGCTGGGTAGGTTATTCTTGGTTGTAATCCTAGCTTCTTCCAGAATATCATCTTTCAAGTTCTCTGCTCCTTCAATGTGGAAGCTGCTAAATCTTGTGTGATCCTGACTTTTCTGACATTTCTTAATGTTTCATTAGCTTCCACTTCTAAATTTGAAGGAATTGTCTTCAGTGAGTTTTTGTACCTCTTTTTCCATTTGTCCAATTCTGCTTTTTAAGGTGTTATTTAAGGTGTTATATAAATTTTAAAATTATCTCTCTTTTATCTATTTTCCAAGTCAGTTGTTTTGGTATTTTGTGATGAGATAGTTCACTTTTTCTTCATTCTTTTGATTTTGTTTTATTGTTTCTTAACGAATTGTCTTCAGTGAGCTTTTGTACCTCATTTTCAATTTGTTCAATTCTGCTTTTTAAGGTGTTACTTTCTTAAGTATTTTTTCACTCTTTTGTAAAGATGTTAGTTCTCTTTTCATAATTTTCTTGCATCACTCTCATTTCCTTATACAATTTTTCCCATACTGCTCTTATCTCTTTCTTTAACTCTTCCAGGAATCTTGTTTTGCTTGAGTCCAATTAGTATTTTTTTTTGTTTAAGGATTTTTTTGTAGCTGTTTTCATATTGCTGTCTTCTCAGTTGTGCCTTCACTGCAACCATAATAGCTTTTTATGGTCAAATTCTTTTGTTGTTGTTGTTGTTGTTGTTGTTGTTTGCTCCTTTTTCCATCCTATTTCTTGACTTTGAAATTTATGTTAAAGTTGGACTTGTTTCATTTGGGGATGAGAAGGCGCTGTCCCAGGCTTCAGCCTTGTTTGTGCTGCTGTTTTCAGAGCTAGTTCTGGAGGTCTGGAAGGGGTTTTTTTGGTTTGTTTTGGTTTATTTTTTTTGTTTTGTTTTGTTTTTTTGCTTCCAAAGTGGTATGATCCTGGGAGAGGTATGGTCACTGTTCTCTTGGACTATGTTCTGATCTTTATCACAGAAAAGGGCCCCTGGCTGCTTGCACCCAGATAGCCTAGCATTCCTCTTTTCTTTTGAACTGAAGCCAGGGTCCCTACTCCCTTATGAATGACCATCAGCCCTCCTATATTTTAAAATATTTTTATTCTATGTAATTTGAAAATTATAAATATTTAGCATATCAGCAGCAACCAAAAAGACTATTTTTAAATGTTTCTAGATTAATGTTATATCTGAATAGGCAACATGTGTAAATGTTTTGGTTCTGGTATAGTTTTTCTATTGAATTCTCAGATATTTAGGATTTTATAGTTATAGTAAGAGGCAGAGTCTTCCTGTCTCCAAGCCCAGGACCCACATACATACTCTCTCTCTTTCTCTCTCCTAAATTCCTAAATTAGGGACTGGAAAACCAGCCTCATAGTATGAGACTGTCATGAGCTTCATGTTAAAAGATGATGTTATTAAATGCACAAAGAGAACTGTATAAATTATTATTCTTCATAAATCAAGACTGAAAAATTATAACCTCAGGGAAAGCAGTCTGACAACCCATAAAATATAGAATCTAGGGCTGAATGTTACAATCCTATTATGCTCTATGAGGTCACAGTGTAATTCCCCAAAGTAATTATTTTCCAGTGTTGGTCTAGAGAAGAACAATTGATTTACTATACCTGATCAATATGTTGCTTATGCTACTTCTGATTGTGGGTTTTTAGGGAATTCATGTTGCCACTTAGCTCAGCAGTGCAAACTTTTGCATATAAAAATGAAAAGCAGTAAGATTAAATAATTAATTAAAAGCTACATAATTCAACTTTAATTTTTTAAATCATCTCCAAAACCTACATCTTCTAATACATATTGGTGTACAAGTAAAATGATAGACAGATACAGAAAAGACAGTTTGGTAAAATAAAAAAAGCATATGCTCTGTAATCAGAATACATGGGTTCCAATCAAACCTCTGAAACTTATGACCTCTGTTACCTTGGGCAAATCCTCAGTTTCCTCATCTGTAAAATGAAGAGGTTGTACTAAATTACCCCAGTCTGCTTCAAGTCTAGCTCTATGATCCAAAAAGATTAAGTACTTATTAATTTTCCTCTACTAATAGTCATTTTCCAAATCCTTATCATTCTGTGGAAGTTAACACTGGCTTCTGAAGATAGCAGAATGTGATCTCTGGGTATTCCAAAAGAAAAACAGGAAAAGATTTGAGGTCTAGAAAGGAATGCTATCTTCTAAGTGCCAGCCTTTCTAAATTTAAAGAAGTTCCTCCTGAAAAGATTGGTGAACAGGTGATGAACAAGTGATGACTTTGTTGGCCAAAGCAACTCTTGTAGACTGTGTATTAAAGGGTGAAAGGTCCACAGTATGCCTTAATGAACAGTGACCCCACATCAAGGAAATAATAATCTTTTAAAGTAAAAAAAGACGGTAAGTTTATACATAAAATTAATATCTAAATGTAACTTTTCACTTAGTTCAAAAGCAGATGTGTTTTTAAAGAAAAATCTATTTATGAATCAATTTATAAACAATATCAATATTCTGATAAATGTGTATGTGACCCAAAAATGTTAATATAATTGCCTCTCACCTCCATTCAAATCTGACAATTGTAACTCTGAATCACTCACTTCTTAAAAAACATATTTTATTTTCACCCATATTTTTAATATTTCATATTAAAACAATTTTAGCATTTGTTTTAAGTTTTGAATTCCAAATTCTATTGCTTCACCTTCCCTAAGATGGTAAGCAATCAGATATAGGTTACATATGTACAATCATGTAAAACATTTCCATATTAGTAATTTTACCTAAGAAGACTCAAATATAAGAAAAAGAATGAAAGAAAGAAAGTGGAAAAACAGCATGCTTCAGTCTGTATTCAAACAATATCCATTCCTTCTCTGGAAGTGGATAGTATGCTTCATCATCAGTCCTTTGGGATTTTCTGGGATCATTGTATCCTGAGAAATAGCTAAGTCATTCACAATTCTTCACTGAACAATATTGCTCTTACTGTGTACAACATGCTCCTGGTTCTGTTCACTTCAGTTTGCATCAGTTCATGTAAGTCTTTCCTGGTTTTTCTGATATCATCCTGCTTGTTATTTTTTATAGCACAATAATATTCCATTACAATCCTATACCACAGCTTATTTGGCCATTCCCTAATTGATAGGAATCCCTTTGATTTCCAATTCTTTTTTTTTTTTTTTTTTGCTTTTTGGTGCAGCAGTCAGGGTTAAGTGACTTGCCCAGGGTCACACAGCTAGTAAGTGTCAAGTATCTGAGGTCAGATTTGAACTCCAGTCCTCCTGACTCCAAGGTCACAGCTTTGTGCCATCTAGCTGCTCCTGATTTCCAATTCTTAACTACACAAAAAGAGTTGCTATAAAATTTTTTGGACATATAGATCCTTTCCCCTTGTTTTATATCTTTGGGATATAGACCTGGCAGTGGTGTTGCTGGATCAAAAGGCATTCACAATTTTATAGCCCTTTGGGCATAGTTCCAAATTGCTCTACAGAATGGCTGGATCAGTTAACAACTCCACCAACAATGCATTAGTTTTCCTAGTTTTCCACATTCTCCAACACTTATCATTTTCCTTTTTGTCATAGTAGCCAATCTGACAGGTGTAAGAAAACATGTCTTTTTTTTAAAGTAAAGGCATTCATCCTATGTTCTATAAGTTGTGTAATGCTTATCTCTAAGATAATTATTACATCATTTGTTATTATGCACAAAATAAAAATTCAAATTAATGTAGGATTTTATGAAACAAAAATGCATGAATATTATTTAGGAGATCAGACTAATGATCTGTAATATCCATGTTAGCCCAAAAATTCTATGCCAGAGCAAATATAATTATAATTCCAAATTCTTGAAGTGTTCTATATTTCATACCATTCAGGAAGTTCAATTTTCAATAGACCATGTTTATAGAATAATGAAGTGCCAGCAAATGGTATCTTATACTGCCACATCAGGAAAAATCAATATGGAGTTGTTGAGTATAACATTTTACATGGTTACTTTACTGACTTCAGCAGTATACCAGCTAAAGGAAAGCACTAACTAAAAGAATCTTGCAAAAGAAATATAAATTCATAAAGAAACAAACTTTTGCAACAGGGATATGGTGGTTAAATGCTCCAGGAAGCTAACAATTTATAATAGAAGCAAAACTCTCACATGTCATAAGACTAGATCTCTCAGAATTTCCAAAAGTTGACCTGATACATCTATAAAATAGCCCACAATTGAAATACTATATTTCATTCTGCATGTCACATCTTGGGAAATTCATTGACAACTCAGAGGTCATACAGAGGAGGGTGTCAAAGATGAAGATAAGCCTATAGTTCATCCTGCAGTAATATGTGTATGGTTAAATGAACTCGGGATGTTAGTATAAAGAACAGAAGACTTGAGAGGGGTCAAGATATCTCTCTAAGTATTTGGAGGATTATCATGGGGAAGAGGGATTGAACTTGTTCAATGTGGCCCTAGTGTACAGGATAAGAAAATTACAGACAGGCAAATTTATCCTAAATAAAAAGGAGGGGGAAATCTAGTAATAAGTGTTATATTACTGTGAAGTCATTCTCCAATCATTAAACAGTTTCAGAAATGGCTAGATGCCATGTAGAAGATTGTCAAAGCAGGATTAGATGGCTGCTGAAAAGTCTTCTGACTGAAATTACATGATTGTGAGTTCTACATGATATTCTATCCATTTCACATGGCTGTTGTAAGGATCAGTTAAAATATATGTGTTTTGTAAAATATAAAACTACATAAATATAAATTGTAATCATTAGGTATCTACAAATTCATCATTACATAGGGCAAATGACAGGTTTTGAGTGCTTTTCACACTTGGAGGATACAATTTTTCAGCTTTTCCATTTAGAGGAATGGGTTTAATTGCTTGGTATATCCAAAGTGGCAATCTGTAGTGAAAACGTATGGCTTATGAGGATGACATACACAATGAAGAGCAGTATGGTTATTTATGGTTTGTCTGATAATGCCAAAGTCATATGAGTCCATGTGTGCACACACACAGAAACGTATTTGAGATGAGCAATTGAGTGAGCTCTGAAACTTAGTCACTCATGATTGCTGAAGAAAATATTCTTATAGGAGAATCACAGCAGGCTGTTTGGGTGAGAGCTTTCATTAGTCATATTAATGCAGATGTAACTTAATGAAAAGGATCTCATGCTATTACATAAATTGTGCTTTGCAAATATTATTAGTTTTTCAAATACTATTAATAAAGATAATATTATCCTATTGAAATAGTTTGCATAGTATTTTTAAAGAAAATAGAAAACAGACATATATGATACCAATTAATATATCAAAGATCAGGGTGATTTGTGCATGGAACCATTGTGGGATCTAACATAGCACCTGTGGTTGAATTTTACATGATTTAATGATGATGATAATACATAGGGATTCAAAAGCAGCTTTGGAACATCTAGCATACACATACAGTCAGTTCAGTGGGTCCATATCGTGTCTTTCTCTGTACCCTAGGGATTCAGGTCAGCTTCAAGACAATAGGTCCCTATGGGTTGATGTCTTCTTCCCCTCTCCTTCCCTTTTCCTTCTATCAGAGTTCTGCTGTAGACCTAATATGAGTAAAGCTTACTGCCAGCGTGAGAGGAGAATTAATTTCATTTGTTATGAGTAGATAGCTATAGGCATGGTTAGGTTCAATACCAGGAATACTTTTGGAATCACTAAATACTAAGCATGCAGGGCAAAGGTATTTGAAATCTTATGTCTATCTGATGTATCATGGTATGTGGTGAAGGGCTGAGGGGAATGAAAAGAGACATAGAAAGGAGAGTCATGTATATAGAAATTAAATGAACCTTTGGATAAAATTCAATAAATTTTTTTTAAGAAATTAACAATGGTGATAGTATCAACATCATAAAGGTTTTTTTCAACAATCCAGATTAGAAATCATATACACGTAGAAGTGTTTTTACTGTATTGCAGATAAAATGGCAGCATCACATGCATCATTTGCAAGTTCACTAATCCCAACAAATCTATTTTGACAAAAAATGTTTTGCAAATTGTTTCTCAGGGCTTGTGAAATCATCGTGTCAGCTGATGAGGCCCTAAATGTATAATTTTCAAAGGAAAGTGGCATGAAATGTGAAGAGAGTAAGCCTCCACTCTACTATTTGAACAAAGGAAAACCCCTTTGAGGCCCTTGGCAAAGTATTAATAAATATAATTTTACATATATTCTGCACACAATGAATCATATGTAATATTCTTCACAGCAGAAACAAGCTTTCACCAGTTTTGTCATTTTTATGACATCATATGAGCTCTCAGCCGTAAACAGAGGGGCAGCAAATGTTTCCCATTTAAAAGTCATCAAAGCAAACAGAGATTTCAGATTTATCCCAAGACAATATAAATTTACTGTGGGCAAAGTCTCAACAAAAGCTTATAAAGGGGGCACCTGTGGTTTTAAAATTAAGCCCATTTGGCCTAATTAGCCAGATTTATTTTTAATAATTTCACTTTTTCATTGTTACTTAACCCACACTGTGGTAGTCATAAACACCAGACAGTTTTATTGAGCAAGGATTTGAGTTCTTAAAACCCCAGAGGACAAGAAATAAGAACTCTCAGGTCACTAGTGAAGGGGGAGAAGAGAAATTGGGGGCTCTAGTTAACTCAGATCTAGTTGCAAGCAATTCAATCCAAATAAAATTGACTGACATTAGTTTAGTTTCATCTGACAGTGTCTCAGAAGACTTAACCCTTCACTTTAAGGTTAATTCCCAGCACTGTTGTTCTTAATTACCAGCTTAACTTTCGGTGTTTTAACCCTTTAAAGATAATCATGAATTCAAAAGATAAATATACTTTGAATTGAAATTCTCAATCAATGCATAAAAAGCTTTTCCAAATACCTACAGATGGAGTATTCTCTCGCCCTCCCCTTTTTATTGAAAGGCCAACATCAGAGAATAGCTAGTATGGTCTTCACTCAGTAGCCAATATACAAATCTGATATCTTCTTTGAAGCATGTTTTTAAATTAGTTTTGGCTTCCATTTTTTCCCCTGGGGTCAGATCAAAAATGGCAGACCTAAACACTGATCTAACTGCAGCATCTCAGATAAGCATCCTTCACTACATATACTTTGGTTATCATTATTCATGAGAACAAATCAATTTATTACATGTTCAGGAATTTGTGCAATCAAGACAGGATTTGAATGTTTTTTTCCATTCCTCCTGCTTTTTGTATTTCTGTGTTATTATTACTTGATATTCCCAGAAATGTTACTTATCATAAAAGATATCATCAGGTCTAGAGGATCCTGAGGATAATGCGATTTCACTTTATTTTAATTAGATGTTTCTGAGTCTGAGAAAATTGCACTCCCTTCCTTACCAACAAAATACTTGCTTTAACTCAAACTAAAACGAGACAGATATAAGAGATGTCTCTATTAAACTTATTTATTCTTTCATTTTAAAATCATGTACAATGTTTCCAATAATGACATTATGTTTTCCCCCAAAGGAACAGTTATTGGATGTTTAATTACAATACACAAAACAGAACCGGTGTTTTTAAGAAACTAAAGTATATTTCTTTATCTATTCCAACTAATGTAAATGAAGGCCCTTCAATTTTACAACCCTGCTCCTTAGAGTCAAGCTAAGAAAAGCTTAGCTTCATCAAGATAGATATCTTCTAAACAATTAACTGTGACCACAAAAGCCTGAACATAAACAAAATTCATTAACTTGCTAATTGTTCTTCCATCACTGTGACTGTTAGCCTGTTGGTTGTGCTATCAATGTGACATCTAAAAATCACCATTGAAATGTCTGAATTTTTCTCTAAAGGAATTAGGTGAACCCAACCTTTAACACAGAGGCAGTTGGGCATGTTAGAATCAGCCTGGGACTGGTAGTCAGGAAAATCATTGATTTAGAGGCGACAGTTACTTTGAGGTTTGTCTAGTCTAAAGCCCTCATATTTCAGACGTAGGAAACTGAGGTTCAGACAGCTAAAATGATTTGCCAAGACTCACACTAATATCAAATTAACTTATTTGTGGTTAAAATTTAGGTCCTCTAACACCTAATTCAGCCGGCTTTCTGTTATACTGTGCTCCCTCTTTTGGTATTAGCATCTGTTCCGTCCCTAATTCACTATGTCACCATTAGCAAAGGCTCTTTCCTAGGCTCTTTTCCCTCTATACTCTTTCTCTTGGGGTCATCATCATCTCCTGTGTGTTTAATTATCATCTCTATGCAGATAAATCCCATATCTATATATTCTGCCCCATTTCTTCCCTGAGCTTCAATCTCTAATCATCATCTGCCTGTTGAATACTTCAAACTTAATATGCTGCAAACATCTCAAACTCACTATGTCTAAAAGGAGCATACTATCTTTCCTACCAAATCAATCCGTCTCTTCCAACTTTCCCTATTTTCACCATTTCTCACACTCTTAGAATGTCTACATATTATTACTTACTCTTCCCAGAAATCACTCTGTCATGATAAAAGATACCATCAAGTCTAGAGGATACTTAGGATAATATGATTTCACTCTATTTTAATTAGATGTTTCTGAATCTGGGAAAATATAATTAATTTAAGTCAAACCACAAGCAAACAGATACCAGGGATATATGAGGCACTACCATTCTTCAAGTGTCCCAGGTTTGAGACATCATATATCTCTAATGTCACATGTTCAGTCAGTTTCCAAATTTCATTGTTTCTACCTCCACAACATCTCTTGCATCTGACCCCTTCCTCTCTAATCACACAAACACCTCCTTAATTCAGGCCCTTGTGGCCTCTTGTCTAGCCTGTTGCAGTGGCTTCCAAATTGATCCCCTCCATCTCAAGTCTCTCCCCACTTCAATACATTCTCTATATACCTAATCAAAATGATTTTCCTAAAACATAGATCTGACTTTGTCCCATCCTGTCTTAATAAGATATAGTAGCTCCCTATTACTTTTGAAATCCAGCATAAACTGCTTTGTTGAGCTTTTAAATCCCTTCATAACCTGGCCCCAATTTATCTTTAAACCTCATTAGAGATTTCTCTTGTGCCATTCTCTGCAGTCCAACCAACCTATTTTTCTCTCCATTTCTCATACTTGTCACTCCATCTGCCATGCCCTCTACTTTTTTTGTACTTGTTCTCCATGCCTAAAATGAGCTTCCTTCTCACCTCAACTTCAAGGAATCAGATCCTTTCCTTAAGGGGTAGATCAAACATCATCTTCTACAAGAAGGCTTTCTTGATTCCCCAAATTACTAATGCACTACCTCACTAACTTACATTTATTCTGTATATATTTAATTTTTGTCCATGTCTCCCCCAATAAAATATAAATTGGGGATTTTTTCCCTTTTTAGTATTTGCTAACCCCCTTTCCTCAGCACCAGGCACAGTATCTGGCAGTTAGTAGATAAAGAATAAAATCAAGGTAAAGAAGTGAATAAAGTGCTAGACCTAGAGTCAGGAAGACCTGGGTTGCATATATGGCTTCATACATTTACTAACTATGTGACTTTGGACAAATAACTTGACCTGTTTCAACTTAACCTGTCTTAAATAACTTAAACTGCCTCAGTTTTTTCATCATGAAATGAGGAAACTAATGGCACTTACTTGCCAGGATTGTTATGAGGATCAAATGAAATAATATTTGTAAATTGTTTTTCAAATATTAAACTGCTACATAAATACTATTCATTATTATTATACTATCATTATCATTGTCATCATTATTATTTTCCTTTTGTTGTTGATTGATGAGCCAGTCATTCTACCACTCTGAGCCACAAATGAGTAAATGTGGGGCTTAGACTAGGTGATCTCGTCAGTTCATTCCAGCTTAAAATCCATGAAAATGCACATTTTTAATATAAAACTTACTATGTTCCTGAATTCAGTTGGGACTAATCATGAAAAATTTTCTAAATGTAGTTTTCAAAAGTATATTTTTCCCAAAACAGCTAATACATAGAACTTGGCTTCAAGTATGCAAATGCATTTTTAATCCTCATTGTCTAATCTAAGAAGAAAGAAAGAAATTAAGGAAGGAAAGAAGGAAGGAAGGAAGGAAGGAAGGAAGGAAGGAAGGAAGGAAGGAAGGAAGGAAGGAAGGAAGGAAGGAAGGAAGGAAAAGGAAAGGGTACATTTAACTTCTTGGCTATATGTCTATCTTTTGGGTAAATATTCATATGTAAAAAATTCAGGATTTCAAGTAAATAAATGTTATTCCTCTTGTATATGGATTTCAAGGGCATTATACAAAGAAAAAAATATTGTTGTGTTATTAAAAAACCAACTACAAAGACTTCCAACATGAAGAAAATACACTTTCCAATGTAACATCATTTTTAAAAAGTCAACCATTATTTTGATCATCACAGAACAGATCCACATGAGGGCAGTAGACCATGGTGAGACATAGGTTTTGAAAAGTTGTGGAAAGATGAAACATGGAGGAATAAATACTCATTTCTGGAATTCTTCCCTTGATGTGGGATATAAAACCTCATACTTTGGAAGCCATAATGAAGCTGACTTATAAGTAGACTTCTCATGACTAATGAGTGGCTGGAAGTTATACGTGTTTAAAAAAAAAAGTAATTCAACATACCATCTCTGAATAACAGACTGTTTATTTGCTTGCCCTTACATATGTGAGAAATAAAGGACCTGAACACATATGAAGCCTCAAATAACTGAAAACACTGCTCTGTTGTTTGCCTAAAGGTGTTGAATAGGAGAAGAAGAAAAAAACTCAGTTAAGTAGAAGCCCCAGCTGTGCATAGAAAATAAAAATGGAGTAACCTGTAAATTAAATGAAATAAAAATGTGCATTTAGTCAAATACTACTTAGTTAAATACTATTTATAACACAACTTGGAAGAATTCAGAGTATAAATAACTTAAACAGGGGGTGGAATATATGCAGAGTAAGCACAATCCCTATATAGTATGTTATCAACTATCTGTCCCTAAGTGACATAAAAATCATTGCAGATGAAATGTATGTGTGGAATACTAATATGGTGACAATAAGAGATAGCCTGAATGGCAGTACCTTGATAATGCTTAAATAATAAACAACATTTAAAGTTCCCTCGTTCTGTTGAAGACCACTACCATCTTCCTAGTCACCCAGTTTCACAGTTTCAGAATCATACTCAACCTCGCTACCTTAACTCACAGATCCATATATTTGCTAAGTCTTGTCAGTTCAACAATAACCTCTTTCATCTATACTTCTCTCTATTCACTTGACCACTTCCTAGTTTAGGTCCTCAGCACATCTGCGCTATATTAACAGCCTTCTGATTGTTCTGTCCACCTCAAATCTCTCTCCTCCCCAATCTGTCCTCCCACACCTTTGCAAAAACAATTCTCCTAAAATGTTGGTCTTAACATGTTGCTGACTCACTCCAGACACCCTAGTGGCTCCCTCTTATCTCTAGGGTAAAATCTAGGGTAACTCCTTTATTTGTCCTTTTAATCCAGTGATTAACTAGCTCCAGTCTATATTTTCAGAATAATTATACACCACTTTTCTTTAACTCTTTGCTCTAGCCAAGCTGGTCTTCCTGTTCCAAAACCAAAATATTCCATTCCTGGCTCTATGACTTTGCATTTGCTATTCTCTGCCTACAATGCAGTCCTTCCTCACCTCTACCTCTTAGAATCCATAGGTTCTTTCAAAGTTCAGTTCAAATGCTACTTTCCTCATCTTTACCCTTCCCATTTCTCATCATAGCCCATGCCTCTGAGCAACTGAAATTATTTTCTATTTACTTTCTTTTGGATTTTTATTCACTTACATTTGTACATAGAATATAAGATTCTTAGGGTGGAGATTGTTCTATTTTTTCCCATAGCATTCCCAGCCATACCTAGCATAGTGTCTGGCATCTATGCTTAATAAATGCTCATTTAATGATTGAAAAATAATAAGGCATAAATTTCCCTAGATCTAATTTATGGGAAAATGTAGGCAAGAATTCTAAAGAATGAGAAGGCTTATGGAAGGTTTTCAACTTGCATTGGTGGAGGGAAAACTGATGAAATCATGTATTCGCCAAAAAGCCAAAAATACAAACTCTTTCAGTAGGCATTTGCATGTGCAACCTCAAAATACTGGGAATAGGAAAGGGTGATAGATATGACTCTGTTCCTTCTTGCCCCTCTTCCCTTTTCTAAGCATACTATCATTGATTCAAAAAAGCAAAGGGGAAACAAATCAAAAAAATATGAATGATTGAAGTATAACAAAAGTGAAAACATTTTACAAAGCTTTTATCCCACTCTATTTACTGGCTGTATGTATTACATGCTTATCTTTGCTCTTTTGTACTTCATTATTTTTCCCCATACCTAGAATATGCTTCTTTCTCTCTGCCTGGTTAAATCATATCTATTCTTCAGGATATAGAATAAGAAACTCTTCTTCCAAGAAGTCCTTCCTGATTACACCAACCCCTTTCCTTGGTAATTTTTATAGTTTTGGGTTTTTTTTATAACACATACCTCATAATTTTATCACTTCACTTTCTTTTGTAAATTGTTTCCTATAAGGAATTCTTACCTCTTCAACAGTAACAGTTGCCTCCCTGAAAACTAAAACTATATGCTATACTTCTGTTGCATTTATAATAGCACCTGAGATATTTTAAATCCCCCTACAAAATAGTTACTAAATTGGATTTTTTTTCTTTGTTAGAAAGGAGGTTGAATTCAAACAACTGGTTATTTTGGAAATAACTTCACAGTAAACTATAATAGGCTACCTATTAATAATAACTAGTAATAGCCAGCATTGATAGAAGGCTTTAAGGTTTGCAAAGTGGCTTACATATTACCTCATTTGATCCTTGCAAGAATCTGTGATTACTCCCATTTTACAGATAAAGAAAACAAGGTAGAGAAAGGGTTAAGTGACTTGCCCAGCATTATACATCTATTAAATGTGTGAGACAGGATTTGAACTCAAGTCTTCCTAACTCCAAGTCTAACACTTTCTCCGCTGCACCAACCTTGCTGTTTTTCAGGGAGGAATAAAGCTAGGTGACTAACTTGGGCAAGTTATTTAACCTCTGTGAGACTCAGTTTATTTATCTGTAAATGAAGGTCTGAGACTAGATGATTTCCAAGATTCCTTCTAGCTCTATATCCTATTGTCCTATAATCATTCTAATCATTCTAATGGTAATATTATCTCTTCTTCCTCAAATTTCTCAGAGTATCCATCGATTTCTGCCCAGAACTCATAGTCTGCCTTGTATCATTGTCATTTTTGCATGTACCTTTTCCCACCTGTTTGATGGCAAGGTCCTTGAGAAAATATCTGTCTTTGTAACTTTAGTGCCTGCATAAAGTAAGACTTTAATGAATGTTCATTAGGGGGGCAGCTAGGTGGCAAAGTGGATAGAGCACTGGCCCTGAAGTGAGGAGGACCAGAGTTCAAATCTGGCCTCAGACCAAACACTTGATACTGAATAGCTGTGTGACCCTGGGCAAGTCATTTAACCCCAATTGCCAAGTAAACAAACAAATAAATGAATGAATGAATAAATATAAAATAAATAAATGTCAGTTGATTCAAATTATAATAAGCGTTTAGCAGTACTTTATCTTTAAAAAAGTATGTGTCATAAGAACTACATAAAATTATTGTACAACGTCTGCTAGTGTCTTTTAATGAATATAATCTCAATATTAATTCCACAAAAACATATGCCAAGGTATGCATTATTTTCACTTTGTAAAAATATTCTGTCCTTGTGTGAAACTTTTCAAGTAAATCTCATTTGATTATTCTATGCTGACTAGTCATTTCAAACAAAGAAAGAAATGCACCAATTTCATTTGGGCTAAATCTGCTCAACACAGAATGCACTAACTGCAATGTAAAGCAGAGTCAAAAGGCACAGACAGGATAAAAGGAACTTCACTAACATGTCAAGGCTGCATGTCCATTAATGCATTTTGAACAATTTCAAATTGAATTTACCAGTGGCTTTTTTTTTCACATATTTTCTTGACAGCAAATTTTCTGACTTTTTTTGAGGGAACCAAATTTCATAAAGTTCATATGTGTGTGTGTGTGTGTATGTATATGTATGTATGTGTATGTATTGTGTGTATAATATATTCTTATACGTGGAAAATTCACTTATTCATTAGTATTTATCAAGTACTTGAGTACCTACTTGGCATTAATCAATAACCATTTATTAAGCATCTATGTGCTCAACACAGGATTAAGTATTGAAGGTACTAAGACAAAATTAAAACAATCTGCCTTCAAAGAGCTTACTTTCTAATGGAAGAGATAATATGTATATATATATATATATATATATATATATATATATACATATATATATATATAAATAGACAGAATATACTTAGTAAGTATAAAGTAACATTAAAGGAGAAAATAATAGCAATTTGAGGGGAGAGACAGTCTACAGGGTAGGTTTCTTATAGCAGGCCTCTCTTGAGCTTAGACTTGATGAAAAGCAGGGATTCCAAGAGGCAGAGGTGGGGAGTGACAACATTCAAAGAAAGGGGGATCTTCTTGTGAAAAGCTTTAAATCCCGAACATTTTTATATTTGATAAAAAGGAAGCCACTGGAATTCACTGAGTGGGGTGAATCACATGATATAATATATGTTTTAAGAAAACCGCTTTAGGGGCTGTTTAGAGGTTAGATTGGAGTGGAGAAACTCTAGAGGGTGAAAAAATAATTAGAAGGCTTTGGCAATAATCCAGGTGAAAAGTTATGAAGGCCGAAACTAGGGTAGCAGCTATGAAAGTGGATAAAAGGGAACAAAGAAACAAGAAATGTTATAGAGACAGAATCAACAGGATTTGGAAACTGAATAGATATCGAGGGTAAAAGAGGGTGAGGAATTGAGGAAGTCATCAAAATTGTGAGTCTGATAGAATGGAAGGACAGTGGAAGCCTGCAAAGTAACAAGGAAGGACAAATTTAGGGGGAAATATATTTAATATTTTAGATATGCTAAGTCTGAGGCATAGGGGAAAGAATGCCTCATTTGGAATATGAGACAATAGATTCAAATTCTAGCTGGGCCATTTACTTACCTAAGACTCAATCTGAGACAAGTCGTTTAATTTCTCTGGGGCTTCTGTTCCTATGTACAAAATATGTAGGTTGGACTAGATGGCCTCTAACGTTTCCTCCAACTATGAGCCTATGATCCTATGCCTATGGGCCATCTAGTTCTAAATGCCCCATACGCAGTTGGTAATGCAGGCCTTGAGCCTATATATACATACACACACACACACACACACACACACATATATACATACACATATATATACATACACACATATATACACACACACAAACACACATATGTACATACACACATATATACACATACATGTATGAATAAATATATATATATTAGATACATATGCAGAGTTGATAACTGAGCCAATAAAAGCTAATGAGATCACAAAGTGAAATAATATAAAAAGCAAAGAAAAGAGGGCAAGACCAGAATTAACACACAATTAAGGGACTTGACATGGATGAAACTCAAGCAAAGGAAACTGAGGAATGGTCAGATAGAAAGAGAGCCAATAGAGAGCAATGCACATGCAAACACACACACACACACACAGAAGAGAGTCAAATGCTTTAAGAAAGATCAAGAATGAAGACTTAAAAAAAGACATCTTATATTAGTAATTATAAAGTCATTGGTCACTTTGGAAAGAGTAGTTTTAGTTGATTGATGAGGTTAGAAGCCATATTGCAGAAGGTTTAGAACAGTGAGAAGAAAAGTATAAAGTTAAGGAATGTAAAAAGGCTTTCCTCAAGTTTAGCTTAGAAGAGGAGAGATAATGTAGCCAGAGGATAATACAGCCAGCAGGGGTGGTAGAGTCTAATCAACCTTGAGGATGGCAAAGATTAGAGTACGGTTGTAGGCAACAAGAAAAGGTTAGCTAATAGACAGGTTACTTTGTATAGTATATATCGAAGATTAATTAAAAGGAAAAAAAAGTTGAATGACAGTAGAAGTGGTTGGATATTTTGAGTGAGGAGATAGGTAAAGTCCTCTGATATTTCACAACGTCCAAGAGATGACAATGGATTCTTGAATGCCATGCCTATAGAGTAAAAACCTTGGTAGGTCCTAGAAAAATGGGAAATGCTTCAAATATGGGCCTAGTTAAAGACTATATATTACAAACCCAGGAACTATATGAACACAATTACAAAACACTTTGCACACAAATAAAGTCAGATCTAAATAACTGGAAAAACATCAGTTGCTCGTGGGTAGGCTGAGCTAATATACTGAAAACAACAATTCTACCTAAGTTAACTTACTTATTCAGTGCCATACCAAACTATCAAAAAATTATTTTATAGAGCTAGAAAAAGTAATAACAATATTCATTTGGAAGAACAAAATGTCCAGAAAATCAAGGGAACTAGTGAAAAGAAATGCTAGGGAAGGTGGCCTAGCTATTCCAGATTGTAAATTGTATCATAAAGCAGCAATCATCAAAACTGCTTGGTGCTGGTCAGGGACATAAGACCCAGCAGTCAATGACTATATGAATCTACTATTTGAAAAACCCAAAGATGCCAGCTTCTGGGATAAGCACTCACTATTTGACAAAAATTGCTGGGAAAACTGGAAAAGAATATGGTAAAAACTAAGCAGAGACCAAAATCTTACATCATATACCAAAATAAAGTCAAAATGGGTTCATGATTTAGATATAAAGGCTGATACTATAAGCAAACTGGAAGAGTAAGGAATGGTTTACCTGTCAGATTTATGGAGAACAGAAGAATTTATGACCAAACAAGAGATAGAGAACATTATGAAAAGCAAAAGGGATGATTTTGATTACATTAAACTGAAAAGGGTTTTTGCAAAAACAAAACCAATACAACCAAGATTAGGAAGGAAGCAGAAAACTGGGAAAGAATTTTTACAAACAGTATCTCTGATAAGGGCCTCATTTCTAAAGTACATAAAGAACTAAGTCAAATTTATAAGAATACAAGTCATTCCCCAATTGATAAATGGTGAAAGGATATGAACAGGAAGTTTTCAGATGAAGAAATTAAAGCCATCTATAGTCATATGAAAAAATGCTTTAAATCACTATTGATTAAAGAAATACAAATCAAAACAGCTCTGAGGTACCACATTACACCTATCAGATTGGCTAAGAAGACAAAACATGAAAATGATAGATGTTGGAGAAGGTGTGGGAAAATTGGAACACTAATGCATTGTTGGTGGAGTTGTGAACTGATCCAACCATTTTGGAGAGGAATTTAGAACTATGCCCAAAGGGCTATAAAACTCTGTGTACCCTGTATCCCAAAGAGATCATAAAAATGGGAAAATGATCCACATGTATAAAAGTATTTATAGCAGCTCTTTCTGTAGTAGCAAAGAATTGAAAATTGAAGGGATACCCATCAATTGGGGAATGGCTGAACAAGTTGTTTCATATGAATGCAGTGGAATACTATTGTGCTGTAAGAAATGATGAGCAGGCAGACTTCAGAAAAAACCTGGAAAGATCAGTGTGGACTGATGCTGAGTGAAGCGAGCAGAACCAGGAGAATATTGTACACAGAAACAGCCACTTGGTGTGATGACTAACTTTGATAAACTTAGCTCTTCTCAGCAATGCAAGGATCTAAGACATCTCCAAAAGTCTCATGATGGAAAATGCTATCCACATCCAAAGAAAAAATTATGGAGTTTGAATGAAGATCGAAGTACAATATTTGCTCTTTTTTTCTTCTGTTTTGTTTTGTTTCTTTTTTCTTGTGGTTCCTCCTGTTAGTTCTAATTCTTCTTTACAACATGAGTAATGTGAAAATATGTTTAACAAGAATGTATATGTAGAGCCTATATCAGATTTTGTGCCATCTTGGGAAGGGAGACAAGGACAGGAGAGAAAATTTACAACTCAAAAGCTTATGGAAGTGACTATTGAAAACTAAAAATAATTAATTAAAAAATACTAAAAGAAAAAAAAATAAAGACTATATATTGACAGAAGCCCTGTCCAGGCAACTTCAGGTAATATCAACACCAAGAAGGTGATTGTTTTTGGTTTTGATTTTCATTTCATTCCATAGCAACTCTCAAAGACTCTGTACTCAGTCAAATGAGATAATTTTAAGGTGCTTAGCACAAAGCCTGGCACACAGAAATTACTATATAAATGTTGGCTATCATTATTATTATTACTCAACAAATGCTTATCAAGCATCCACCATATAAAACCTGTTCCTAGGTTCTAGGGATATAAAGGATAGCTCCTGTATGTAAAGAATTTACATTCTAATAGAATTCTTTACATTGTACTTTACTAGATTTTGCTTCCATAGGAAAGTAGAAAGTAGTGGAATTTCATTAAGTTAAAAAAGGTTTTGTGGTACGTGTTGATGGGAATACTTGCACTGACAAAATGTCAAGTCTTTAAAGTATGAAAGCATTTATGGAATTTTATTCTGTAAAACCAATTTTTGCCTGCCATATAAATATAAAAATAGTTTTTTTCTCATTTAGAAAGCCTTAAATGCTTTACCAAAAAGACACAATTTACATTATTATTAAATAAATAATAAGAGTAATATTAAAGGTAGAAAAAAACAATTTTAAAAATTCCAAGTAAGGCTGTTTCATTGTTTTCTATGGAAGGCTACATGAAATATGTTACAAATTCCACTCATTATCATGTTTTCAAACATATAGGCATTTGGCATAATGTAGAAAAAGCACCTGAGTTACTTACTATATTTTTCGACTTTTTTCCCCAGTGATTTTGATATCATGTGGACGTGGATTAAATATAATTTAACAGGTAAAATTTAGAGAACTTTAGTAATATTCTTGTTCTGCATCTCTTCTTGGCAGTCATACTGATACCAAGGTATCATGATGCTCTGCTATCTGAATATTTATAGATGCATTGTGTTATATACAATATTATAATACAAGCTACAAACAGCTATAGTTTCTACCCTCTGAAAGGCAATAATCTTCTTAAATTGAATATCTAATTAAAATTATTGAACATTAATACAATCAATTCAACTTTTATTAACTATTTACATTTAACTTGTTTTCATTGTATAAAGTAATTTTTCATCATTCTTTCAATTTTTTATGTCTATTCATCCTTATTTCTTTTCCTCTCATGTGGTAGCACTTACTATGTCTTAAGCACGTAAGCATTTACTTCATTCTTTGCTTCCACTTTAATTCTACTTTGCTTAATTTTATAAAGGTCTTAACTTTTTATACACACATACATACACACACAAATATATAAAATATGTATTGGTTTTAATGACATTCTAGAGTTTCATTACATTAATGGACCACAATTTATTTAACCATTCATTATTGTTTAACATTTAGGTCACTTCCATATTTTTTTAATTCCATGTGATGATCCTATAAAAAATATCTGGGTGGATAGTTTTTTTTTCTTAGTAATACTTCTTGGGTATATTCAGATATAACAATCTAATAGGAAGATCATGTAAGTAATTGAAGTAGATGAAATTTTTTTCATAAGCAAAAAGATTTTCTGATTAAATATTCTGACACATACAAATATATGTATACACATAAAGACACACAGAAGAAACTGACAAATTTAATTAGAAATAAAAGGCTTTTTAGCCATTTGGCATATTAGCCAAATGGCCTATTTAGCCATTATTTAGCTAATTAGAAATAAAAGCCATTTTAAAATGCCTTTGATATGAATCAACACCTTTCTTTCAAGATTGCTGCCATGAATGTGTAAGTATTATTAATGCCTACAAGTGGCTAGAAAACGTCTAACGAAACCAAGGTTACTTTCAATCAATGAAAAATTAATTAGATTTAATACAGTAGGACCGAAAAAAAGTCCTTGTATAACTAATTGCCCATCTAACCTATGTGCACCAACAAGTATGATATATGTATGTGTATATATATATATATAATATAATATATTATATATATATATATAATATATATATATATATATATATATAGAGAGAGAGAGAGAGAGAGAGAGAGAGAGAGAGAGAGAGAGAGAGAGAGAGATAGTATTATACTCTAATTTTTAGGTAAGGGCTTTATTATCCAATTACCTTGAAACATCAATGTCAGATGTTAGATAGCTCTTTCACTATTTATTTGTGTTCTGAGCAGGAAGGTCACCTTTCCTTGTAACACCTAATTCATATATTTTGCATGAGCCTGTGGCTAATAATACCAATTTTAAAATAATGCAATGATGTTATCTAATGGAACAATTGCATCTATCCTTATAAATATCTGGAGAAATTAAAAATACACTACAACAAATGATGGATTGCCTTGATTTAAAATGATCACTCAGTTGATGGTAAGCCTAATTTAACATGATGAGTGCCACCTATCATCTACTTTCTGGCTTCAAATTTGGGAAGCTCAGAAGAAACATCGCTCATTTGTATCTGGAATGTCACTGACATACATTACCTCTTGCAGCAGTGGAAAAAAAAGTCTATCTGTCTTCTATAAGCACTGTCACTTTCACAGAGGTCTCTGAATTATATTTTGGGGGGGTTTATTGTTGTTAGTTTGCTTCCCCCGTTTCCCACCCAAGGAGCTTCTAATTATTCCTATTTAATTTTAATGATAATGTTCTAACATTAAGTCAATGACAAATACCTACATTAGGGCCACACAATATACATGCAGTGACATCCCTTTATAGGTGAGATCACTATATCATGGGGTCTTTCTAGTAATTGATATTTGAACCTCTTTACATGAGAATCAAAAAAGGAAACACGGAATTTGGAGCTTTATTAAGTAACAGTGTAGATTACAGGAACTTCACTTTGAAATGTGTTATCACAATGATTTTGTAAATTTATTCTGTTTGCCTGCAAACAGGAAAAGACACACAAGAGAGGAAAAAAGCATCATCTCCCTCTCTAGTTTGCTACTTCTACCCCATCCAAGTTGCCCTTCTGAATATTCACTAGAAATCTTAAAATATCAAAACTGGGATTTTATTTTAGTACCTTTACATTCACTAATTTTGTTTCCATTAGATGAATATTGGTACATCATCAAGGGAAAGAAATTCTTGTTTTAAAAAAAGAGGAAAAAAATTCTAGAGGAACAACAACAACAACAAAAAGATCACCTGTTGAAGTTATTTTACAAAGTATCACAAAATATAAATCAAAACGCAAATGCACTTGGAGCAATCTCCTGTCTTGCCAAAGAGCCCAGTTCTCTCTCTCTCTCCAAAAGGCTATTTTGAAAAGTAAAAATTTTCTTTAGGCTTTGAACAATGTTCTCCATTGAGGTACACCTGCAAGATTAATGTCCATCTCTGCCTGGGAAATGGAGTCTGCAATACTTATCCATCTCATAGCATGCTGAGAAGAATAACTAATAAAAAAAAATTACACATGACTTTTTAAAATAAATCGCTTAGTAAATGTCAAAGAAAAGAACATTTAACCATCTTCTTGTCCAGTGTGTATTCCAAATAATGTAATAACCGTTTGTGCTGAAACTGCTTCACTAATGAAATTCTGCCCCTATCTGTCCCCCTCATATTGTCTCTGAGTGTGGATCTGAATGGGGTAGGAGTATGAGAAATGAAAAATGGCAAGAATCCAGCCTCAACATTGTTACTGCTACAAAAGGAAAGGGAATAGTACTGTGAGGGGGAATGAATCAACCAAAATTTTTTTTAAGATAAGTGTCAGAATTTACTTTCAGACTATAGTTGTTACTGAAAGCCTTGCACCTGCTCCCAGTGCTTGTACTTCTCTTTCCCCTAAGGCAATATGTGCAGTGATTTAGTAAAACTCTGGCTATCCGAAATAATCCAGAGATGTGTCATTCTTGGTCTTAAAGCACCAAAACATTTAAAAATTTTATATTAATTAGATCATATTGTAATATTCTTCAGAATGGATTAAGTACTTGACTTCTTAAATAAACCATTCTAAAAAAATAATTTAAGCTCCTTGAAAGCTTGTGGTCATCTAGGCAGGAACAGTTGGCTAAATCTAATGACATTCAATGTATTATGGTTATTTTCTTCACCAACAGGCTAGTCCAGGGGTGGGGAACCTGCAGTATCAAGGCCAACTGTGGCCCTCTAGGTCCTCAAGTGCTGCCCTTTGACTGAATCCAAATGTCATAGAACAAATCCCCTTAGTAAAAGGATTTGTTCTGTAAAACTTGGACTTAGTCAAAAGGCTGCACCTAAGGACTTAGAAAGCCGCAGGTTCCCCACCCCTGGTCTAGCCACTAAGTAAAGTGTTTGTGGAACATAATGAGTAATGAAATAAGTAAAACATGAGAAATATTCAAAATCATCCTTAGTCCTTTACATTTCACATCTACTTCATAGTGAAGGTATTATAATAGCAACAAAAAGAAAAAAAAAAAAAAAAGGAAAGGAAAGAAAAAGGGTGCTAAAATGTGCTCAATTTTTATACTCTTACATATATTCATTTAACTGTTTGACAACTGCTGAGTGGATAGACCAGGAAAGAGCTGAGCAATGCCCAAATTAAATTCTTCCTGTAAGTGAAAGCAAATGGCATTTTTCAAAGAATTGAAGTGAAACAGAATTCTACTCAGAGGGGCAAAAGAAAAAGTAATCTGTGGAACTGGTTTCATCTTGCACCCAGAGGCAACAAGAAATATTATTTCACGGGATATCTGATCTTCACACCTTACAGTGCTCTTGATACACCTAAATAAGCAGACAGTAATGAAGTCAATTATACCTTATGGGCTAACCTTATGGGCTTGCAAAAGAAGAAATAGAAAAATTAAATGAAGAACTTGACAAAATCCTCCAACACCCAAGCCAATGTATATAAATAAATACATAACAGAGATAAATAGATAATCAGATTAAGTAATGTGTGTATGCATGTGTGTGTATGTGTGCATGGAGAGATATATATACCTTGATAGCCAATGTAAGGATAGTATGACAAAAATATCTTGAAAAAATATGGCTCAAGATTAAGAAATGAAGAAAAAAGACCAAAGTATCTTAGAATACTTATAGCATCACACTTATTATATACTATGATACTTTCTTTGAAAAGTAGAAGATAAAGTATGGAATGTGGTAACCATCAAATAAGACAATACATAACCAAAATGATAATGACTATATATTAGCAGGCAGAAAATAACTTCAGTGGAAGTCAGAATCAACTATCTTTTTTGGAGACTGAATTATAAATATTTAAAACAAAGGTTAAAATTACTATCAAATTAGAACAAAAAAGGATAAAGAATAGGAATGATAGAGAATGGCTTGTACTATCACAGCCCCAAATAACCAAAAGCAAAGAAAGAGAAAAATGAGCCTGAAGACTTAGCATGAGACCCAACTAAACCAGATTGTCCAAACAGCCTTCAAAGATGGAACTGGAGGGAGAACTATGAACTATGAAACTGTAACTATGAAACAAGAGATTTTCCAGCATTTCTAGAGTCATATACTCTCATCATTAATGACAATGAAGCCACCCCATTTAGACTCTAAAACCTCAATAACCAATGTCACATGAGGAAAAGGAAATATAATTTAAGATAAAGATGAAAAGAACAGCTGAACCTGACCACAAATATCTTAGATGGAGAAAACCATTTTGAAATGTGGAGAAGTTAGGGAGAGACCAGATATGTGACAAAGGAAGTGGGACAAAGGGCATGTTGTCTCTCAGAATTCTTTACCCAGAAGAGAAGGTATTGCTTTCCATATGACAGAGGGACTTATTTGAGTGAAATTACAGCAGTTTATTTACCATAATGTGCCTCAATCTTTATTCTTTTAGTGAAATATAAAGCCCAGGGTCCATATAAAACAAGTTTATGGACATGTTAGGTGATAGTTGAACCTTTAGAGACAGGTTAGCTCATAAGGCACAAAGCAGCTAAGAGAAATTCAGTTTAGAAAAGAGTTCAGAGTTCAGCAGGTAAGGACAGTTAGAAAAAAAGGGAAACGATGATGATCTTCTCATCACCTAGGGCCCTCATTCCCCAAACTACCTTTCATTCCCTTTGCATGTGTGTGTGTATTTTATGCACTTGTGAATATATATAATACATATAATACTATATATATATATATATATATATATATATATAAAATTATACATATAATCTTTAGTCTTTCTAATAGAAGGTGAATTCCTTGAAAGTTAAGAGTTACAATTTTGCCTGGAACAGTGGTAAGGGGGAAAAAAGGAAAGGAAAAAGCATATATTAAGTGCCTAGTCCTTTTGACTATTTAATCCTAGTTCTTTGTACTATATCATACTGCCTTCTGTTTACATATCATGTGCCTGTTGAATATAAGCTCATTTTGAACATTTTTTTCTTTTAGTTAGATCTTCATATTCTGAGCTCCAAGCACAGTGTGTTACACTTGGTGATGACATGATAAATTTTGTTTTATTTTGGTTTTTTAACTGAAATGAGAACAGAAGCACTTGATCATTATCTATTAAGAGACCATATGTATCCTCTGCACATACATGTTAACTACAAATGAATTATAGTAGCTTGGGATTGCCTACATACTTGCCACCACAGTTTAATTTTACTCAACAAACACTAAGTGCTTACTATTTGCAATACTCTATGTTAAGCACTATGCAATGCAAAGATTAATATGAATAAGACAGTTTCTTCCCACAAAAAGCTTCATCTAGTCCAGAAGAATTTAGTACTTAGCTATTCTTTGAAGGAGATAAGTTAAGGAGAAAGTTATTTGATGTTCAGTCATTTTTCAGTCATGTTTGACCCTTCATGACCCCATTTGAGGTCTTCTTGGCAAAGATACTGGAGTAGCTGGCCTTTTCCTTCTCAAAGTTCATTTTATAGATGAGAAAACAACTGAACATAGTTAAGTAATTTGCCCAGGGTCAGACAGCTAATAAGTGTCTGAGATTAGATTCGAACTTAGGAAGCTAAGTTATCCTGACTAGAGGCCTATCCCGTATTCACTGCACAATCTAGTTTCCCTACAACAACAATAACAACAACAACTCTTTCAGCAAGCTAATCCTGGTACTTCTCATCATTTCTCTCAATTCTCCAAGATAACCAATGATTTCATCTTCTTATTGTATTTATAGGGCTGTTTACCTACCTTGTAAGTATAATTTAAAACATATTCTAAGATCTATGTCTAAGACATAACAGTGATATTGTTTTTCATTTTCTATATCTATGTTTCAGTTTTGCTTCATCCTAAAATAATGGAATATGATTCTTCTGGATAAATACCATAGTATATATCATCACATGTTATCAGTGAACAAGTGAGACAATGAGATTATAAGCTCTTATCTACATATATAATATATTTTCCTGTTGGATGAATTCAATATTTTTGTGAATTTGTAATTCAGTTTACCAATAAAATGCTTGTATTATTAATTTCAGTGTTAGTTCACTTCTTGTTCTTCCAGAACCTACCTTTTAAAAAGTGATTCTCAATTAAAAAGTTACTTTCAGTAACAGAGCTTTGATCCATTTTTTCCCCACCTTTTCAATCCAGCTATTTAATAACACATGGGCACTCTGATATTAACAATATTCTCAGCATGTCTAGGCACAATACTGTGAAATTCTATATGGTTTTATTAGCATTAATTAGCAACATTGCCCCTGATAGACAAGCTATTATCTACCTAAACCCTACTTGCCTCATTCTGAATATTTATCTTTATCCAATTGCTAGAGCCAAGATCTTTCTGTATTGTTTTCTCCCATGGAGGGTGGTTTATTTGGCAAAATAATTTCAAACACAATTTCTTTCCAAATTATCCTATCCATTCCATTGTTCCCTTTCTATTATCCCAAGTCTCTAAAACACTAAGTGAAAAGATGAGGTGCCAAATTCACTGTAACTTTTAGAAACTGAGATTGGCATAGTTAAGTCCTTTGATGAGATTCCCTGATATCCCCTTGTCATTCTAATTAATGCCAACTGGTGATGGACCCCCCCCAAAAAAAAGGTTCTCAGTGGCATCTCTTAAATTTGATGTAAATACATGTGTATATATTTAATATGTGTCATTCGAGTTTATTTCCTTACCATGAAGATAAATATTTTTATTTAGCTAGTGACTTCTAATACATGAGTTAGAGCTAAAATTAGTTTTAAATATTTGAAAAAATGATAGACCAACATAGGGATATAGCTTACCTTTCCTAAGTATAAGGATAACTTTCAAACTGTTGGAGATGGGTATCCAAGATGTCAGTAAATACCTAAACTTAAATCTGTATATTCTACTGATTTGATTATTTCCACTGGAAAACCCTCATTACATAAGCTTTCCTTATTGTCTCTTTATGTATATAGAACATTAAGAACATTTTGCTACATTTGTTTTGTGTCTGAACATTAATTTTATTCTGAGACTTTTTGTGATTCCTAAAACCCAACAATTTATCAGCATTGACTTCTGTTCACTGAAATATTTCTTTAATTTCATTGAATTATCATCCATCTTCTATGCAAACCACACAGTTAAATGACATGCTGTCATTTGGGATGTAAAATAATAGGGGCAAAATCCATAGCTCTCTTGCCTCTGGGACCCTTATTTGAATTTAATATTCTCAAGGGATGAAATATAATATTGTGTTAAAACCCAACATTGCAAAAGAAAGCAATCCTCTCTGTAGTACTTTGTACCTAGTGGTATATTGTCCACATACAATATTGAATAACTGTCCCATTAAACTAGATATTTTCAGAAAATCTAAGAGTTGAGAGGATTCTAGGAAGATGGAGGAGCAGCCAAGTCCTCTAGATTTTCCCCATAAACAAGACAAAATAGCAACCTCAGGGCGAACATAGAGTGATAAAAATAAACAAGTGATGGAGCAGAACTGTAGGCCTCCTGGGACAATTGGAGAAAATCCAAAGAAAAATCCCAGGACCAAGGTTTGATCCCTCTGAAGGACAGACACATCCAGGCTAGTTTGGCTGAAACAAGCAGCAAGCCTGGGGGATAGTTGGGTTGAGAAGTAGGCTTGGTCACAGCAACAGGGATTTTTACTCCCTACACAGAGTGGAAGTCAGGCAACTGGGGAAGGAAAGATTGAGGGAACTTCTGTTGATAAGGGACACAAGCCCCAGCTGTCTAGACTCATGGTCCTGGGCAAGAAGGAACCAGCACATACCTGGTGAGCACAGAACCCTGGTGGGGTGGGAACACAGCTGGTTGAGGGCACTTATAGGAGGGCAGAGTTCTTAGTTCTGGTTTCAGGACAGAGGGGAGAACTGAAGGAAGATCTGAAGCCAGAGGTACCAACCCCCATACTTCAGTACTAGAAGAGATTGCAATAATAAGCTGCTATGGTTTTTTTTTTAATGAGCAGGCAAAGGAGAAAGAACCCAACTATAAAAAGTTACTGTGGGAATAGTGAAGACTGGGGTTCATCTTCAGAGGAAGGTACTGAAGCAAAAAAAAAAAGCCTCTCCTACCTCAGAGAGTAACATCAAATGGTCACCTGCCCAAAAATAATTCATAGAAGAACTTTAAAAAGACTTTAAAAACCAAATGAGAGAGATTGAAGAATTTTTTTAATCAGAACAGTCCAAGAAAAACAAGAAGATTATAAAAAGAAAGTCAACTGGAAAAGGATATCCAAAATCTTAAGGAAGAAAACAACTCTTTGAAAATTAGAACTGGGGGGACACCTAGGTGGTGCAGTGAAAAGAGTTCCTAACCTGGAGTCAGGAGGACTCCAAGTTGAAATCTGGCCTCAGACACATAACATTCACTAGCTGTGTGACTCTGGGCAAGTCACTTAATCCCAATTGCCTCACCAAAAAAAAAAAAATAGAATTGGGCAAGGGGAAAACAGTGAAATTATAAGAGACCAAGAAATAATAAAACAAAATATAAAGAATGAAAAAATAGAAGAGAATGTGAAATATTTCATGAGAAAAACAACTAATCTGGAGAACAGATCAAAAACAGAAAACATATGAATAATTGGACTACCTGAAAACTATGGGGGGAAAAAAGAATCTTGATACAATAATACAAGAAATAATTAAAGGAAACTGTGTGAAGCATTAGAAAAAAGGCGAAAGTAGAAATAGAAACAATGCACCAAATACCACCTGAAAGAGATCCTACAAGGAAAACCTACAGGAATATCACAGTTAAATTCCAAAAACTCCGGGAGAAAATATTACAAGCACCAGGCGAAAAAAACAATTCAAATATGGCAGTCACAATTAGAATTACATAAGACCTAGCAGTGGTGACACTAAAAGATCATAGGTCTTCGAACACTATATACCGAAGAACAAAAGAACTTGGGCTGTGGACAAAAATATCATGCCCAGCAAAGTTAAGCATAATCCTTAATGGAACAAAAATGGGCATTCAATGAATTGCCAGACTTTCAGGATTTTGTTGCAAAAAAAAAAAAACAAAAACAAAAACAAAATCCTGACCTTAGTAGAAAATTTGACATGAGAGATCCAAGATAAATATAAGGTACACATCAAAAAAGGGACTCAATAAGACTCAATAAGGACAGACTTTTTATATGAAGAAAGGTAAAATGTATGCCTAAAAGTGTTATTAGTAATTGGGTAGTTCAAAAGAAGGGGTAGACCTAAGTATGATGTGATTCTAAAAGTAAAACCATTTAGGAAAAGGTAAAAAGAATAATTATCTCATACAAATGAGGAGTGAGAGGAAAGAACTGACACAGAAGAATTAGATGGGTGAGGAGGACTGGTAGTTCTGTGTGTGTGTGTGTGTGTGTGTGTGTGTGTGTGTGTGTGTGTGTGTGTGTGTGTCTATAAGGGTATAAAAGTCTTCTAAATACAGAAAGAAATAAAAAGCCAGAGGATAGGGAGGGGGGAACAGTTAAGGGAGGGATTTTTAGAGGGAACCCTACTCACATCAGGTGTTGGTTAAAGAAAGAAAAAATATATGCATTTAGGAGGGAATAAAAATTTTTTAAACTTATAAAGAAATAAAAGGGTGAGGGAATAGGATGGGAGCTATAGAAGGGTGTCTATGTTGATGGGAATGGGAGTAAGAGAGAATAACATATATTTGGAGGGCTATAAAAGTCATCTAATTTCAGATAGAAACAAGAGTTTAAGAAGAAAGGGGATGGAGAAGATAAGAGATGGATCTTTGTAAGGGGGGTAGGTTAAGTAATAGGAGGGCAAAGTAGTGCGTAGAAGTAAAGTAGAGGAGTCAGAAGGGATAGGAAGTAAGAAATACACACAAACATAAAATAAACATCAGGAGTCAAATTTATTAAGAAAAAAACAGGGGTAGTAAACACAGTCTCAGAAAAAGCATATGAATGATTACGTCTATATATGAGTTTGATTATAGATATCTAAGTATATGTATGTGTATGCAACTGTGTATGTACATGCATATGTATATGTGAATGTCTATATATGTATGTCTACATACATAGACATACATTGTGTAAATATGTATGTGTGTATATGCATATGTATATATACATATATGTGTATATATGTATGAATATATGTATGTGTGTATATGTATATATATATATATGTATGTGTGTATATAGAGAGAGAGATATACTCTTAATTGTGGCTTTCTTGGGGGCAGGAAGGAAGGAGGAAAAAAGAATCAAGTAAGGAGTGCACTGGAGAGAACAAAAGAAAACTTACAAAGAAGCAAAGAAAAGATGGACAGCTCTAAATATAATGTGTAGTATTTATTATCTAGGCTTTCATGAAATGGATGTTTATTCCTATATATTTTGAATCCTCTCATGTTCTATGGTGTACATGGCAATGCTTTTTTTCTTCCTTTTCTTATTTTGTGTTGAAGTTTTAGTATCTAAGTTTAAAATAAATTAATAAAAAACAATCTAAAAGTTGAAAAGAACCTTAGGGTCCATCTAGTGTATAGTACACCCTTCAATAAGAATCCTGTATTTTAGTATAAAAATAAATAAATACGGAATGAATTTGAGAACTGGCAGAATAGATCATTTGAAATTCACTTGGATCATGAACTTCCCCAAGAGGAATTTAAAAATGCCATTTGTTCAGATTTCCTTTCACATGATCTACCTTAAGTATCTGTTATGGGTCTCATTTACCCAACTTATTTATTATTCATTTTCCCAAAGAAGCTCTTTAGGTGTGATATATGACTTCCAATGAGAGCCATACATTGCCTAGCATTTATTTTCACTCTGATTTAGTAGAAATAAGATTTTGAAATCAAAATGCCAGACCTCTGGTTGATCCAATAGTAAGGAGCCAGTCAGCCAATCAACAATCTTAACTCTTGACAAAACATTTTTCTAAATGATATGGATAGACAGAAAAGGTAAAGAAAACAAATTCCCTTGATAGAGGAAGTTACAATCTTATATTGGAAGTCATATAAACCTACATGCAAAAGACAAGACATTTACAAACAGCCAAATAAAAAGTTCAAAATAATACAGTGGCACTGACAGATAAATACTGATAGAAAAATGCAGCATAAGGAAGAGAGTGCCTTAGTACTAATGCAAGGCAAAGTTAAACACAAGTGAATTTACCATTGTTACTGTCAATTTTGAGAGCTCAGGTATTTCTTTAAACCCTTGTCTAAAAATAACTAAGCCCCACTCAATTCCAAAGCTTTAACTTAGCCTAAAGCTGATTCTGAGCAGCTACATTTAGTCACAGCTGGTATGTATACATTAGAGATGCATACTTTTAACCCTGAAATGGAAATGATCTGCAGTTTCTCCATGGCACAGGATCAGAATATACCACCACTTACCTACATTGACAACTCTTACCCCTCTGAGTAGAATGAGGAGAAAGGAATGCCAATGTGGGGAGTCTCATTTTTTCCACTGCCTAAACCTGAATAAAACTAAGTGAATAATCAATAAATGAATGAAAGAAGCATTTAGATCTGTGCTAAGCAATGAGGATACAAATATAAAAAAGTCTAGTATCTTCTCTCAAGGAGCTCATAATCTGGAGAGACAACACACACATGCACAAACACACACACACACACACGTGCGCGCACACACACACACACACATGCGCGCGCACACACACACACACACACGTCCAGCTGCAGGGTGAATGGAAAAGCCCAAGGCAGATGGCAATGCCTTTGTACCCTGAACTAAGATCAGATGAAGGTGTCAGACGTCTGTAGGTCATAGAAGCAGGGAAAATTGTGGTGCCTGGTGGTCCTCTATCTCACTGGAAGGAACAGGATAGGTAACTTCTATACAGGATGTGCTAGAGCCAACCTGAACCAGTTCAGAAGAGATATTTGTAAATTTTTCAGTGTGAGTGCTTATACCTCAGGAATCAACAAATGATACAAACCAGAATTTGGCTTATTTTATTGTTGATTGTCTAGACTTTAGCCAGGGATGGAGAAAATCTTAACAGTAAAGATTAAGCTTAAACTTGTTATGAATACATTTTTTTTTCCTTCAGAGAGTCATTTGTTAAATATTCACCAGCACACTCCTGCTTCCGTCCCATTCAAACCATGTCAGGAATTGAGCAGCCTGGATGGATTTTGGGATGACAGGGGCCAGGGGATGGCAGGGGAAAGGAAAAGGAAGTTGAGGAAGATGCAAGTAGACAAAGGTTAAGTTACTGAATCTATAGGTAAATAATAAAGGAACAAAAATGCCTATTTTATGTGTCAAATTTTCGTTGGGGTTTGAAATGCAGGGTGTAGGGGAAGAGCCAAGATGAGATGGCAGAGTAAAAGCAGTGACTCACTTGAGCTCTCCCCCAAACCCCTCCAAATACCTGTAAAAATGGCTCTAAAGAAATTCTAGAGCAGCAGAACCCACAAAAAGACAGAATGAAACAAATTCTCAGCCCAAGACAACTTGGATGGTTCATGAGAAAGGTCTTTTGGGACAAGCTGGGAGAGGAACTCAGCTTAGCATGGGCCGTGCAGGCAAAGACAAGGCCTCTGCGAACCCAGAGCAGGCCTCAGGGGACTGAATCACAGGCAGCTGTGGTGGTTTCCAGATTTCTCAACCCACACCAAAGACAACTTAGAAGGTCAGTAGGAAAAGTCTGTCAGACCTGGGTGAGAGAGGAATGCCATCAGGCCCCAGCCTTGGCACAGCCCCAGGGCAGCCGCTGCTTCCAGAGATCTCGGCCCACAGACGGCGGGGGGATCCAGTGCCTGATTAGATGGAATTACAGGGATCTCTTTGCTGGCACTGAGGCAGGATTCTCTTGTTTTGCCCATGGTTGGATCTGAGTCACAGTTCTGGGTAGAAGACCTGGAGTGCAAAGGAGTGCTGGCATGGCAGAGCTTATGGCAGCAGTAGAAAAGGAATCCTCCTCACAGTTCCAATACAGAGAAGAGTGCTTCTGGCCACTCATAGACCAAAACACAGGCCTGGAAAGGAATAAACACTTTGCCCTGGATTATACCACCTTGGAAGAACTGAAAATATAGAGGTCCCTAGAAGCAAAGCCCTACCATAACAAAGAGTTTGAAAGTCAAGTAATTGGCTAGGAACATAAGCAAACAGCACACACACACACACACACACACACACACAAAAAGCAACCTCTCAGACTATAGAATCTTACTTTGGTGACAAAGAAGGTCAAAGCTCCTACATCCAAAGCTTCCAAGAAAAACATGAATTGGTCTCAGGTCATGGAAGAGCTCAAAAAGTATTTTGAAAATCAAGTATGAGAAGGAGAGGAAAAATTGGGAAGAGAAATAAGAGTGATGCAAGAAAATCATGAAAAATAAGTCAACAGCTTGCTAAAGGAGACCCAAAAAAATACTGAAGAAAATAACACCTTAAAAAAATAAACTAACCCAAATGGCAAAGGAAGTCCAAAAAGCCAATGAGGAGAAGAATGCCTTAAAAAAAAAAGAACTGGCCAAATGGAAAAGGAAGTCCAAAAGCTCACTAAAGAAAATACTTGTTTGGGGCAGCTAGGTGGCTCAGCGGATACAGCGCAGCCCTGAAGTCAGGAGGATCTGAGTTCAAATCTGACCTCAGATCAAACACTTGGCACTTACTAGCTGTGTGACCCTGGGTAAGTCACTTAACTCCAATTGCCTAAAAACAAAAAAAGAAAAGAAAAGAAAAGAAAATACTGGCTTAAAAATTAGAATGGAGCAAATGGAAGATAATGACTCTATGAGAAATTAAGAAATTACAAGACAAAAAGAATGAAAAGATAAAACATTATGTGAAATATCTTATTGGAAAAACAACTGACCTGGAAAATAGATCCAGGAGAGAGAATTTAAAAATTATTGGACTACCTGAAAGCTATGATAAAAAAAAAAAGAGACAAGACATCATCTTTCAAGAAATTATCAAGGAAAATTGCCCTGATATTCTAGAACCAAAGGGTAAAATAGAAATTAAAAGATTCCAGAGATCACCTCCTGAAAGAGGTCCCAAAAAGAAAACTTCTAGGAATATTATAGCCAAATTCCAGAGTTCCCAGGTCAAAGAGAAAATACTCCAAGCAGCCAGAAAGAAACAATTCAAGTATTGCTGAAACACAATCAGGCTAACATAAGATTTAGCAGCTTCTACATTAAGGGAGCCGAGGGCTTGGAATACGATATTCCAGGGGTCAAAGGTACTAGGATTAAAATCAAGAATCACCTACCCAGCAAAACTGAGTATGATCCTTCAGGGGGAAAAAATAGACATTTAATGAAAGAAAGGACTTTCAAGCATTCTTGATGAAAAGACCACAGCAGAATAGAAAATTTGACTTTCAAATACAAGACTCAAGAGAAGCATGAAAAGATAAATAGGAAAAAAGCATAAGGGACTTATTAAAGTTGAACTGTTTACATTCCTACATGGGAAGGTGATATTTGTAACTCATGAGACCTTTCTCAGTATTAGGGTAGTTGGAGGGAATACATACATACATACATACATACATACATATACACACACACACATATATATATGTATATATATACACATATATACATATGTATGTGTGTATATATGTCTGTGTGCATGTGTGTATATATGTGTGTATACATATGTATATATATATATATATATATATATATATATATATATATATACAGAGAGAGAGAGAGAGAGAGAGAGAGAGAGAGAGAGAGAGACAGAGGGCACAGGGTGAGTTGAATATGAAAGGATGATATCTAAAATTAAAATTAAGGAATGAGAGAGAATTATGCTGGGAAGAGAAAGGGAGTGATAGAATGGGGTAAATTATCTCACAGAAAAGAGGCAAGAAAAAGCTTTTACAGTTGAGAGGAAGAGGGAGGAGATGAGAAGGAATGAGTGAATCTTACTCTTGTCAGATTTGGCTTAAGGAGGGGATAACGTATGCACACAATCAGTTGGGTATGGAAATCTATCTTACCCTACAGGAAAATAAGATGGAAAAGGGATGGGGGGGGGCGATGATAAAAAGGAGGGCAAGCTGGGAGAGGGGGTAATCAGAAGCAAACACTTGAGGAGGGACAGGGTCAAAGGAGAGAATAGAATAAGTGCAGGGTGGGATAGAATGGAGGGAAATAGAATTAGTTTTTCACAACATGAGTATTATGGAAGTGTTTTGCATGACTACATATGCATAACCTACATCAAGTTGCTTGCCTTCTCAGTGAGGGTGAGTGAGGAGAGAGGGAGAGAATTTGGAAACCAAAGTCTCATTTTTTTTATTTTTTCATTTTTTGGAGTTTGAGTCTTTTGTGTGTGTGTGGTTTTTTATTTTATTAATTTATTTTGATTTATCAACAATCACTTCCATATGCTTTAAATTTAAAAACAAAAAGTTTAAATTTTTTTCTCCCCCTTCCTCCCCACCACCCTCCCCAAGACGGTGCACAATCTCATATAGGCTATACATTTACATTCCTATTAAACATATTTTCACATTAGTGAAGTTGTAAGTAAAAATTAAAACCAATAGGAGGAACCATTAGAAAGAGGAAACAAAACTCAACAGAAGAGAAAAAAAAATGATGGCAATTCAACTTCCATAGTTTTTTCTTTGGATGTAGATGGCATTTGCCATCACGAGGCCTCTGGAGATGTCTGGGATCCTTGTATTGCTGAGAAGGGTTAAGTTTATCAATATTAGTCATCGCACAACGTAGCTGTTATTGTGTACAACGTTCTCTTGGTTGTGCTCACTTCACTCAACATCAGGCCACACAGGTCTTTCCAGGTTTTTCTGAAGTCAGCCTGAAACCAAAGTTTTAAAAACAAATGTTAAAAATTGTTTTTACATGCAACTGGGAGGTAAGATATACAGGCAATGGGGTATAGAAATCTATCCTGTCGTATAGGAAAATAGGACAAGGGGATAATAGAAGGGAGTAATAGAAGGCAGAGCAGATTGGAGGAAGGGATATTCAGAATGCACACCACCTTGGGGTAGGGGTAGGGGAGAGATGGGGGGGTGGAGTTTGGAACTTGAAATTTTGTGGAAGTGAATGTTGAAACCTAAAAATTAATTAATTAATTATTTTTTTGAAATACAGGATGTGCCAAAAGTCTTTGTATACTTTTAAGGTTTTATAAATGTCCTGAAATGCAATACAGAGTGTCATAAAAGTCTTAGTTTAGTTTTTAACTCTTAGCTTAAAAACTAATCATTCTATATAGAATAGAGTGCCAGGACTTAAATCAGAGAGATTTGAGTTCAAATCTGGCCTCATTTACTTATTAACTTTGTCACTCTGGGAAAGTCATTTAATACTGTAACCTCAGTTTCCTCAACTGTAAAATGAGCTGGAGAAGTAAATGGCAAATTTCTCTGGTATCTTTGCCAAGAAAACACCAAATGGGATCACGAAGAGTCAGACACAACTGAAAAATGACTAACAGTAGCACTTCAGTAAATGGCACCTCATTACAACTTCAAAAATAACAACAATAAAAATACTCTCAGGAAAGTAGAAAATGAACAAAAGAAGTCTTCGATCCCTTATTCAGATCTCTATCAGCTTGTATGATTCTGCCATGTCAGGTACCTACCAAAAATTCAATTTTTTTTAGGCATAAAACACTGCCTAATATTGAAAATATTAAAACAAGGCCTATAGAAACCATAGTTATTTTTTCCATATGTGTTTGAATGATATTAAATAAATGGATCATGGAAATACACAAGGACTGTGGAATGATTGTAATATAGTGCTGGCATGTGGAGGGGAGAGAGAATTTATTTTAAGAGACAACACACAGCAATGTCACACTCTAGTCTCTAAACTCAACTTTCCGCATTTTTGACACGGAGCTTTATAAGGATGTATTCCTTTCTCCCTGATCTGTAGCTGTGGCAGAAGGTATATAGTTTGCAGCATTAGTTTTCTCTTTCTCCCAAAAGGAAATGTGCAAAGGCATTTTTAAGCATGGTGTTTGATCATGATTCTGCTTTATCACATTCACAAGTTTGCTTTCTGAATTGCATTCTCTTGCTGGGTGTTAGTCTACAGAATCCCCAGGTGCTTCTTTGTGTGTGTTACATTTCTTCTAGTTTGGGAAATGGGGTGGGAAGTGGTGTTTGCTTTCATTACATTGCTTTGTGTTTGTGTGGGTGGTGATCCGTACTAGCAATGAAGAAAAACTTCATTTTATCCTAAGATTTTCTTGTTATACAAATATAAACTGTATTTTTTTAATTCATCACTTTCCTTTCCTTTATCCTGTCCCTAGCTTCTCATTCAAAACTGAATTCCCTTCTACTTTCACAGTTTTGCTGAGACCAGTTATACTCAAACTTCAGCTCAAGCTGGGTTTTCAATGCCCGCCGTGGAGTTGGCATCACTGTGGAAAAGAAGTATTGCCAGGTTCTAGCCATAGATTGTAGCACTTTATTTATGTTGGTACCCTGGCTCCATTGGAACCATTACAAAATGTCCATACCTAACACACTCATAGGCTCATACAGAGCCTTATTCCTTTTATCTTCATAGGTAGAATCTTTATTATACATTTTAATTAAACCCTTCTCCTCCCCTCCTCCACCTCCACCCTGTCCTTCTTTGTTATTAACATTTAAAGGTTTGCATCAAGAGGTGAATGAATATCTTTTATTGAATTTTTTTAAACTGGGCAATTTAGTACAATTTCAAATGAAGATCAATTGGTTCAACTTTGTTTCTAAATTGAAGCAGGCTTCCCAACATACTGGAGGTGGGAAGAGGTTGGGATTCTCAGTCAAAGCAGAATATAGTCCAGAGTCCACAGGATCCTGCTTTCAATAATCTATTGGTTTGTACCAATGAACTTCATCACTTAGCACTTTGAGTGAAGGAAGATATCATTACCTTAAAGAAAGTTAACCTTTTCTTCTTCTTTTCACATCTTTTCAGTTATATTGGCAAGATCTCAAGCTATTCTTAATCTATACAATTAAGTGGTATCCAGCCAACTCTAGATCACACAGGGGCACATTATCAAGTGGGTTGCTACTCCTCTCCTTTGGAGGCTTCTCTTGCCAATTCACTTATTAGCACCTGCATTGTGCATATGGGGGGAAAACTCAAAACAAACCAACTTACTATCAACTCTGACGGTCTCAATAGGGAAAGATGACTTAGCTACTGGTGGGGGAAAAAGAGGCTTAATTGATTTCTGATTTTTAACAACTGACACTAATCAACTGAATTCCATAGGTAATTGGCTCTTGATAGTATAACAAACAAACAGATAAGCAAATAAATAAATAAGCACATAAATAATTGAGTAAATTAATAAATTAGTAAATAAATGAATGAACAAATAAATAAATAAATACAGTCCCTGCCTTTAAGAAATTCATATTCTACTGAGGGAATAGACCATAGTTTGTATAACAAGTAAATACAAAGTGTATTTTAAGTAACTACAAAGTAAGGAAGGGCACTAGCAGTTTTGGGGATCAGTAAAAATCCTAATGTAGGAGACGGCACATTAAGGAAGCTAAGAATTAGAAGACGCTGAGTAAAGATGGAGAATACTCCAGGCATGAGGTAGAGTTTGTTCAAAAACATGGAGGTAAGAGATATAAAATTATATCTGGGAAACAGCAAGGTGTCAAGTTTAGCTGAGAAGAATAATACAAAATCAATCGGGAGAAACATGTGGGAGTCAGATTATAAAGGTCATTAAATTACTAACATAATGAGGACTTTTGTTTTGGTCCTGTAGATTCTAAAAAGGCACTAAATGTTCTTAAGCAAAGAAATTATACAGTCAGACCAATGTTTTACCAATATCAGTTTGGGAGCTATAGGAAAGAAAATGGAACAGGGAAAAAAAAATGAAAGCAGGCAGACCAATTAGGAGGTTTTTGTAGTAGTCTAGATGAACAGTAACATAGACCTGATTGAAGATAGTGGACCGTGAATTGGGACCAGGAAGAACATTTAGGAGAAATGTTACAGAAGTAAAGCTGATAAGACTTGGCAACTTAATATGCAGGTGGGGGAGAGGGAAGAGCTGAGGATGATTTGCGTAACTAGAAAGACAGTAGTGGCCTTGAAAAAAATGAGGAAGTTAGGAGCAGAGGTGGATTCACAGGAAAGGCTGATGTCTTTGGGTGCATTGAATTTGAGATGGTTGTAGAATATGCAAGTGGAAATATACAACAGGCAGTTGTTGATGTGGAAAGAGGGCTGGATTTTAGAATCATCTGCACAGAAATAATTACTGAATCAATGGATTAGATGAAATGACTACAAGATAATAGAAGAAAGAAAGAAGAGAACCCAGGACAGATTATTGGGGTACATCTACAAGCGTTTGGGGTATGGACAATAATCCAGTAAAGGATACTGATATAAAGTGTGCTGATAACTTGGGGAATCAATAGTGAATACTGTCATGAAAACTTTATTTGTTTAATATTTAGGAGGAGGGAATAGTCAACAGTGTCAAAAGCCACAGAAAGGTCAAGAAGGATAAAGATGGAGAAAAAGCTACTCAGTTTAGTGATAAGATCTAAAATCAAATTCTAAGAGGTTGTGAAGTGTATGGGGAGATTGGGAATGAGAGGAAACAGCTCTTGAGTGGAGGAGAGATATAGGGAAGTACTTTCAGAATGATAGGGCTGAGGTTTTATTAAGGATAGTCAAAGATCTGGGTACAATTCTAGGAACAAGAGAATAAGCCAGTGGGTGAATGTTGATATACTATCCATTAACTCTGGAGTTAAGGGGCTTAGGTTAATTAACACCTCTGATGCTTACTACCTATGACCATAAACAAGTCATTTAGACAAGTCAATTTTTGAGTCTTTTTCCTCACCTGTAAAACAAGGAAGGTGGCCAACATGCAGCCTAGTTCTCTTCCAGTTTTAGATCTATGATACTTTAACAGTTCAAAGATTAGAAGGTGACGATTGGAGCAGCAAGCTCCCAAAGGAAATGTGAGGGGATAGAATCGAGTACACAAGCAGAGTAGTTAGCCTTAAAAGAAATGCCACTTTTTTTTCAGAGACTAGAGCAAAGGAGTAGATAATAAGAGATAATATTGAGGAGATCTGGTGCATGGAATTGGATAAAAGGAGCTCACAATGGATGAGCATTCCCTTTTCAGTAAAATAACAGATGAAGATTTTTGTTGAGAGGCAATAGGGAGGACCTGCGCATTTTGCTTTAGGAGAGAAGAGAAGGATGGCTTCACTGGCTACTATGAGGAATGAAAGAATAGAAAAATATGTAGTTCATAGACTCAAAAGTAACAGGATTTTATTCCAGCTCAATATTACATGAGGAAAGATTGAAGAGTCATAAATAGAAACAGATTGGACAGTGAGTGACTTCAGATGCTAACTAGACTCCTCACTCTCCCTTATCCCACATATCCAATTAGTTGCAAAATCTTGTCATTTCTACCTCCACAGCATCACTAACATCTGAAATTTTTTCTCTACTTACATGACTTCCATTTTAGTGTAGGCCATCATCAACTCTCACCTGGATTATTATAGCAGCATCCCAATTGTTCTCTCTGCCTCAAGTGCCCCCACAACACTCCAATCCATTCTATAAACTGCTGCCAAACTGATCTTCCCTAAAAACACTACGATCATGTCATTCCCCTATTTAATAAACTCCATTGGCTACCTATTGTCTCTAGGATCAAATATAAACTCTGCTGCCCCAACCTATCTTTTCAGCCTTATCAGACCTTGCATCCCTTCCTTCATTCTGTGATCAAGTCAAGCGAGTTTTCTTTCTTTTCCTCATACATGCCAATCCATCTCCTCTCTCCATGCCTTGCACTGGTGTCACTCATGCCAGAAATGTATTCTTGCTTCAACCCCACCTCAGAGTCCCTCTCTTCCTTCATGACACAGCTCAAACACCACCTTCTATGTAAAGCCTTTACTGATCCCATCTTCTAGTGCCTTCCATCCCAAACTACCTTATATTTAGCTATTTAGTATTTATTCTCCTTCCTCTATTCATCACATACATATAGCAGATGTTTCCTAAGTCTTAGTGAAGTTTTAAACTTCTAAAACATTAAAGCTGTTTATTCTGACCATACTAATTGTGTCCCAAAAGTCTTAGTGCAATTTTAAGCTTTTATCACATACTTGTTGTCTCCCCCATTGAAATATAAGTGTCTTTGTGAGTAGAGATTATTTCATTCTTTCTATTTTATTCTCAGAGCCTAGCTTAATGCCTGGCACACAGGACATACTTAATAAATGCTTGTTTTTGATTAATTGGTTGATTTATGAGTGATATGCTCAATCAACAAACTATGATTTACCAGTAAAGGTTTCACATTGTTCTACGAGATACATTTGGAAAATACCGTTGCATAAGGAGTCAGCTCTTAATATTTATAATAAACCTTTTTTTTAATGGAGAACATAAATGTCTATTTAGTTGAGAACATGTTTTTGATGGCCATTTTAAAATAGGTGTGTCTGTTGTTACAGGAGCTTACCTCTGAATTAAGTTGTGAAGCTATCTCGCCAGAATCCATTCTACTGACAGTTGTTAAAGGTTATTTTTGGTGATATGGTTCTTTGCATTCCTGCAGCTAGCATACAACAAAGGACACATGCATTATACCATCCTTTAAAATGTACCTATGTTGGCATTCCAAAAACATTTGAATGACCATGATGTTCAATTTTGTTATTGTTGAGCAGTTTTTTCAGTCCTGTCCAACTCTTTATGCCCCCATTTGGGGTTTTCTTGGCAAGGATACTGGAGTGGTTTGCTATTTCTTTCTCCAGCTCATTTTATAGATGGGAAACTGAGGCAAATAGGGCTAATTGACTTGCCCAGAGTCACACAGCTAGTAAATGTCTGAGGCCAAATTTGAATTTATGACAATAAGTCTTCCTTACTCCAGTCCCAGCACTCTATCTACAATGCCACCAAGCTGCCCATGATGAGACGGAAGGACTGCTGCCAGAAACAAAAACACAAACAAAATAAAACAAAAAAGATATGACAGCTCTGATAATTTTCTGACTTTTCTTCTAGTAGATGGCAAAATAGTAGCATTGAAGGAATGTTCTGGCATTTCATGAATCCTTTACATGGAAAGGAAAACTGATTGCAAGTATTCCATAAATACTATCCAGCCACCTACCAGGACACCAGGGCCTACCCAATATGGGCATTTTCTCACCTGCCTTACTGTAACCCTCTCATCCATCTCTGCCATCCTGCCCCCCCCATCCAACACGTACATACTTTTTGGCACACAGCACTTAATAAACATTTATTAATTGATGGATTCTTCTGACTTGAAAATCTTAACATGCATATTCTAGAGCTGACTGGATTAGCAAGCATTGAATTAATGCTTGTCTGCCTACCTCAAAGGGTTGTTGTGAAAATCAAATAGGAATGAAGTAAAATGCATTTCAAATTTTAAGATGCTATATAAATGTGAGTTACTATTGTGCCCTTGGGTAACGAGGTTTTGATGTTTTCATGGCACTATAACATAGACTGCCTTAAAATTTGAGGAAATATAGGTATTATTGTATGTTGGCAAATCATATCATGGTTTATCAAAATTGCTATGGAGGTGTCAAAATCTCGTCTATCAGATAATGTGTTTAGACTAATTATCCAAGAGTGGATCTAAAATTCTTTGATTTTATGAAATGAAGAAAATATTTTTTTCATCTTCTTAGGATTCTATTCCTACTAGTGATGAAGCATCTGTGAGATGTTCCCCACAGTGCCAAGTAAAGGGAAAACAGCTGAATCAAATAGCAAAAAACTGTAAATGAACTTCTGCCCAGGCATTTAAAATAACTGAGTAATAGGACAGTGGCTAGTATAATTTAAAGGAGAAAAGCCTGTATTTAGGCATAAGAATGGAAAGAATATTTGGAATGAGCTCGGGAGAGAGACTAACTGCGGCTGTAAAATGTAGTATGGCTGAGCTACCTACAGTCCCAGATTTTCTCCCTTTAAAATGATTTATGGTAAAGAATGCTGATCAGAAGTTGCTTTCTCACTCTGGGATCATGGCTAGTGAGGAACCAAAACTCGGATGAAACTTGTAACTGGAACTGGGGCAACAAGTAATGCTGAAGAATACAATGAAAATTAGCCTAGTTATGCTGATCTGAATTCTACTATCTCAATATACATGAAACTTTTCCAAGAAAAAGAGTAACTAGCACTATGCTAGGGGACATACATTGCTATTCAATATTTATATTGATAATCATCATGGCTTCATTCCTTTCCATTATTGTTGGTATTAATTTCTGTCTATAGAAAAGGCTCTCAATGCCCTTGCCATGTATCACATTTCTTGCATTGGCTGTCCCAATCAAGTAAACATCACTAACAGATGTGGCTATAGAGAGAAGCACAATTCAAATGACTTTTTCTCTTAGCAAACAGTTATACCAACAAACCTGCTCATAAAACCTCATTTATATGTATATGTATATTTCATTGATGAGGCAATTATAACACTTAGAGCATGAAGTATCTCTACATTTATAACCAACTATACAAACAGAAGGAACTGAGCAAATATTTCTTAGACAATGGTATATTTGGAAATATAAAACCGTATCCAGAAGCTTTATAAAGAGAAATAGAAAGGCTAGTGAAGAGCTCTAAAAATCCAAGGTCAGATAAAGTTAGACTAGGTTCTTATGAATAAGTAAAATTATCCTCAGTTGTAATCTAAAGTTACTGTTGTTGTTGTTGTTGTTTAAAGCATCTAGTCTTGAGATTCTTCTATTTCAAAGCTATCCAAAAGTTAAATTTACATGTAAATTAACTACAAAGTTTACATGAATAAATTTTTACCAACATTAGCAAGAATTTTAAAACTACTCTGCCTTTGTAAAGGGGGCATAATTGAAGCATGCATATATTAATTGAAGTAAATTTATGTAATTAAAGTAAATTAATCCAGTAATGTTTCCTAAGTGACAGTGTTACATACAAAGTCTAAAACATGAGGTTATGTGTTTAAAATTATTCTAGAGGCTTCTCAATCAGTTCTCAGTTGGGGAAAAGGAATTATTTTCAACTTAGTAAAACATATTTGAACAATCTGAGAAATCTGTAAATCAAATTTAAGTACCTCTTTCTTTTGTACTGCTATATGCTCTACCTTTAATTCCATATCATTCAATATTTTTCTCAACAAAGTACAAGATAATACATTTTAATGTTTCAAGGCTGTATGATTTCATAATTGTGGGCACTTTTCCCACTGTACCGCTGAGGGCAGAACAATTCAACACCTAATAAACAAATTAGTGAGAGAGCTCTCTCAGCTTACCAAAACTGTTTCTCAGATAGCAGTAACACACTGTGCTGGTGATTCTATATTCAAAACCCATCATTCATTTGGAAGAACTAGCTAGATAGAGCCTGTACCCTGCTGCCAGAACAAGTATACCTAGAAACACCAGAATGATATTCGGAAGCATCAAAGTAGTACTTTAGCAGAGTGGCATCTATGAAATGAAGTTTATGAACACACCAGAGGCATTTTAATCACATTTGTGGATAACATAAAACTGAAAGACTAAGGGAATATGTTAGATTTCATCTAGGATTCTACACACATATGTATTTGTATTCATATCATATGAAGAGCAGAGGATAAAGAAATGGGTTCTATATAGGAAAAAATAAACATAAGACATATATCCATATAATTCTAAATGTATGCCTGGAATAAGCTGGGTAACAGATTACTGATGGACAGTGCATGTGCCCTACTAGGATTCACATAATGTCACAGGATCTAGATGAAAGCTCCTAGTACATCCAATGGATTCCTTTGGGCAGATTTATGGCAAGAAATGGAAATCACATAAGATGGTCCAGGATGACAGATCCAGCAAAATACTGATTGATAATAGAAGGTACACACACACACACACACACACACACACACACACACCATACATATACACATACACACATATACACATATATACATATATATATCATGGCAGGTCTATCAAAATATTGATATATGTACATATAAGATATGTGTATATAAATACAAATAAGACATATATAGCACATGTATCTGTAATATGTTATTTAAATATTTTATTTGTCTATGTATTTATTGGAATTTTTGTTTTTTCTTACATCAAGTGGGAGATAGAGTGAGATAATCTCTGGGATCTTCCAAAGCTTTAAGATTTTTATGTTTACTCCTGGAAATTTTCTATTCCATCACTACCAAGAGCACCTAAGTTTTCTCCTCTAAGGACCTCACTTCATTCTTAGGACTATGGCTTTTCCCCATTCAATTTTCTCTGATAGCCCTTAAGATATTTTGTCCTGTGTTGTAAGAAAGGAGCTCTGTACCCTGACATGTTTTCCATGTTAATTGTAAGGGCTACATTATTGCAGTTTGTTTTAATTATTACTATTATTTTTACTACTATTACTAATTATTACTAGATGGCATTTTGCACCTTTGCTTACATAGCCTACCAGCTAATTCTTCTGATGTACATATTTTAAAGAAATCTGAGAAATCAAGCAAAAGCTTAAACAAATAATCTATGTTATCAAACTCATCCTTGTTTCTAACTTCTCTATTTCTTCTGAGGACACAATAATCCTTCCAGTTACCTGGGTTCACACCCTAAAAATTATTTTCCTTCTATTCTTGCCTCTCCTTCCAGGATGAATGCAATGGTTTCATCATAGATCTCTTTATATACAGTCTTTTCCCAAACTAATTCATCCTCCACAAAGCTGTCAAATTAATGTTTCAAAAGAACATGTCAGAAAGTGCCAATGACTCCTTGCCTTTAAGAGAAAATAAAACTATTTTTGCTGGGTATTTAAAGTCCTTCACAAACTAGCTCCAGTTTATCTTTCCAGGTTTATGGGTCATTTCATGACCCGGCCAGACTTACCTGTCTACTGTCATTCTTACAGGACATTCCATCCCCCATTACCTTAGCATAGGTTGTCCCCATTCCCGGAATGCTCCCCTCACCCCTGCCTCTTAAAATTTTAATTTCCTTCAAAGCTCAGCTTAAATGTTACCTCCTAAAAAAAGACTTCTTAATATCCTCTCACTTGCTAGTCTCCCCATTACTTTGTATGTATTTTGTATTTATTTAGGTTAAAATAAACATGTCATTTTCTCTAATAGAAGGGAAGTTCTTTGAGGGCAGGAACTGCTTTTGTATTTGTTTGTTTTTCTTATATTCTCAGCAGCTATCAAAATGCCTAATGAATGCTTGTTGATTGATTTTAGAGTTTTTCTGCAAGGGTTTGCCTTCAACTATAACTAACACATCAGCTACAAAGTCATCATCCAGGACCTTCCTCCCTGATCCTGGGGAATTTTTAATTTTTGGTACTGTCAGAAAGAGATACACCAAGTGTCAATATCACTTTGCTCCAGGCCTTTTTCCCCCCATCTCTTGATAAGGCTATTTAATCTAACTTAAAATAAAATGAAGAAAGTTAATTAGTGACTGCTGCTTTCTGCTGAATCTGCCAAGAGTGTTTTTTCAAAGGTGTTCCTTATGTTAAAAAACAAAACATACACACACACACACACATACACACACAAAAAACCAAAACAAAACAAAAAAAAAAACAAACCATGGTCGGCATTAGAGCCAAGGAAAACTGTATTCAAGTCCTACTTTTGACACACACACCAGTTGTGTGACCATGGGGCAAATCACTTAACTTCTCAGTGCCCTCATTCAACTCTCTAACTGAATTCATTTCTACAAGCATTCATTAAGGGCCTGCTACATGCCAGTCACTCTACTAGATACTGGGAATACAAAGGCAAAAATGACAGTCTCTGCCTCTGAAGAATTCACATTCTACTGGAGGTTAGAACATGTAAAGAGGTACGTAAATCCAAGTCTCATTTATTTGGGCAATGGTATAAGCAACGATTATTACAAAGAGGGAGAATACCCAGGGGAGGAAGGAAGCCAGTGCAAAGGTGATGGCTGGGAAGAGTAAGTAGGCTGGTTTGGGTGGATTATAGATTGCATCATGGAGAATAATATGGCATAATGTAGTTACAGACGAGGTGCTGATCATCAGAGGGGGTAATTTTTCCTTTGGGAGTTCTCCACATTGATGAAATCACAGGTTGGGATAAAAATCATGTCACCATATTTTAAAAAAAGATAAATCAGCATTCTCTGTGATGCCTTCCTAATGCAGAATTTTAATGCATAAAACTACTTTACTACAATGTAAGCAAATCTCACGGTATAAGCTCTATGTGATATAAATCCATTATAAATCCATATTCTTATTGCTTAACCTGTTTTGTATCACAGATCCCTTTAGCAGCCTGATAGTACCTATGGACTTCTTCTCAAAATAATGTTTTTAAAATATATAATATAAAATATATTGGATTACAAAAGAAATCAATTATATGGAAACAGTTATCAAAATAAATTTTAAAAAACACAAGTTCATGGGCCCCAGGTTAAGAATCTCTTCAAAAACAAACCAAAACAAAAAGTTTACAGGGCTTACCTCATTAATCAGGCTTTCCCAGGTCGATCATGTTTAGACCTGATCCTTCTCGAATCTCATCTACACCCCTCATTTCCTGGCCTTCAAATGTGTCATTTAACCTGGTTGAAGGCAGGGATCCAGAATGACTTCTTAAGACTCCCTTCCAATCTAAAAAATATATTCTGTGACAGTCACAATAATAGTAGTTTCTGGAAAGGTTCTGACAATCCACTGCCCCACAATTTCCCTGTGATTCTGTCATAGGTTGTCTAGAATAAACCTTCATTCCCTTGCTACCACTCCCCCATTCCTTTTTTCCATCCATGTCAGGGCTAGTTCTCCTGGGTCTCAACTCTCTTCTTCTCTCTCCTTTCCTTGTGCCCTGTGGAGCCCACAGTCTATTTTAAATAAACCGCCTTTCATATTAGCTTTCTACATCTCATACTCCTTCAATCTCCTTGGAATCACAAAAACCTATCCCTGCCCTAAAGATATTGCATCCTCAGCTACTCTTCCAGTACAGAAAATATCTTCTCTCTTGTAAGAGAATTCCATTCCCAGTCTCTCTCTGAACCCACCTTCACTCAGCACCAAAGATCTCCTCTTTGGACATTTACTATATCTAGCTACATCATCCCATCTAGATCCTGGTAGCTATTATCTACTGCCCCCTCCCTCTAATTCATTTTCCCTCATTTTTCACAGTACAGTCCAAACTCTTCTTATGCTTGAAGAGTTCAACTTATATTTCAATATAAAACCAAATACTCTTGCTTTCCATTTATATGACTACTTTCACTCCACCTCTGCCATACATCGTGGATGATCACATCCTTGATCATAATTACCTACAAGTGTTTTATCACCATAATCCAATACTCTCAAACTCCTTTGACCAAAATTTCCTGCCCTTCTACTTCTCCCTATGTCTCAACCCACCTAAATCTATTTGCTGTCTTCACTACAACCACTAGTCACCTTCCTTTCATGTCTCCTGCCTTTCCCAGGTCATTCTGCCTGCTTAAGCTGATTTAACATTCCCAAGGCCATGCCTTGTGCCCTAGATGTCCTTCCTAATTTTTATCTTCCTCGATTTTCATCTTCTTGTACTTCAGAGGCAATTCCTGCATCTAGCTTTCTCTGATTCAACTAAAAATGTTCTCTTCCTGCTTAAATTTTGCTGGAACATTTTCTTCTTCTTTCCCCTAGTTCTCTCCTTTGCTCCTATTACTCCCTACTTTGCATCATTGTCTGCTTCTCTGCTTTTTATGCCTTCAAAAGCACATAGAGAGAACAAGAATTGGCTTTTTTAAAAAAATCTGGGTATCCCCAGTGTTCAACATAGCTCCTTGGACAGAGTGTATACTTAACGAGTATTTGTAGAATGATGAATCAATCTATATAAATTTAAGAACTGAGAGTTACAGCTCTACTTAGATAATTAGGATTTCATTTTCTATTTACCAGAAAGAGGGTCTGATGAGCCATGCTCTTCAGAAATGTTTCCCTAATGCTACTTGCTAGAAAAAAGGCTGTCCACTGAGTTCAAAGAAAGTTTTGTTGCTGATTTTCCTGAAACATAAAGCACTGGGTTTACTGAAGCAATGATTCCAATGGGGAAATTTTATTTTTTAAAAAAACAGATGACTTTCTCTCAAAGCCAGTTAAAAGCAAGCTTCCTCTAAAATCTTTGTTCATTTAACCTAATGAACAGATATAAAATAAAGTCTAACTATAAGGGTGATAAATACGAGGGAGGAAACCCTCAAATAAAGACAGACCTCATCTCATACTCATTCATATTGAGAAGCTTGGTTTGTAAATCTTTTGGAGGTAAACCTTAGACTGGCTCAGGGAAATCCCAAGAGAGAACTTTACATGTTTCTGACAGTTTGACAACGATAAGGTCAGCACCTTTCCTTGTGCCATCTCTATGTGTCTGAGGATAGAAGTTAGAAAATAAGTGTCTCCCAGTCCTAAAACTAGTATTCACCCTATAGAATTTGGCCAGTTGAAATTAAACCTGAATTCATGTGGAATTTCCTTTAGTCCCTTGTTTCCTACATGAGATAATAAACTCTATGAGGGCAAGAACTTCCTTTTTCCTTTTTATATCTCTACCACTACAACAGTTTCTGGCACATAGTAGCTCCTTAACAAATGTCTGACTGACTGACTAAAGCGAATAGTTAAATATTTGCCATTTTGGAGCCATCCAAATAGCCATAACTAAAGAAGATATGCTGGAGTTCTTAAAGTGAGAAGCAAGTAGTAACACATCTGCCTTTCTCAAAGCTTCAGGGTTTGTTGAAACTTCACTTTAAAGGGGGATTGTTCTTTGTCTTCCTGTGAGGGTGGTTAAAATGCTTTAGTGTGCATAGAAATTACTTAAATAGGCTGAGACACATTAATGTCTGATTGATGCAGAGGACATTCACAAGAATCTTTTAAAGGATGAAAATATCCCTGTTGTTGAAAAGGTTTCTAAAGGTTGCCTGAATTGGATGACAATCTACTCTAGTTCATTTCATCCTATCTGGAAGAGAATCCTCCCAAGTAGGCCTTTTTGTTAAAAGCCCAAATTATTGGCTAATGGGGCTTGTTGGAGCAGAACCAACTAAATAATACAATGGACAGTACCAAATTATCCAGGAAATTTAAATCCATTTTAAGAAATAATATAAAGATTGAATCACTCTAGCACTAATTTGAACATAATTTGGGGATTTTTTTAAACTCTGATTTTCTACACTCATAATGCATTTTACAATAGCAGCACCCTCTTGTCAACTTTATACACACACATATTTCAGCAGGAACATATTCTTGACTATAGTATCTCTGTTCTCCATTCCTCCTATCACATCAGAGAATTATAGAATCCGAGACCTGAAAGTCTCAGATCACAGAAGACAGCTCTACAGTCCCACCTGTATTTAAACAGGAGTCCTCTCTATCAGATCTCTGGCAAATGACCATTTAGCCTCAGCTCAACAACCTCCACTGATAAAGAATCAATTACTTCTTGAGGCTGCAGTCCCTTCTACTTTTTGTTAGCTCTAACTGTAGGACTTTTTCCCCCCATAAAGTATGGCTACATTTGTCTCCTTGTAACCTCTACTCATTGTTGTTAGTTTTGCACTCAGGGCCTAAGCAGAACAAGAATAAACATAACCGCCCTTCAAATACTTGAACACAGCTTTCCCCTCCCCCTAAATCTTCTCCACCCTCAGTTCCTTCAATAAATAGATTTCATTACCTTCATAATCTCAGTCGCCATCCTTTTTGCATAATCCAGTATCTGGATGTTCTTTCTGAAATAAAGTACCAAGAACTGAAGGAGAAGAGGGGATTTGTCTCACAATTCAAGAGGCTGGAAAGTGGATCTAAGAAGTGTTTCACCTGTTAGACTTTGTTGTTCAGTCATGTCCGATTCTTTGTGACTCCATTTGGGGTTTGCTTGGCAAAGATACTGGACTGGTTGGCCATTTCTTTCTCCAGCTCATTTTACAGATGAGGAACTGAAGCAGAAAGGATTAAGTGACTTGCCCAGGCTCACACAGTTAAGTGTCTGAGACTTGATTTGAATTCAGGAAGAAGAATTTTCCTGCTTCCAAGTTTAGTGCTCTATCCACTGCACCACCTAGTTGCTGGGTTGTATAGGGTATTCAGAGGACTAGCACCTCTGGTCTGAGGGGTTGCTGAAGTCTTTTCAGGGCTGCTCATCCACCTTTAGCATCCACCTGTCATTCAGTTATCACCTGTGGCTCCAAGAAGCTGAAGCATACTCAATGGCCACACCATGGTAAAGCATTTGGGCAGACAGGCTAAACCAGGCTGAGGGTAAACCTGCAGCTTAGGGTTAAATTAGCTTTTTTATTTTCTTGCCATGTCATACTTTGTAGTCTACTAAATCCCCTAGATTTCAGTGCCTTGCCCAGCATTTTGCACCTAACAGACAACTAATCAGTGCTTGAGTTGAAGTCTAGACATACCTCCTCTATCTTATATTGTTGACATTTATTTTTTGAACCCAAATGTAGGACTTTGTTTTCATCCTTATTATATTTCATCCTTCAATGCTCTCAGCTGAGACAAGTTTAGGAAAAATATTTATGTTGATGATTTTTTTTCAGTCACAGCAACTCTCAAAGACCTTTTATTAAGTCTCTGCGTTTACAATTTACCAATGAAATCAAAAGTGGTTAATGTAAACTTCATCTTATTAGATTTGACCTATTCTACCCTGCCAAGAATTTTTTTTTGGATATTGCTTATTAGCTGCCTCTTTCAAGATTCTATCATAACAACCTTGATAAACATCCTGTGCCTACCTTTATCTATTCATTGGCAAAAACATTGAAGTGTATAATCCAAAGAACAATTACTTAGGGCATCCACCTAGCAATGTCCCTCCAAGCTGACACCTATCTTCATGACTACACTTTGGAACTAGTCATCCTACCATTACAAAACCAACTAGACATATTATCATAGGCCTCCAGGATCTCCATATTTTCCAAAAGTGTATCATAAGAGACTTTGTCACCTACTATGTTGAAACTCAGATATTCTATTGTATATGGCATTTACTTGGTATACCAATATAGTGACACTGCCAGGAAACAAATGAGGTTTGTCTGGCATGAACTATAATTGATAAATCCATGCTTTTAGTATTCACTCTTCCCTTTCTAAATATGTGCAAATCATCCCTTTATTAAATACATTTTAGGATACTGTCAGAAAATGAAAAAGATCATTGTCTTCTGTTGAAAGATTCCTCATTCTTCCCGAAATTGGGGCATTTGTTCACTTAACACCTATTCTTATCTCAATGATTTTTCAAAAATTAGGGACAATGAATCTTCAATAACATCTGATAGTTCATTTGTTATCTTATAATATAGCTAACCTGGGGTTGATGATATGAACTTACCTAGGGCATATGAATGCTATCTTACCATTTCTTCACTTAACTTATATTGAGACCATGAGATTTAATCTCTTTCTTCTCCAATTCTTTCCATGAAGATCCTTTAGCATCATCCTTTGCTCCCTCACTTCCCCAGATTCCGATAATGAAGTGTCTTTTTCCCTTGGCCAAGTACGCTACAGGTACTTTTGATTCTGCGTACTCCTATCTTCTCTGGAAAATGTTAAACACAGTCATCCCTTTTATCTCTAGACAATACACTTTCTTCCTATCTATAGTTTCTTTTCCCACTGCCTTCAAACATGTGCAAATGCTCCACATCCTAAAACAAAATGGTTGGGCTTTGTTTGTTGGCCTAGATCATCAACTAACTCACACATATAATCCATCTTCATCATTCACACCAGACTTCAAGCTTTCACGTGACTTCTTATTTATTTATTTATTGTTTATTTTCACCACATTTTCACTTTCATGTTGACAACTGCACACATTCAGGGATATGTGCAGTAGAGAAAAAAATAAGAGGCATAATATGTGCAAGTTTGTGGAGCAACTACAAGGTACTCTACTGGTCTTGTTCACCGTACTGTTGCAGGAGTAGGGAGTTTCCCATGCATTTGTTGCATATTTTCATTGTTTGTCTTTAAAACTCAAGCTTTGTGTTACACTTATCCCCCAAAGCATAGTGTAAGTCCTTTGGCTGATCTAAGAGTCTTCCAATAGGAGTGACTAAAGGGTGTTAATGTTCATCAGTTTGTTGTTTTTCTCCTCCAGAGCCCATGCAAGGGGCAGGTGCACTAGTATAGAGGAAAATTACAATATCAGCACCAACACCTTTACAATTGCTTTATTTTCTTTCACTTTCCAATTTCAGGTTGTTATTATTTCTTTAAGCTATTTCTTTAATCATATATAATTGTGACCATGAAGTATCATGTGATAAATTTATAACAAAAAATGGAAATCTATCCCAAATCTAAAGTAGATGACAACTTCATACCATGATAAAGGATTGCTAAAAATAAGGGCTCTGCAGTTTCCAAATCAGGAAAGGAGCCTTCTCTACTGCACAGATAAGTTTAAAATATTGTCATCCATTAAAAAGAAAAAAACAATCTTATAAGTAGATAATAAACTAATTTGAACTTGAAGTATCCCATATTCTTGTAGGAGTTGGAACTATTGGTTAGGGAGCTATAAATAAGCAGATTTTAAAGTTCTTTGGAAAACTCAGAGTAAATTGAAATGAAAAATAGACACAATCTTCCCAATGTAAAGGAAAATACCACTTAATATCAGCTTTTTTCCTTTCTATAAGCCATATTACAATGAATGGAATTCTATATCTTAAAAACATTTGTTTTTAGAGAGGCTTGTTAATTCCTCCTTCTCACACATCCAGCTGACCTATGTGTTCTTCATAGATGTATCTTTTTCTCAATGTTTCTACATTTCTTCTCACACTTATTAAGAAGCTCATGAGGTCATGACTCCATCACCTCTCTAATATATCTAGTTTTATCTCAGATTGTATACAGCTTGCAAATGAAGAAAGATTTGAAAAAACTGGCCATATACATGGAAATATTTTTTTTCTTTCTTTCCCCCATGTAAACTCCCCAATTATTTAATTTGAAGGGGAAAAGAAAGAAAGAGACAGACAAAGAGCTAAAGCTATATTTCTCTACCCTTGTACTGCCTACTAAGGAATATATGTGAATAAAACTATTTGGCTCTATCAGGAAAAAGAAAAATTCTAGGCTGTAAGTAAACTCTTGGGACAAAAAAGGGGATATGGGGCCTGAAAAACTAGGTTACTATTGGTAATCTTAGAGAAGTTGTAATACATTAGCAAACACTAGATTTGGAACCAGGAGAGACACGGATTTGAATCCTACCTCCAACATTAATCTTGTGACCATAGGCAAGAGTTACTTAAACTCTGAGCTTCAGTTGTTTCATCTGTTAAATGGGGGGGGGGGTGAGACACAAGTAGTATCTATATAGGATTGTTGTTAAGATGATATTCAAATTGTAAGTTTATGTTGGACAGCTAGGTGATACAGTGGATAGTATGCCAGACCTAGAGTCAGGAAGACTCATCTTCTTGTGTTCAAATCTGGCCTCAGATACTTGCTAGCTGTGTGACCCTGGGCAAGTCACTTAACCCTGTTTACCTCAGTTGCCTCATCTGTAAAAAGAGCTGGAGAAGGAAATGGCAAACTATTCCATTACCTTTGCCAAGAAAACTCCAAATGGGATCACCAAGAGTCAGACATGATTGAAAAGCAACTGAACAACAATAAAGCTTATGTTAAGATATACTTATGTTTCAATATATTTTGTTTATGTACGTTTACACTTAAGATAATACATAAACTGTTTTGTAAACCATAAAGTTCTATATACATCTCAACTCTTATTAATAGTAGTATGTAAAATTAAGAACTACTTCTAATTGATATCTTGTTTATCATAATCATAAAACCATAAGATGTCATTTGCATTCTCCCTACATCATTTCTTTCTAGATTCTCCTGAATTTAAATCAACATACCATATAGGATGTTAAAAAGGCCTACATATAAAGAGATCACGTAGTCAATTTGTATATGTATATATATATATATATATATATGTGTGTGTGTGTGTGTGTGTGTGTGTGTGTGTGTGTGTGTGTGTACATATATATATATATGTTAAAAAAATTAGTTAATTGGTAAACGTGAATATATGAATTTGGATATGGAGAACAGAGAATTCAAACTTTAATGTCCAACTTGGAATATAGGGTTTTGTTTGTTTGTTTCAAACCTATCACTCAACAAGAAAAATGTGTCTTGCCAAGCTGCAAAAATTTCATCAGTCCTTACCATCCCAATGTCATAGGAGTGCTGCATCTGTGAGCAGTGACTGTCAGTAAATTAAAGACTCACAGATGTAGAGTGTAATTTCAGTTATTATCAAAGTTCTTTCTAGACTGAAATCTGATTTCTTTCCAGTCTAATTCCTGTCAGGCTCTTGGACCACAGACCTAAGCTAAACTATGTGAACGTGATAAAAAGAACCATTTCATGTGGGAAAAATAATGTGAACCAAAAAATTATTTTAGGAGTTTCTAAAGAAGATAGATATAGAGAGATAGAAACATATGCATACAAATAAACATGAGTGTACTCTTTTGAAATATGCTTTTGTATATATATATATATATATATATATATATATATACATATATACATATATATGCATATTTATGTATATGTATATATCATATATAAATTCTCATATTTTATAGCACCAAAAATTCATATACCTGAATATGTTTACCTTTTTTTAATCTTGACCTCTAATTTCATTGGTGTGGAAAATTCACTGATAGCGATCAGCAGTTCATTTGTAAAAGAGAGTCTTAGATAATTGCCTGGAGCACAGAGAGGTTGAGTGACTTTTCCAGTCAATATGTGTCAGGTAGGACTTGAAGCCAGGTCTTCCTGACTCCACAGTGGACCATCTGTGTATTATGCTGCCTCTTGTAGTTCTCACAAATATGGGGATCTCTTTGACTTAGGTGAAATACCATATTTAAAAAAAAAATTGTTAGCTTATTCTACTTAATTCAATATTGGTCAAAAATTCATTCAAAGAGATAATTCTATAAGCGATACTCAAAGTCCACATAGAACCTGATTGAGATAAAAACATAAAATTACAATAAGTTCTAAAGAATGACATCCTTGACAGGGAAAATTTTTCAGAATTTTAATTTATTCAAGAAACCATTACTAAGTACTTTCTAGGTATAAGGCACTGGGTTAAGTGTGGGAGCAAATGCAGACAGAGTTAACTATGACATAGTCCTTGCCTAAAAAGCACTTTATAACCTTGATGGGGAGTCATAACATATTAGTGAGTAATTATTTAAGTGCCTACTACTATAGGAGAGGAACCATGGCAGCCTCTGGTGATACAAAGACAAAAAAAAAATGAAACAGTCCCTGCCCTAAAGAATCTTTTAGTCTATCAAGAGAGACGAATCTGTATATAAATATGTGCAAAATAACAGAAGATAAAATTTTTTGAAGAAAAAAATCCTAACTACTTGGAGAAAAGATTCAGGTAGGTGTTATTCAAGCAGAGTTTTGAAGGAAACAAGGGATTCCAAGAAGTGGAGATGAAACAGAAGTATATGTCAGGCATTGGGGTGGGGGTGGGGTGGCAATTAATGCGAAGATACAGAAACCAAAGATGAGAGGATTGAGTAGGAGGAACAGCATTGAGGCTAGTGCAACCTGAACCTACAGTAGGGGAAGAGGACTAATGTATGTCTGGAAAGGTAAACCATGATCAGGTTGGGAAAGCTTTAAAAGTTAAACAGAGGAGCTAGGTTCTTGTGATAGGAAGACAAAAGTGAAAACTCCTTGTCCTCAAAAGCCTTACATCCTTCTTTGCAATATGCAGTGCATTATTTTATATAGTGCATTACTTTTAACTTCAAATTTTCTTCTGAATTTAACAAAAAAAGAATTTTCAAGTACATAGTAGAAAAGAAAAAGAGGACTATAAATGAAAAACCACATTGCTCTGATATACAACTTTTTTTTTCTTTTTTAAGTATGTAATTTGATCAATCTAGTTTTCAAAGGTGACTTGCCCTCTAGCCTTCCCTGTGGCTTTCCTTCTGTTCTTTACTCAAATCAAACAAACAAACAAAAATGTACCTTTTTTTGGACTTTATCCCTAACCTTCTTTGCCCTTCCTCTCTTGTCCACTACAAAAAAAGAAAGGAAAAAGAGGAAAACAAAGAAAGTCCTTACATTCCAGTAAGTGTACCACTTAGGGCAAGCACGAATAGTATGCTATATTAGAATTGATAGGAGAAACACATCATTTCCAGTCTAGAGATTCCAAATTTTCACAGAAGAGGTGACATATACTGGTCTGTTAAGACAGATAGAATCTCAATAGGTAATCATGGAGGAAAGGAAAGCATGTCAGCCAAAGGGAGTAGCATAGGCAAAGATAGAGGCAAGAAAACACATGTCAAGTCTGCAGAAAACAAATGGCCCAGTTTGGGCTGAAGTGCAGATTACATCAATATGAACAGTATATAGAGATTTAAATCTGGAATTGAAGGATGGAGTCAGATTATTCAGGTATTGAATGCCAAACCAAAGAGTTTGGAATTTATTTAATAAGCAATGGGAAGTCAGCCACTAAATGTTTTTGAGAAGAGAAGTAACGTGACTCTGTGCTATAACTTTCCTTCCTAAAATCTGGATCACCTCAAATAATGGGTAGTAAACAGGTAAAATGTACAAAAAGTATACCTTTAATGCTTGTCAGCACAAAATTTTCCTTTAGGTTTACTCTTCATGGCTGAACTGATAACTATATTTTAAAAACTGATTAAAAGACATGCTAATGTTGATTTGGAAACAAATTAATACTACTACATCTTAATCATTTTTACTAGGCTTCACCCAGACTGGAGTTGAACTATCATATGATTGTCTACTAAGCTGATATATTTCAAATTAAATGAAACCTAATAATCGTCAAATCAATTAGTTAAACTTCAAATAGGAAAAAATGCTGGACTAAAGGATCTTAATTTACACGCAATCCATTAAGTAAAGACTGCTATTCTAATCAGTGATAATGTAGCACAATTAAGAAATAAAATTTGATTGGTAAATTAGAATTTAAACTTAATTAGTAACAGATCTTCTAATTTGTTAATGCAACATACTTAATGAAGAGTTGTATTGAGTGGAAGTAAATATATGGTAGTTATACTATCAAAGCCTAACAGTTAAAAAAAAAAAAAGAACAAAAACAAAACCTTGAAATAAACCCTTCTGTTTTTACCCTTGGGAGCTCAAACTTCTACACAGAATTTTCCTGCTAACATGTGCCTCTGGCTTTCGATGCCCATGCCACCTGTGGTTCCAAATCCATTCTTCTGTTTGTTATGAAATCTCAAAGTGTTTCTGTTATTCAGCAATTCTTCACATTTGAATAGCATTTGACATCATTTAAAATACCTTTACACTTATTATTTCATTAGATGCCAGAAAACTTAACTGCTTCCTTTTGAATTGTGTTAGGAAGATCCTGAAGATCACTTGGCAAGGAAACATACCAGATACTGAGGTCCTCTCTCCAGATAAACTGTAAAGCATTCAAACTGTACTGCAGAAAGCACAACTCTGATGGACTAGCCATGTTATTTGAATGCCAAACCTACCTCTACCTAAAAGACTATTTTACAGAGAACTCACACAAGACAAGTGCTCACAAGGAAGTCAGAAGAAGTGGTACAGGGACACTCCCAAGGTCTTTCTAAAGAATTTTAGTATCAATTATGAGACATGGGAGACTCTACACTGGACTGCCTAGCATGGCATGCCCGCATCAAAGAAGGTGCACTCTACAAGAAAAGTTGAATCATGGGGGCGGAGCCAAGATGGTGGAGTGAAAGCAGTGACTTGCTTGAGCTCTCCCCTAACCCCCTCCAAATACCTGTAAAAAAAGGCTCTAAACAAATTCTAAAGCAGCAGAACCCACAAAAACACAGAGTGAAGCAAATTTCCAGCCGAAGCAACCTGGATGGTTGATCAGAAAGGTAAATCGTGCCGGGGTAGGAGAGGAACACAGCTTAGTGTGGGCGCACAGGCCACAGAGAACCTGAAGCAGGCCTCAGAAGACTGAGTCACCGGCAGCTGTGGTGGTTTCCAGACTTCTCAACCCACAAAACTCCAAAGACAACTTAGAAGGTCAGTGGGAAAAGTCTGTTTCTGAGGTGAGAGAGGAGCTAGGTCTCAGCCTCAGTTCTGAAGGAAGCACAGCCCCTGGGGCAGTGGCTGCATCCTGAGCTTCCAGCCCACAGACTGAGGAGGAATCAGGTTGCTGATCAGAGGGGAACTGCAGGGATCTCTTTGCCAGTGCTGAGGCAGGACTTTCTTGCTTTGCCCATGATTGGATCTGGGTCACAGTTCTGGGCGGCAGTACATGGGTGAGGAGTAGTGCTGGTGTGGAGTTTGTAGTAGCTGGGGAGAGAAAATTCTCCTCACAGTTTCAAGACAAAAAAGACTGCTTGTGGTCACTCATAGATGAGAGCACAGGCCAGGAAAGGAGTAAACATCGTGCCCCTTATCATACCACCTTGGAAGAACTGAAAATTTACAGGTCCCTAGAAGTATCTCTGAAAACAGCTGCACAAAACCCCTGAAGCTTGGGACAGTACATTCTCCACACTGGAAGCAGACTCTTACCTTAACAAAGAGTTTAAAACTAACTAATTGGCCGGGATCATGAGCAAACCTCACAAAAAGAGTCAGATTATATCATCTTACTTTGGTGACAAAGAAGATCAAAACATACAACCAGAAGAAGACAACAAAGTCAAAGCTCCTACATCCAAAGCCTCCAAGAAAAATATGAATCAGTCCCAGGCCTTGGAAGAGCTCAAAAGGGATTTTGAGAAGCAAGTAAGAGAAGTAGAGGAAAAACTGGGAAGAGAAATGAGAGTGATGCAAGAAAATCATGAAAAACAAGTCAACAGATTGCTAAAGGAGACCCCAAAAAATACTGAAGAAAATAACATCTTAAAAAATAGCCTAACCCAAATGGCAAAAGAGGTTCAAAAGGCCAATGAGGAGAAGAATGTCCTGAAAAGAAAAATTGGCCAAATGGAAAAGGAAGTCCAAAAGATTACTGAAGAAAATACTTACTTAAAAATTAGAATAGAGCAATTGGAAGATAGTGACTTTATGAGAAATCAAGACACTGTAAAACAAATCCAAAAGTATGAAAAATTAGAAAACAATGTGAAATATCTCATTAGAAAAACAACTGACCTGGAAAATAGATCCAGGAGAGAGAATTTGAAAATTATTGGACTATCTGAAAGCTATAATCAAAAAAAGAGCCTAGATATCACCTTTTTTTTTTTGGCTAGGCAATGGGGTTAAGTGACTTGCCCAGGGTCACACAGCTAGTAAGTATTATGTGTCTGAGGTCAGATTGGAACTCAGGCCCTCCTGATTCCAGGGCCAGTGCTCTATCCGCTGCACCACCTAGCTGCCCCCAATGTCACCTTTTAAGAAACTGTCAAGGAAAACTACCCTGATATTTTAGAACCAGAGGGCAAAATAGAAATTGAAAGAATCCACCGATCTCCTCCTGAAAGAGATCCCCAAAGGAAAATTCCTTGGAATATTGTAGCCAAATTCCAGACTTTCCAGGTCAAGGAGAAAATATTACAAGCAGCCAGAAAAAAACAATTCAAGTATTGTGGAAACACAGTGAGGACAACACAAGATTTATCAGCTTCTACATTAAAGGACTGCAGGGCATGGAATATAATATTCTGGAGGGCAAAGGAGACAGGATTACAGACAAGAATCACCTACCCAGCAAAACTGAGGATAATCCTTCAGGGGAAAAATGGTCATTCAGTGAAACAATGGACTTTCAAGCATTTTTGATGAAAAGACCAGAGCTGAATAGAAAATTTGACTTTCAAATACAAAGACTCAAGTGAAACATGAAGAGGTAAACAGAAAAGAGAAATCTTAAAAGACTTATTAAGGTCAAACTGTTTACATTCCTGCATGGAAAAATGATATTTATAACTCATGAGACCTTTGTCAGTATTAGGGTAGTTGGAGGGAAAAAATTATATGGATGGATAGATAGATAGATAGATAGATAGATGATAGATAGATAGATAGATAGATAGATAGATAGATAGATAGATAGATAGAGGGCACAGAATGAGTTGAAGATGAAGGGGTCATATCTGGAGAATAAAATTAAGGGATAAGAGAGGATTATACTAGAAGAAGGAGAAAGGGAGAGGTAGAACGGAGTAAATTATCTCACAAAAAAACAGAAAAGGCTCTTACAGTGGAGGGGAAATGGAGGAAGATGAGAGGGAATGAGTGAATCTTATTCTCAAAGGATTTGGCTTAAGGAGGGAATAACATACACACTCAATGGGGTATGGAAATCTGTCTTACCCTACAGGAAAATAGGGGGGAAGGGGACAAGAGAGCAGGGGTATGATAGAGAGGAGGGCAATTTGGGAAAAGGGGTAATTAGAAGCAAATACTTCTGAGGAGGGACAGGGTTAAAAGAAAGAATAGAATAAATGGGGGGGCATGGTTAGGATTAAGGGAAATAGAGATAGTATTTCACAACATGTCTACTATGGAAATGTTTTGCACAACTGCACATGTATAACCTATATTGAGTTCCTTGACTTTTCAATGAGAGTGGTGGGGAGGGAGGAAGGGAGAAAATTTGGAGCCCAAAGTTTTAAGAACACATGTTTAAAAAAAATGTTTTCACATGCAACTGGGAAACAAGAAATACAGGAAATGGGGTACAGAAATCTATCCTGCCCTACAGGAAAATAGAAGGGGAAGGGGATAAGAGAGGAGGGGGAGAGATAGAAGTGAGGGCAGACTAGGGGAAGGGGTATTCAGAATGCAAGCCACCTTGGGGTGGGGGGAGGAGCAAGATGGGGTGAAAATTTGGAACTCAAAATCTTGTGGAAGTAAATGTTGAAAACTAAAAATAAATAAATTTATATTTTTTAAAAAAGAGAGAGCAAAGTTGAATCACAATAGCATAAAACAAATGCAAGATTTACAAATCCAGTGTCATCTCCAAACTAAATGTTCAAATGCACTGATCTTTCCAAGCTCAGATTGGACTGATCAACCATAGTCAAACACATCATACTTGATCCCACCATCGTGATGTCATTGGTTCTCTTTGAGTACAAAAGACAAGAAACAACAGATGTTCCCTACAACCAATTGTATCATAACTATTTCCATTAGAAGATCATGAAAATGTGGCTCATCCAGGTTAAATCACACAGCAAATTAGAGTTAGAGCTAGGTCCCCTGGATCCTAGATCTAGTAACCAATCCATTACACCAAGCTGTCTTTGTTATTGAAAGAACAATGCAAATATGTTGTCAGACATGGCCAACGTTTTTGGTTTGTTTTGCTTAATTATAATCTTTATTGCAAGAGTGAATTCTACAGCGTGGGGATCTTTTGGAAGTGTTATGAATCTTTTTAAAAAATCAATATTGTAGTTTTCTTTTAAAGTAATGGGAGTGAGAAAGGGGAAAATCTCTATTGGAGCCTATGAATTAATAAAATAGCCCTTCCAAACACTACTTACTATAGTGACTTCTCACATAAAGCTATCTATCTATTAAACATATGCCTGTCCCCACTCCTCACAAAATGGCTTATCAGTTTATATTATTGTTTCCATGATTTATTCATTGGAGAATATATTATTCACCTAACAGCTGAGTAGCTATGCCCAGATAGAATCCCTTGAAAGCACTAAACTATTCCTTCTTTAGACTGATGTCAATATTTTAGAAGGGGAAAGGAGAAAGAGGAAATACATTTCTACCTCAAATTGGCTACCTGAAGTTGGCCTTAATTCAGTTATCTCCTCCTATTTTATCAGCATTCATGAAGTTATCATGGTACAATTTCCATTGCCGATGAGAGTTGCCACAACCTCCAAGTGTGATATAGGCACTTTTGCAAAGAGTTTACAAGCAGTCTTTCAAACTCTCCTTTCAGCCCTAAGTTACACTCAAATCCAATGGACAAGATAAAACAGAGAAGAAAGTAAATAGTCTATGTTCTGGGATCAGAGTTTAATCTTTAATGCTACTTGTTTACTGAAACCACTCCATTTGCCATCTCTGTCCTCCAAGACTTAGGAAGCTACCTGGCTAGAGTTGTGGTATCTGCCTGTTCTTTCCATCTGATTTCTATGGTTTCACCCTCTTACCTGACTGGTTTATATGTAGTACGTACCTCATCATTTATCTCCAGCTTCTCTAGTGGTACTCAGTCCAGTGCCTGCCTGAGTTTGGGTAGCTTTTATTTTTAGTTTTATTGACATTTTAAAAATGCAAACATTTCTATATTACCCACCCCCATGTACTCCATGAGAATTCTCTTGCAACAAAGTAAAACAAAGGAAGAAAACTAATAATAACAGTAATGAATTTGGCAAAACTACTAGTGTTAAAAAGTGCCACTAAATCCTAATCATGGCCATGTCATCCAAAGGATGAGAATGGTTCAGTGAGTTAGCTCGGACAGAAAGAGATAACAACTTCACCCTTAGGGAATATGATACTGAAAATTGTCATAATTCTCAGTGAATATTTTTCCTCATGAGTGGAAAAAAAATTAAGTGTGGATGGTTATGCTATTTAGACACTGAAAGAGTGGCAAATGGTAGGCATAAAAACAGTAACTATGACTGGCAAAGATTCTGAAAGATCATGCACTTTGTGGGTTGAATATATGTATATGTGTATATATGTATGTATATCTCCACCTATTACATTACAATGCACAAAGTGCACAAATACATAAAAATACAGGATAATCTTTGGATGTGAGAGTACTGAGCATTTAAATAAAATCTAAAAGGAGGATAGACAAATATCCAGCTAGCAAAGGTACTACAGGAAGTGGTGATTACAGGCACAGTGACCAGAGAGAATATGGATTATGTTAGGTTTGTTCAAGTGCTCAAGAGAACCTTAAATCAGTAGTTTACCACCTGAGCATCATATGCCTCAGGGAGGATGAGAGTGCAGGAATAGGGGTTATTGCAAGATGGTTACAAATATCTACACATCTCAAGCAATATCATTTTGAACTCTAATAGTATCATTTTGATCTATACTTGATAGTCCAAATAATACCATTTAAGGTGTCATTAAATTTCTTAAGATTAAAAAGGGGCCTTCTTCCTCATAAAGGTTGGAAACTACTGCTTAACACACTTACTGTGGTAACATCTACTTAAAGGGTAGTACCAGCTTTTCAGTTAATAGTTATTGATCCAATTGACCAGAATTTTCTAGAAAAGGTTCTATGAAAGGGATATGAGTCCAAAGGGAAAAAAATATAGATATAGATATAGGTATAGATATAGATAGATAGATAGATAGATAGATAGATAGATAGATAGATAGATAGATAGATATGTATGTATATGTGTGTGTATATTCCAAAGAATTGTGCCTAGTTCACTCAAATCTAAATTGTTGGTGACAATGAAGTATCATAATAAGTAATGAAAATCCCACTGAGTATGAACTCAAATCAACAAATATTAGTTAAGCACCGACTACATATAATTAGTGCTATTCAAAGCCTACTCCAGATCAATATATATGAAAACCTTCCATAATAATTTTGGAAACCTAAGTCAAAAGAAATCTCTATATCTGCTGCAGAATAGATTCAGCTGGTCCTGAAGGGCAAGTTGACCCATATAAGAAGACTTAGAGCAATTATGTTCAAAAGTCAGTACTAACAACTTGAAATGCTTACAGAACATAAGCAGTTACAAAACCTTAAAGTCTAGGTGCAAAGGCATCTCTTGGGTGTGGGATAGAATATGAGAAACATTTTATTGGTGCTTTACATTTAAATCTTCCATTCATAAGCCTTCTTGGCAAGGAATCAGAGGGCTTCCATGATTGTTAATTGAGAGAAGTGTTTCTCAGTGAATGTTTTCCATGTCAGAAACCCCTCAAATGAGAGTTGAGATTTTGAGGTCATAATAGTAAGAAAAGCATTTGATCTGACAGAAATTTTAAAAATCTGGAACCAGGCCTTCCCATCCTCCAGAAGATCCCCAGACAAACCATTTCAATTTCACCTTATTAAATATGGTCAGAAAACTAGGGCCAAAGTAAAAGATTCTACTGAGACAACATGCACAAATTCACTAGTACAAAATAGTGGAGGGATAGACAGGCTAGATAACATTTCATCTGATAAAGACCTGGAGGTTTAGTGGACTGTAACAAGTTAACCTGCGAACTTAACAAGAATGGACAGTGTAACACAGCAGCCAAAAAACACCCTCCCCTGAAAAGAAAAAAATAAAACCAAAACCAAAATTTCAGTATCGTTGGAAAAGGTAGAGTATTCAAGAATATTGAGGTGATAACCCTGCTTTGCCTCTGCTTTGATCAGACCATATGTGGAGTACTATCTCCAGTTCTGGATGCCATATATTTTAGGAAAAATACTGATAAGCTACAGTGTCCAGTGGAGAACAAATAGGATAGTGAGTTGGGCCTTGAGATTATGCTAAACAACGATCAACTAAAGGAATAGGGGGTATTTAGTAAAAGGATGAAAAGACTTGGGAGAGTATGAGCTGTCCTCAAATATTTAAAGGGTTTTCATGTCTTCTGCTTGCCTCCAGAGAGTAGTACGAAGAGCAATGAACACAGAGACAAATTTAGGCTTATTGTATAACCACCCTCTAACAATAAGAATTATTCAAAAATGAAAAGGGCTTCATCAGGAAGAACCCCCTCACTTGCGGTCTTGAAGGAAAGTTAGTATGACAACTTTTCAGGGATATTGAGCAGGGATTCTTGTTTAAGTAGAGGTTGAATGAGATGGCCCCTGAGATTCCTTCCAATTTTGACATTTTGTGACTTGATGAAAGGAGGTAATGACACACCAGGGGCAATGAGTGATCCCCCCGCCCCACACCGTGTAGGTTGGTGCCTGATGGTACAAACAGCATACAGTGTCTTGGAAAAAAGACATTTAATGATGAAGTGCATGTAAAATTCATAAAATGTGAATTTATTCTGCATGAACGTTATATACTGTATATCTTGTGCTGAATACAAATGTATTTTGAATGAATGTTATATATAGTATCTTGTATAATTTACAGAAGCTTCAAATATCCTGAGTAGCTATAGAAACGTAATGAGTGATGGTACAGTTTCACTTCTGCCTTCCCTCTTTCATTTGAGCTATCTAGAAACTAGCTGCAAAGTCAGGCACAAGGTGTACATAGCAATGGCTAGAACTGGTGAGTGAAGAAGCTAGGAAGGAAAATGGAAAACAAAACCATGGAGGAGAAAAGAGGTAAACAAGTGACAGGAGGAAAACAGTGGAGGTTTTTGTCTTCATCTTGCACAAGAAGGTAGTCCAAAAGGGAACAGAAAACACCTAAGACAAGGTACTCATCCTGCCTGGAAAGCTGCCCATGTTAGTTAGATTGAGAGAGAGGGACAGAAAATTCCACATGATTTTATTCATCTAAGGAAGAAACAGGCCAAGGCAGGACACAAAAGGCAGAGTAGTATCATGGAAAGAATGATGGATTCGAAGTTAGATGATATGAGTTCACATCCAGTCTCTATCACTTAATACCTGCATGATCTCAGGCAGGTCACTTAACCACTAAGTTTGCTTTTGTATTTTTAAAAAAGGGGATGGGGGATGGAGGATGGGACTAGATAACCTCTAAATTTCCCTGATTTGTAGCTCTATGATCCTGTGCTTTATTTGTGGGAGGGGGAGCTCCATCAGAAGAGTTCTCATTTAGGCCTTTGGGTAGTTTCATGAATCCTTTAGAATGTTAGTTCATTTAAGGGTCTCTGTCTTCCTTATAATAATATTTTTAAATTTCTCCTATAATACTTTGAACTTACAAATGAGGAGTCAGGATAATGATATATGTGGAGCAAGGGAAGAGGGGAGAAAGTGTGATTACCATGCTTACTTTTCCTCAGGTTTTCTGGGTGAAAAAAAAAAAGACTAGGTATCTCCAAAGGGTAACTGGGTTATCTGGGCCATAAGAGTCTGTGAAACTGGGGCTTCAAAGGGCAATACAGCTTAACCACGTTCCCTGGAGATATGTCCAAATGAAGCCTAGAAGTTGAAATTTTGGAAGCAGCTGCAAAATCAACTTACATTGATTTTGGTTAGATAGTGGGTATACATAGACCCACTCTGCAACCAATGGAAGAGAGGATAAAGGATACAGGACAGGTCTAAAAACCTATGTCTTATTTATGAGTGAGGGAGTTCCATAAGAGGAACTCTCACTTAGCCCTTAGGGGATTTTCATGTATTTTAGGGATGTTTTTGTTCAAATCAATGATAAAGTTCATCTCAACTAACATATAACTCCTGACCTTGAAGGAGCTTTTTTAATAAAATACTTTAAAGGACCTAAGAGTTATAAGTATCAGGTAACTTGTAAAAAATAGTAATTTGTCTCTAGTCTTAAACCTACCAGAGTTCAACATGCCATGTAGACATCCTATTGGTCTTTGCTGGTTTGATATTTACTGTTAAGTATTCAAGTGACTACTTGGTCTTTGCTGTTAAGTATTCAAGTGACTTCAACCAATATTGATACTTGCATTATTAACCAGCCTCCTAAGAAGGGGAGTGGGGAGGGAAGGAGCCAATCCAAATTTCTCTACCAGATACTAATTCTTTCACATCTCAAATATATTGGAATTCAGGTCTTGTAGGATCTTTAGAGCCTCATCATACCCATAGCACTTTCAGTCCCTATAAAGCTGAATGACTCAAAGAATCGATTTCACTTTTGAGAAAGAGCATGAATCACATGAACTCTCATTGAATTTGTAAATGAGTAATGACCATAAAAATCTATCAAAATTGACTCCTATCTCTAAAATTAGAATCCTCAGTAACTGTATTGGACTACATCATTGTGGGAACTCCCTCCACTAATAGAGATCTCAATTGTGCATAGCTTAGTAGTAAAAATTACTAGAGGCTCAGGGAAGTTATTAGAGGCTTGTCAATAGTCACATAGCTACTATTAATAATTAGTATGTAATTATAATTTACTACATAATTATAAATATACTTTTTATTATTATTATGAACATTTATTGAGAACCTACTATGTTAGGTACTGCACTAAGCAACATGGATACAAGATGAGTCAAAATATAGTCCCTGCCCTCAACAAATTCACAATCTAATAGGGAAGACAACATGCCAACTAATATATGCAAAACAAGCTATATACAGGCTAAATAGGAAATAATCAACATAAGGAATGCAATAGAATTAAGAGGGATTGGAGAAGGTTTCCTTGACTGGAATTTCAGTTGGGATTTAAAGGAAGTCAGGGAGGTCAGTGGGCAGAGTAAAAAAGGGACAGTGTTCTGGGCATAGAGGACAGTCAGAGAAAATACCAGGAGCTAAGAGATGTAGTGTCTTGTTCATGGAACAGCCAGGAGGCCACTGTTACTGCATCAAAGACTATGTGTTGGGAAATAAAGTATAAGGGGACTGGAAAGGTAAGAGGTGTCTGGTCATGAAGGGATTTGAATACCAACAGAGGATTTTGTATTTGAGGCTGAAAGAAATAGGAAGCCAACTAGAATTTATTGAGTATGGGATAGGAAAGGAGGTGGGGTAACAATAAGGCTTGTACTTCAGGAAAATCAGTTTAGTGTCTGACTATAGGATGCATTGGATTGGGGAGAGACCTGAGGTAGGCAGACTCACAAGCAGGTTAAGGCAATGGTCTGGCCATGAGGACGCGAGGGCTCGTATTAGAATGGTGACAGTGCCAAAGAAGAGAAGGGAGTATATTTGAAAAATGTTGCAAAGTCAAAGTGAATAGGCCTTGGCAAAATTTTTCTATGGAGAGTGAAAGAGAGTGAAGAATAAGAGTGACTCCTAGTTTGTGAGCCTGAAGGATTAGGACGATGATGTTGCCTCCTACAATACTAAGGAAGATTTCAGAGAGGTAGGTGAGATTAGGGGTTAGGAAGGGGAGCAGGTAATGAGCTATTTTGGGGACATATTGAGTTTAAAATGTCTACTCAACAACCATTTCTAGATGTATGAAAGATAGTTGGAAGTCAGCAGCAGTTTGGGGCAGGGTAGGTAAATTTGAGAATCGTCAGCCTGGAGATGGTGATTAAATACATGGCAGCTGATGAGATTGCCAAGTGAAACAGTATAGAAGAAGAAGAAAAGAGGGTCCAAGACAGAACCCTAAGGGACTCCTATAGTTAAAAGGAACGATCTGGAATAGAATCCAGCAAAGGAAACAGACAAAAGGTGGTCAGATAAGTAAAATGAGAGCCAGGAAAGAGTGGTGTCCTGAAAACCAGAAGAGAAGAAAGTATCAAGGAGGAGTGATCAACAGTATCAAAGGCTACAGAGGTCAAGGAGACTCCAAAAACTGTTGTGGTTTTATGGTGTGTTGTGGTGGCACCATTTAAAGAATTTAAGGTGAGATCATCTCTAATCCAAGCACAGGCATTTATTGAGGATTGACACCCCACAGAACCAGCCACTTAGTAAGACAAGACAGGCAGTTTTATAGTATAATGATGCTGATTACACAATAGCAATTATGAATATTAAAAAGGCAGAAGGGGTTTGTTAAGGGATTAGGTAATAGAGTAGGGGTCCCTTCTATGTTTTGGTGGTCAAACATCCTGGTCAAGCTGCCCTCCAACTGGCTAGCTGTTGTGGTCCTGTCTGGTCGAAATGGGTAGTGTGGTTGTGGTTGAGAACAAGAAATCCTCTATTTAAATATGTGAATTAGATCTGGGGGCAGTGGTTTGCTAGGGGCAGTGGCTATATATTGAGTCTGGGACCCTGAGGTGTGATTAAGCCAGATTATATGGTTAAATCAGGACATGCCTGCAATTTGGTGGGGCCCATAAGGAAGTTAGAATGTTGTAGCTGGGGGCAGCTTTATTGGTATTCCATCATGAAGATAGAGAAAAGGTCATTGGATTTAACAACTAAGATCATTAGTAACTTTGGAGAAAAGTTTCAGTGAAATGATAAGGTTAGAAGATAGATTTTAAGAGGTTAAGAAGAGCAGGAGGAGAGAAAATGAAGGCAGCTATTTTAGCTGATCTTGTCTTCCTGACTCCAAATCTAGAATTTGCCAATACAGCATACTGCTTCTCTCATCTTTAACAATAGTTCTAAATATATAAGGTACACATACCTGTTCCAGAAACAAGATGGAATTGTATTGCAAATGATATCTGTCCTAGGTTTAGCAGACCCTAGTTGGACATAGGGCTGTATGTGATTTTCCCCATGTTTTAGCAGAAAGGGGCAAAGGGACAGGGGAAAATAGAGAGAAAAAAGATAAATCCAAGAATACCACACTTAGATCAATTCTAAGCTGAAGTACAGAGAATAAAGGCAGACTGTACTATTCTCTTGGTTATCCACAAGGAAAAGGTCCAAAGAGCAGTCTCATGGGACAGAAGGGAAGAACAAAGATCCAAGGATTATCACCTTCCAAGGTGTCAACTTGGAGGGAAAAGATAAGGAGGAGAAAGAAGTGTCAGAAAATCCTTATTTTTAAGCTCTGAATACAATATCTTGGTCAAACCAAGTCACATGCTTCTCTCCATATTCTTGACTACTAAAAACCTAAATCTCTATCCAGAAGGTATTCCAAGCTCTGCAAGAAGTCCTTTTGGAATGAGAGGTTTCTGATCCCCACTAAATGAACATAAAAGTACCTCCCCAGATGTATTTCATGGTACTTACTTAGGACCAAAGTATTAATAAAGGGGGATCTTCCCATGTTTTGTAATGGAAAGTCATCTTCTCAATCCCGTGACTAAATTAGAAACCAAACTCTTGGGTGGCAAAGTGGTACAGTTAGGCCCTTTCATGACAATTTCATACTGCTGGAGAGTCAGTTGTTAAATATGACATTCCCAAAGATAGAACTAGGGACATCCCATAACACTTGGATAATCTTTGTGAAGAATAGAAGTTCTTTAATCACTTATTTTGAATTCAATAAGAGGTGAATGAATGGCTAGATTTTCAGCAGCCTCACATTTCTACCCCTGAAAAGGAACTCTCTTCAATTATTAATCTTGAGTAGTTGAATATAGCAATCCACTTTATCCTAATAAAGGCTCATTCAATGGAATAATGGCAGGTGAAGATGACTTAAAAAAGGTTTCCCTTTCTTCTCCTTTGAGAAATTATGATACCAGTACAAAAAATGGAAAAAAATAGTACATTTTTGCCACCTTTTTCACATATTTTAAAAGTATACAAAGCATGGTAGGGTAAGAAAAAATACTACTTTAAAAGAGAGGAATGTATTTCAGTCCCAGTTCTGCCATTTGCCAGCTGTATAACTTTGGGAAAGCTGTTGAATTGCTCTGTGTCTCAGTTTACTCTGCTGTAAAATAAAAGAATTAAACTACATCTTTGCTAAGGGCATCCACAGCACCAACATTCCATCATTGGACAGAAGGTACTTTTTTCAGCTATAAAGCTATAAAGTATATTTATTCTATAAAGGCTATAAAGGCTTATTTATTCCCATTTTTCCCAATATTTGTCTCAATCTTCACATCGAAAAGAAAAACCACGTGCAATCAATACTTCATGTTTAACCACGGACAGTGTATGTGTTATTTTTTTTTAGTTGACTTTGTTAATATAAGCTAGTCTAAGACTGAAATCTTATACAATTTGTTATGTTTTGGTTTGTAGAGCAAGGCTGAGGGTCCTCAGGCCAATGGGCACTGCAGGTTGATCATGCCATTAAGACAACAAGATATTATCTTTCATGGGTCAGAGGAGAGTAATAAGATGTGCTGAATGGGTATAAGGCATTACTGTTCATGTCCAGAGTGTAATCCAATTCTGATGCTGCTCTGACTTCACTCAAGAGGTCAGTGATTTTCAACTTACAACATAGGACTGCTTTTTCTAATCCATTTCTAATTGTTGTTAGTTACATTTAAAGCAAACCTGAAACTACAACGTAATCTTATAAAAAAAAGGGGGGGGGATTTTGAATAATTAAGACAAAGTAATCAGGCAATAGCCCCAAATTGCTTCACTTTTTCACAAGCCCCAAGGTTCCCTAGTTAGATACCTGTGCTCCATGATCTTCTAGCTTTGTTTCATGATCTTCTAGCTGCCACTACCATCATTACTACTACCCTACTACCACTATTACTACTACTACTACTATTACTACTACTACTGCTACTACTACTACTACTACTACTACTACTACTACTACTACTACTACTATCACCACCACAACTACTATTACCAATTATTATTATTGGTATAATAGAAATTGGTATAATAATAGAAATAATAATACTGATAATTTGTAAACCTTAAACATATGCTAGCTATTTTTATCAGCTAACATTTTAGAGAAATTTTAGGGCTTATAGTACGCTTTAAATACATTATCTCATTGTATTCCCTCAACTCTAAGGAGGAGTTGTGGAAAGAATATTTACTTTCAAAAACTATATCCCCCAGAAGCCTTTGCACAAGTCAGCAGCTTTTAATAAACCCCGTTTAAAAAAAGATGAATGAAATCTCATTGGGGGTTGAGAGGTGTTGTGGTATGAGATGTAAAAAAAGTGGCTGCCTAGGGAAACTGGGCAAGGAGTAAGCAACTGGCAGCCAAGAACAACACAATAGGAAACTGGGCCAGGAAAAGGATAGAGTGGAGACTAGGCCAGGAATGAACAACTGGCAGCCAGAAGTTATACTCCTGGAAACCAGGGACAAGAACAAAAGAGGCAGGAGAAAACACCAAGTACAGAGCTGGGGACTGGAGTCTTTTTGAATATATTAAATTATATACATATACATATATATATATATATATATATGTATATATGGTGTGTGTATATGTGTGTAGATATGTGTATATATACATATATGTATATATGTGTATATGTAGGTTAAGCTTAATTCAAATGGTCAGCAAGAAATTGGTTCCTCAATTTTATTGATTTTTTTAGAGCTATAGCTTAACAAATACTTTTAATAGGTGCTTAAATGATGACCTAATGGCCTTAATCAATCAACCAATCAACAAGCATTTATTTAACAAGCACCAATTTTATGCCAGGCACTAAGCTAGGCACCAGGAATAAAGAAACAGAAACAGTTCCTGACCATCAGGATTTCATATTCTATACGTGACAGATATACACATGCAAGTATAAAATACGTACAAAATAAATCCAAAATTTTGGCTTTTGGGGGGCTCTGAGGAGACCTCATTGTCTTCTCATACCCCTAGAAGTCAAAATCTTGGCTGGAGGGAGGAATGGACATTAACATTAACGGTAGGATGGGACTAGAAAAAGCTTCATGTAGGAGATGGCATTGGAGGTGAGCTTTAATGGAGACTAGGTATTCTAAAAGATAAAGTTGAGAAGAGACTGAGTTTCAGGAATTAAAGCAAGAGATGGAAAATCATGTAAGAGGGAGAGTAGTAAGCAGTTTTGCCTGAAAAAAAAAAAAGAATATATGACAGGACGTAATATATAATAATCTTGGAGAAATAAATTGTAGTTGGATTATGAAGGGCTTTAAATAGCAAACAGGAGGGGGTTTTTTTTATTTGGATTTGTTTTGTTTTGTTTATTCTAGAGGCAATAAGAAGTCACTGTTATTCACTGAGCAGGAGCATAATAGAGTCAGCTTTGTGAATTGGATAGGGGAGAGATATGAAACAAGGAGACTCCTTAGAACACTACTGTGTCCAGGTAAGAGGTGATAAGGAACTGAAGTATTCCTGTGTCGTGATTATGTAAGAGAAAGGAAACAGATGGATGGAAAAGAATTTGTGGAGGCATTATAACCAAGACCTGGCAACTCATGGGATATGTAAACTTTAAAAGGCTCACATAACTTCTTAAAGTTTTTTTTATTTATTTCTACTCTGAAAAATGAATTTGGGGAAGTAGAATTAATTATTTTGGCCTTATTTCATTATTTTGAAATGACTAAGTTCATCAGTGTTACATGTCAGTTTCACGATGGTATGCTAACGTGGGTTCTGGATAATGAACAATGCTCTCACACTTTTGCTGTCATCAATTAAGTGAAGCAAGGTTGTGTGCTTGATCTCATGCTATTTACCATGGTGTTTTAGCTATGTTGTCAGATGCTTTCAATAATGACAACAATGGTATCAAGGTCAGCTGCCGCACTGATGATGTTATTTAACTTGAAAAGGCTACAAGACAAAACTAGAGGGAGAGTTTGTGTACGACTTTTTGTTCATAGATTATTGTACCCTCAATGCAGCCTCTGAGGCTGAGATGCAACAAAATATGGATTTATTCTCTGCTGCTTGAACTACTTTTGGCCTAACAACACCAAAAAACAGAGATTCTCCACTAGCCAGCACCACAGCATCCATTCATGGAACCATTGGTTGTTACAGCAAATCGAGAAATTCTGGGTACTGTGGATAAGTTCACTTACCTTGACAGCATACTTTCCAAGGATGCACACTTAGAGGTTGAGGTTGATGGATGCATTGCCAGAGCTAGCTCAGGGTTTGGGATGCTCCAAAGGAAAGTGTAGGAAAGAAGAAGTATTAGGCTGCCTAGCAAAATGAAAGTCTACAGAGCTACTGTATTAAATTCATTGTTGTATGCCTGTGAAACCCGGAGAGTAATACCAGCACTGTGCCAGGAAACTGAATTGCTTCCATTCAAATTTTCTCAGGAAAATTCTGAAGATCACCTGGCAAGGCAAGGTACCAGACACTAAGGTCCTTTCCCAAGTTAAATGCCAAGCATTCAAACTCTACTTCAGAGAGTGCAACTCCGATGGGTTGTCCATGTTGTTCAAATGCCAAACATACATTTGCCTAAAAGACTATTTTATGGGGAACTCACACAACGCAAGTGCTCACATTGAGGTCAGAAGAGCAATACAAAGGCATTCCCAAGGTGTCTCTGAAGAATTTTGGAATCAACAGTGAGACTTGAGAGATACTGGCACAGCACCACCCAGCATGGCATGTCCTCATTAAAGAAAACAGTGTGCTCTTCAAGCAAAGCAGAATTGAAGCATCTCAAAAGAAAAGTGAGATGTACAAATTTAGACACTTCCATTCCCAATGTTCATATGGATTATTCGTGCTTGACTTGTGGTAGAGCTTTCCAAGCTTGTATTGGTCTGATCAGCCACAGCTGGACACACTGTACCTTGACCACAACATAGTGATGGCATTTTGGTATTCTTTGAGAATGATGGACAGCAACCAACCAGAGTCTGATAGGGCCCAAATAACATACAGATAGTTGTCTAGAGAACACCGATCCAGAAAGTATGAAGATATAGTGTTGCTTGATTGGATATGAAGGGTCAATAAGGAGATAAAAGCCCTTGAGGTAAAATAGAGTATGCATGGGAAGAATAATCTTCTCAAACTCTAAGTCACAGGGGATATGAGTGTGAGTGAAGGTTAAAAGGTATTGCTGCACATATTTCTAAATGAAAAAAAGTGTTGCTTTCAATTTTCTCCAGATCTAGCTAAGACTTTTCCCCCTTACAGGGAAAGAAGGAGAACAGTTTAGGGAGAATCTCTCTAGGTGTTTTCTCCTCTCTCATTTGTATTACCGGAGGGGTAGGGGGAGGAGGGACATTGCAAACTTCTGGCTCCTGTCTCAACCAGATGTTCATAAACAGGGCCAGAAATGACTCAGAGCCAATGCTGGCAGCAACTGTTTTAATGGCTGCCAAATTTATCTTGGCAGCCCCCAATCTCTGAGAATGTGGTAACCACAAACACAGCCACTGTGGCTACATTCCAGACTTTTCTGAGCTTTCTGGACAATGAATGTATACCTTAAATTTTGAATTGCCCAGAGAAATCTTGGGCAGGTGGCAAGCCCACCCCAGTGTGAATGAAAATACAGCTAAAATATGGATAATCACCATATTGTTCACAAGAGTCATCAAATATGAAATTCTCAGAGAAAAGGAAGGCCCAGCCTAGGTTCCTTAATCTGAGACATTTCTGTTTCACTTTTCTGTTTAATTCTAAATCATTTACTCTAAATGTTTGTTTGTTTTACTAGTTATGTTTTCTTCCTTGCATCTGTTCATTTGTTTCCAGTAAAATGATCTAATTTTGCTTCTGTTTCCTCTAGTTATTATGTAACATCTGCTTACCATATTTAAAAATAATTAATTTGTCATAAACTCTAATTATATACCTAATCCTTTAAGTTGAAAAATGAAGAGCATTTACATATATTAAAGACTATATTTTGCTATCTAATTTTTTCCAACTCCTGAGAAAATGTCATAAATGTGGTTAACTAAAGATCCAAGTAACCAGTGCAATTTCCTTCTTGTGAAAAAATCAACTTTCTATCTCACATGTATATCATTCACTCTGACTGGCCCTGTAAAAATTGGGAGAACAATATATGAGCTGCTCAAGGATGATGGGCCAAAAAAGGAGGCATGTGAAAAATCCCTGATATGCAGACTACCCTTTTGCCATCCCCTGCTGATTATATCTAGAAATCAGTGAAGTTATGTAGAAAAAGCAATTATAACTCTGAAACTATGATGGAGGGCACACAGAAAGTGCCAAGGCCCAGTCTGTGGTACAAAGATGTCAATGGTATTACAGAAATTATGATTTTCTGCATGGTGGTCTGCCATATATAACAAGAGGCTCACAGTTCTCAGTTGAGTCTTTTACTACCATTTGACCTATACTTGAAAATTCTGTGATTTCATCACCATGAAAACAACCTGCACTGACTCAGTTCACAATCTGTGACCTTAATGAGGTATAGGAGGATAATGAAGATTAAGTGATTTGTCCAGAGTCAAGATGGTTTTGAACTCAGCTCATTCTCAATTCCACTTCAGGCACACTAGCCACTATACTATGGTGACTCTCTATTTGACCATATTAAATTTGTCCTATAAATCAAGTTATTTGGCAGCATAAAGCAATCCTTCTTTATCCATTTGCCATTGGATAACAGCATAAAGTCATTAAATATTTTTCAGGTGGGCTACTATTGCTATTCATATTCACTCTGTCTCTCATTTTCCCTTCTCCCTCCAATATTCCTTCTCTCTATGTTTCTCTCTGTGTTGCTCTGCCTCTCTATCTCTCCCCTTCATACCCTCCTTTCTATCTCTCTTTCTGTCTTTCCTCTTCTTCCCTCTCTTCCTCCCCCTTCCTCTATCAATATACTTCATGAGATGACTTCTTTCTCATCTTTCCGTGTTGTGCACAATTTAAAATATAATAGCATTTTTCTACCCAAGCAATAATCAACAGCATCTGTTTTTTTTCCAAAATAAAGTAGAAAATTAATATAGATTGGATTTAATAATATTTACAGTCATCTTTGAGTCATTATTTTCAAATTCTATGATCTGGTTAAAAGAAGATATATAGTCTGCTTAATTCCTCTTCCTTACTAACTATCGTGGACTCAAACAGTTAATTTTTTATAATCTAATAAAATTATATTCAGAAACAGCATGCAGGAAGCTCATGATAGAATGATTGAATTGAAACAGTAAAACACAGCCCTGTCTTCTTTCGCAACTACCAACACTGTCCTCCATCTGTATATATGACTGAACCCTACCCCTCAACCCTGCCACAAATGTTGTAATTAGATATTAGAAATATTCAAAAGCAGATTCAAAATAGTCTTTTAGATTCAAAGTCCATTCATGTTACTGGAATGAGTTATTTTTGATAATAGATAGATTTGGGATTACCCAAAAGCAATTCTTCTGGTTTTCTACGAAGACTATAGAAAAAGCTTATAGAGCAAGCAGCTAGATGGCACAGTGGATAGAGCACTGGCCCTGAATTCAGGAAGACCTGAGTTCAAATCCAACCTAAACACTTGAAACTAGCTGTGTGACCCTGGGCAAGTCACTTCACCCATTGCCTCTTAAACTAAAAAAAAGTAAAGAAAAGAAAAAGCTTATAGGTCATATGCATTTGAGAATTAATGGGGTCGTCATACCCAGGAACTGCCAAAGGAACAAAAGATAAGACCACACATCAAGTATAAGATTTTTACATTTTCAACTTGAGGATGACCTAATTTTAATATTGATTGTGATAAACCATGACTACACATGAGTTTCAGTCTTTTTATTTTTTAAATGAAACATTTTAATATTTTTTTACAAAAATTTGGTTTGTCTATTTCAAGTATACCTTCTGTTTTTAATATATGCACACAAATGTTTCCATTTATCTCAGAGTAAATTTATATTTCTATTCCTACCATTAGAATACAATAATACTTTTGCCCATTTACTATTTTCCTTGGTTGCTAATGTCTCTAAAGTTCTACACAAAAGTATACAATTTCTCATCATGGCACAGAGATAACATTTGTTTCCTGAAGATGATGTCAACAGAATTTAAACCTTCATGGTTTCTACTACATTAGAAAGATTTCAAATACTAGTTTAGCTAAGTACAGAGAAGCTCATCAGGGGAAGAGGAGGAAACAAACTATGTGTCAGGCACTGTGCTGTTGCTTTTTTTATAAAACAAGCATTCTTCCATTGGATCCATCAACAACTCTGTTAGGTAGGTGCTATTATTATCATCATTTTACAGGTGAAGGAACTGAAGCAGGACAGTGAAGTCACCCAAGGCTACACAGTTAGCAAGTGACTGAGACAGGAGTTGAACTCAGATCTTCCTCACTTTGGCTCTAGAATTCTATCATTGTGTTACTTGCTGCCTCACCATTAATGGTATGGTCACTAATGGATGAATTATTTGACAAAAGCAGCCCATAAAAATAGAAAAAGTACAAAATAACATACCTTGTGTGGGTCATCCTCTTTTACATTGAAAGTGGAAGAGTGTCAGAAAAAGCAAAAGATATTAAAAATTGTAGTTTCTAGACCATCTACAAATTATTTTAATTTTTAGTACTCTGACATTCTTCATTGACATCAACTTACAACTTCAAAAATTGAACAATATTAGTATTTATTATAGTCGCAGTATTAATGAAACTAAAGAATATTAAAGCCACAGGAAAATGGAAGGATGGCTCACAAGTTTGCCTGGAGAGAGAAAGAAAGGAACTGGTAAAGTTTGCCTACAATCAATAAGATCATTTAACAGGACACTTGATCATCTCACTTTGGTCATGATCATAAGAAAAAATCATTAAAATCATTGTGGCACTAATATTTGAACATCTTTTGTGAAGACTTAGAAGCTTGAGCACTGGACTTGAGTCAAAAACAGGAACTGGGTTTGAAGCTTGCCTGAGCAAATCACATAACTTCTCTGGGTCTATACCAGAATCTTTATTCTTCTGAACACTTTCTTCAAGAACAGAGGTAGAAAGTGCTGGACATGGCAATCACCAATCAGCATAAAAAACAGAGCCATTCAATCTTAACAGGAAATGAGTGGTTACTAGTTTCTGATCTGGTTGTCTTTGGGCTGACAGACCAGCAAAATTCTAAAGCAAAAAATCATAATCTGTCCCAAATTGGAAGAAAGGATAAAGATGAAAAGAATATACAGCATGCAAATGGTACAGCTCCAACATGATCCTCTATGGGGCAGCTAGGTGGCACAGTGGATAGAGTGCTGGCCCTAGAGTCAAAAGGACCTGATTTCAGCTCCATCCTCAAACACCTACTAGCTGTGTGACCCTGGGCAAGTCACTTAACCCAGTTTGTCTAGGTTTCCTCATCTGTTAAATGAGCTGGAAAAGGAAATGACAAACCACTCCAGTATCTTTCCTTAGAAAACCCCAAATGGAATTACAAAGAGTTGGACATGACTAATTGACAAGGAAAAAAAAATGGCATGGATTAATTCACTTATCTACAGAAGTCTCACCAATGTAAAGTAATTACCATAACAAGGAAATCAACAGAGACTAGAAACCACCTCAGCTAGCAAGAGGCAAGATGTGACAACCAAGGGCAACACTAGTTTAGAAAGTAAAATCGTCTGAAAGACCTTATGAAATATGATGGGTTACGATTATGAGCAGAAGTACCTCATTAAAACAACAAGAAGAGGGGAAAGGAAACACTGATTTTTCTGAAAGCATGATATGAGCCCATTTAAACAAAAATATTTCAAGAGTAACACATAATGCATACAGCTTGGAAATGAGGACTCATATTGTTTTGTTTTGTTTTTAATTTCAATGTAGAAATGGAATACCAGAATCTACGGAAGAATCAAAACTGTCAGAGACCCAAAGAAAACAGGGGGGATTATCAATTTGAGCTGTGAATAGACTATAGCTTATTGCCAATTATAACTTTCATTTGAGAAGTAGGCAACACCATGGAACAGCAGAAAAAAGTATTGACCTTGGAGCATTAACTTTGGTTGGAGTCATGGCAACTGAGTGCGAATCATAGATCTGACTTTTATTGCTTCTATGTCCTTGGAAAAAAATCTTTGAACTTCCCTGGCCCTCAATTTTCTCATATTTAAGATGAGAGAGTTGGACTAGATAACCTCTAAGATACCTTTCATCTCTAATGCAATGATCCTATTATCTTAAATAGGAGAAAAAATAACAACTAAGAAATCTACAGTCATAAAAGGGGCTGGTCTGGTCAGGTAAGAAGAACAAGGTGCAACAACTGGAGATACTGATTGTTATACTGGTTATTCCATAATGCCAAAAGGCATAGAAGAAGGGTTCTGATGTTTTCCTTGTGGAGAATGTATGGGAAGAAGTGGACCAGAAGCACACAGGAGGTGAAGGTGTAGTGTGCTGCAAGCACATCATTGTATTCATGTGCTTAGGTCACTGTCTTAGTGAAGTACCATATTACGTGATGTTCTAGTATATACTGTGCACACATGTGACAGTACACATAGCCTACTTTGGGTGACTTTGTTTTTAAGGAGGAAACCACAATGTATTTCTATTATGACAAAATGGAAAAGCAAGGATATGTAGATTTCAAAGGAAAAGCCATTATTATTGGCCATATGATAAACAACATTTTTAGGGAAGAACATGGCCATCAATAAGAAGAGAATTAATGTAATTAAGGATTTCCTGAAAAGTCATCAATACATCATTTATTTCTATTCTTTTGATTCTTTGTTTTGTGAGGCAGATGCTAATATATCAAAAAGCTCTAAGATACGTATTTCATTTCACACAAATGAAATATGCATTACTTATTAAGGAAAATTTTATTGATTACTTAAATGTTAAAGTGTCAGCTAATTTTTAAAAATATTTTAAAAGACATTTCTTTACTTCAGTCATTTGAATGATCATGGTTACTTTGGCAATCCATGAAGAATGGTAAAAATGAGGAATATAAAATCATTTGTGGGCTGAACCTATTCTCCATGAATAAAACACACTTTTGAACATCTGTACTTATTCTTAATTGTTTATTCACCTAGTTCTTTCTCTATCAGTCTCCCATCTTCTTCATCCAAGAATGAAATAGGAATTACATTTTACAACATTAGATTATACTAACTACATAAAAGTGCTTTTCTCTAATTATTTGAAATATTCAAAACAATGACTGGGGAAAGAGTTCCTATTCTATTAGAATGATATCATTTGGAACATCGTTTAATTAAATACTAGAAATGAGGTCTTGCTGAAATGAGAACACTTTCTAAATGAAGAACTCTTTGCTTATACAATTTTTTTCATGTTCAAATATTAGCCAAAGAAATTTGGTCTTGTCACAGCCATTTGATATTTAATTGGTTTTTTATTTAATTCACTATGAAGCACGAACTTATGAGGAAAAAGAAATTGATTCATCGCTGACCACTAACATGGCCAACTGTTAAAGAGTGATTATTACCGCAGGAAAGAAAAGCCTCCATTAAAATTTTCAGGTTTTATCTCAATTCTCTACCCTTTCATAAATGGAACAGACTAGCTCTTTGAAGGGTCTGGGAGAGGTAATACAGTTAGCTGAGAGGTTCCTCTTATTTATCTTTTAAAGAGATAATTTTTAAATTGCATATTTTCTGAGTTGCACCACTTCAAAAATAATACCTTCCCTGTAACTTTAGTATTGGCTTATTTTCAATCTCTTCATTTGAATAAAATATCATCTTCATCTTGATACCCTCCTGTAGTAATGAAGAACAATAAAAATTTCAATAAAAATTTGTCACAGAACAACTGCTAAACGTATGTGAGGGATAATACTTACAGAACTATATTCATAGTAGAATGAGATAATCCTGATTCATAGAGAGGTTGCTCTTACAGGCCATAACTTATACTTAACTTGGAGTCTGTAAATGTGAGTCTGGAAAACACTAATTAAGGAAGTTTCTCTGTTTCATATCAAGCCCCCTTATTTTATCCTCTTGGAAATTCCCATTTACTATTGCAAACTCTAAATGTGCATATCTAATGTAAATATAACACTTTTAAAAATCAACAAATGTCATTTTATGTTATAAATTAGGAAAACAAAATAAATTTGAGTCTATAGTTTTCTGAGAGGTCATTTCATTGGACAAGGTATAACAACCAAAGTCTTTTTTAAAAAAGATTATTTTAATATCTTATCAAGCTCACATAATTATAGAAATCAGCGCTATATTTTCATGACATTGATGGCTAATGTAGGTTCCTTTCATTTATCATGTTGTATTCTAATGAAATTCCATAATAAGTTTAAAGTTTAAGTTGTTTACTAAATTATTCCAGTCTGATCCTATTTGGCAGATTATATTTCTTTTGGCATTTATAAAGATTAAATCTTAGTAATATCTTGAAATCATGTTACTATTCTAAACACGAATAAAAGAAATAATCTTGCATGGATAGAACAGAACATGTTACTAAGTATGGGATATATTTAACATATTTATCAGTGACTTATCAAATGCTTATCAAATTTACAGATTATTCCAAAGCAGGAGAAGCTGTTAACACACTGCTTGAGAGTAAAGATTTAAAAAGATATTGATCAGGTAGAACAGAGGTCAGCATAACACAGCCTCATTGAGCCCACAGACTAGATTCAGCCCATCACCTATTTTTTGTACAGCAGCAAAGATCAGCTTTTACATTTTAAAAGTTTTTTTGTGTGTTATTAAATATATTTTAAAAAAATTCTTAGCCCTCAGGCATAAAAAAAAAAAAGGCTGTACAAATCCCTGGACGAGAACATCTAGCCTAATCTAATAACATGAATTTCAATAGGGAAAAATATGAAGTCTTAGACTTGGGTTAAAAAAAATCAACTCTATAAAAAGAAGTTGGAGAAGTTTGACTAAACAACAATTCAGTTGGAAAAAGGTCTAGAGATTTTAGAAAATTAAAATTTTAATATTAGATTGTAAGCTCCTTGAGGACAAAGATTATCTTTTGCCTTCTTTGTATCCCCAACACTTAGCACAGTGTTTGATACATAGCAGGAGTTTAATAAATACTTTTTAATTGATTAATTAATATTAATTAACAGTATCTTGATGCCAACCGAAGGAAGCTAATGCATTCTTACGTTGTATCAAGAGTGGAAGACCATCCAGGAATAGGTCAATGACATGCCTGTTGTATTCTTCTTTGGTCGGATAAAATAAGGATGATTATGGTTAGTCCTGAGTGTCACAGCTGAAGAAATATTCTGATAAGCTAGAGGGTTTCCAGAGAAAACTGGTCAGAACGGTAAAAGTCATTCATTTCATGCAATATGAGGACTGGTTGAAGGAGTAAAGATTGTTTAACCTGGGGAAGAGAGGACTTAGGAGAGACATAATTGTTCCTCTTTAGTATTCAAAGGGTTGTCATGTCAAAAAGGAAATAGAGTTCTGTTTGCCCCCAGGAGAAAAAAAATAATAATGAGTGTAATGGATGGAAAATACAAAGAGGTAAATTTAGATTCAACATAAAGAAAAACTTTAAGAGCATTACAGAAGTCAAATCAGCTACCTCAGAAGGTAGTGCATTCCTCCTACTGTGAAGTGTTCAAGCAACATCTAGATCAATAGGTTAAAGAGGAAATTCTGGTTCAAGTATATGTTAGACTAGAATGGTGTGAGGCCTCTTCTGATTCAGATTCTATGAGTATGAATAGCTACAAATTATAATATTGATAGGAAAATTTAATATTAACAGTTTACATTTTCATAGTGGCTTATTTGCAATGATATATAGAAAAATGTATAGATACAAATATTATTTATATTTTATAAATTAACAAAATTTGATCCAGAGAAGTAAAATTGATTATCCCAAGATTATATGTCTCCTAAACAAAAGAGCTTTAACTTGAATCTGAGTCTTCTGACTTTATCTGTCATTCACTTTGGACTATACCAGGTTGTCTTATTAGAATCTCTTGCTACTACTGAGGTAGAGAAAATCTGGGGAATCCAATAGAAAGGCTGATACTTCATTGACATTGTCCCCAGTTCATCTTCTGCTCAGTCCTAATTGAAAAACATCATGGTATAATGGAAAAGTAAAAGCCTTGGAGTCAGGAAGCCTGGGTTTCAATTCTGTCTCATATTGATATTTAATGTTGAACCATGATCAAGTCAGTTAAACTCTCACAAACTCAAAGGCGCTAATAATATTTGTACTTCCATACAAGTTTTTCATTATTAGTTAGAAGCAGTTGAAATGTAGAATCTAAGCCTTGATAACAAATTACTTCATCCTGTTTCCTGGTTTAGAGATGAGGATGCCAACCCCTTGATGGTCCTTTTCAGGCTCTAAAATACTTCTAAGTATCAAAGGAATAAATATTTCTCCCAGGTCCTACGAAGGAATGGTTTTTAATGATTTTGAAGAAATCAAAATCCTCAATTCTTATTTTCCTTATTTCTTAACCAAAAAGCAATTTTAAAATAACTATTTATGATAATCCAAATTTAGCTCCCTAGCTCCTAGGAGTTGAAATTGCAATCATTAATGAATCCTGAGAAATCCTAATAATTCAAACTGGGGAAAACAAATAGCAAACAACCATTCCAAACTGATTCAAATCACCTCAATAAACACAAAAACTATTGTGTACAAGGCACTGTTCTGGCACTTAGAGGGGACACAAGGATAAATGAGTTACAGGAATGTTTTTTAAGCCAAACCTGCCTCCTGTAAAGCTTTTTTTTTCCTTTTGAGGCCTTAAGCAAAATGCTTCCAATTGCTATCTTCTTAGAACCTTATAGTTGAAAGGACTTCAAAGGCCAAGTTTAACCTTACCTGAGCTGCAATCCCTTGTGTAACATCCCCAATAAACAACCAATTATAGTCTGCTTCAAGGCCTATGGTGACTGGGAACTCAATAAGATGCAGAGTAGCCCATTCTTTTGTTGTTGTTATAGCTGTAATTGTAATGAACCTTTTTCTTATAAGCCAAAACCAGATTCCATGATTTTCTGTGTGTAATTCCTAGTTCTGTCCTTTCAAGTCAGGAAGAATAAATCTAATCCCTTTTCCACATGACACCTCTTCAAATATTTGAAGACAACTATTGTGTCCCTCCTACTTTAAGTCTTCATTTCTCCAAGCTAACTACCCACACTGTCTTCAATAGCCATGCCACATGGCATGATTCTCATTTCTCTTGCCATCCTAGTCATCCTCTTCTAGATCAATGTTCTCAATGCCCATACTAAAATATAGCATCCTGAAATGAAAATATTACTTACTGCTGATGGACTTTGGCCAGGGTATAATATAAGTCTGTCATAGACCTTGCTCTAGTCCCTGTATTAATGCAGTTTAAATTGTCATTTGCTTTTTAAATTACTACAGTTCACTACTGACTCATATTTTGGTTGTTGAGTCATTTCAGTTGTGTCCAACTCTTAATGATCTCATTTGGGGCTTTCCTGGCAAATATACTGGAGTACTTTACCATTTCCTTCTACATATCCTTTTACAGATGAGGAAACTGAGCCAACGGGATTAAGTGATTTGCCCAGGATTAAACGGTTAGTGTCTAAGGCTGGATTGAATTCAAGAGGATGAATATCTCTGATTCTAAGACCAGTACTCTACCCACTGTACCACTCAGCTTCCTTGAAGCCTACTACACTGTAGAAGTCTTCATACAAGCTGTCTTCTGGTCACCTTATCTCTATTCTATATTGATATAATTTATTTTTTTTATCCAAATGATAGAACTTACATTATACCTATAAAAATTTATTTCATTAGATTTGCATTCTAATCTCCCAACATCATTTTTTACCCTGACTCTATCATCCAACATATATGCCTTCAATCATTTCATTAATAAAATCTTAAGCAGAACAAGATCAAGGATATTCCTGTTGAATTCCACAGGAGACTTCCTTGAATGTTGACCTTGATCTAAAAGTCAACACAATGTAAGGTGGACCATTTAACTGGTTTAAAATTTTTATAACTGTGTTTTCATCTAGTCCTCTCATCCATAAATATATCACAACACATTATCCTATGGCTGACATTTAGAAATTCATGTATACTTCTGTCATATTTTAAAGAAAGGGAATTAAACTAGGCTTACGTGAACTGTTCTTCACAGGATCTGAGAGTTGGAAAGGATCTCAGCAGACATCTAGTCCAATCCACACACCATAGGATTCCCTACTATAACATATTAGACAAGTGATTTCCAGCCCCTGCTTTAAGATCTCTAAGAAGGGGGAACTTACTCACCACTTGAGAAGCACCTATGAAAGATCCTGTAGAAATTCTAGTGTACTAGAGAGGGAAAAGCATGGGCAGCTAGTAGGTCAGTGGAAAGGGTGCTGGGCCTGAAGGCAGGAAGACTCATTTTCATGAGTTCAAATGTGGCCTCAAACACTTACTACCTGTGTGGACCTAGCCAAGTCACTTAACCCTGTTTGGAGAAGGAAATGGCAAACCACTTCAGTAATTTTGCCAAGAAAGCCCCAAATGAGATCATGAAGAGTTGGACATGACTAAAACAGCTGAACAACAACAACAAAGAAGGGAAAATGTTGACTGGATTTTCAAAAAATCAAATAATAGTCTTCAAATTCTTACATCAGGAAAATTGACTCTTGACTCTTGACTCCTGAAAAAAATCTAGAATGGTTCATTAAAGTTATGTTCAGTGTTTAGAAAAGGAAGCAACAATTACCAAGAGACAATGAGACTTCATCAAGAACAGAAGAACCTTATTTGGTTTTTGAGAGAGTTAGTGAATCAGGAATGCTCTAAATTACAGCTAAGCATTTGATAAGGCATCTCATGACTTTCTTGTAAAAAAGCTGAAGGTGTGCGGGCTAGACAATTAGTACAATTAGATAAATTCAGAACTTAAGTGGCAGGTCTCAAAGAATAGCTGTTAATGGTTCAGGATCAACATGCAGAAGGTCTCTAATAGATTGTCCCAGGTATCTGTTCTTGGCCCTGTGTTATTATTTTTTTTTCCCAGTGACTTGGATTAAAGAATAGATAACAAATGTCAAACTTTAGATGTCACAGAGAGACTTGATCCAGTGCTTAGCAACATTCAAAATAATTTTGACAAGTTATAACATTGTTGTTGCTACACAGTTTAGTCTATGTAATCACAGATCACATAGCTCAATCAAATTACATAGCTCAGTCTAATGAGATAAAATTAGTCCAAGATAAACATAAAATCTTACATTTGAATTAATAACAATCCATTTCCTAAGTACAAGATTGGCTAGGCCATGGTTAGACAGTGTTTTGTCTGAAGATGTAAGGGGCTTAGTACATTGTAAACTCAATATGAATCAGGAGCGTGATGTGGCAGTCAAAAAAAAAACAGAAACAATAAACAAATGTGATGTGGGGCTGCATTAAGAGAACCACACAGCTTCCATTAAATAGGAGGTAAGAGCATCATGAATCTGGGTACCACATTGTAGGAAGGACAATGATAAAATGAAGAGCATTCAGGACAACCAAGATGTTAAGGGGCCTTGAGTCCATGTAACACAAGCCTGGTTGAAGGAAATGGGTACATTTATCTTAGAAAAGAGAAGACTGGGGCAGCTAGGTGGCACAGTGGGTAGAGCAGGGGGCCTGAAGTTAGGAGGACCTGAGTTCAAATCCAGCCTTAAGACCAGATATTTAAAACTTACTAGCTGTGTGATCCTGGGCAAGTCGCTTAACCCCAGTTGCCTCAGAGAGACAGAGAGAGAGAGAGAGAGAGAGAGAGAGAGAGAGAAGACTGAGGAAATAATATATCTATATTCAAGTATTTCAAGGGTTATCATTTGTAAGAGGTCAAGAGTAAAAGTTTCTCTGAAAGTTAGTGGGTCCCCCTGTCATCATCAATCTTTAAGCAGAAGCTAGATCACCAATTATTGGGTATGTTATAGTGAAGATTCCTTCTCAGATATGGGTTACACTAGAGGGCTACTGAGCTCCTTGCTTGCTCTAAATTTCTATGATTCTGAGATTTTATGATACACCTCTATGATATGCTATTTGGCCCTGCTTATATGGTAACTTTCATTTAGTTACTTAGATGAATGAGTTAAGTATTACCTTCCTGCAAACTCATTATATTCTACATATGTTCAATTCTCTTGTGATTTTCTGAGTCTGCTCAATAACAAAGTAGCTCCCTGGCTGTAAAAGGTTGAGTGTCACTGTTCCACTGGATCATTAATTGGAAAAAAAAATCTGTAACAGTCCATTCTTCAGTAACAATGCACAGATGCAACTAAATCCCATCAAACAATTTAGGTTCTTTGCTCTGTTTTAGCTCATTAAGAATAAAAGAATACATCATGGCATCAGCTCTACTTGCTTGTTTATTATGTTTTTAATACAAAGCTGATTTTACTCAAAGACATCTCTGAAGATATAAAACAAAGTCTCCATCTCCCATGTAGAGAACTGACATTTTTTGAAGACTCCCAAATTCTTATGGATTGTCATTAGTGCTCTATTACCACAAGTGTACCAACCAGGAATACTTAATAAAGCCAGAGAAGGTCACTGCAGCTTATTTATTTATTTTCTATATGGAATTTCCACATTTCCCTGTGTTCTACAGAAATATGTGGTCTCAATATTACCAAAATGATGTGTTTTTAAAGGACTTTGTGAAATATACTTGCTGAGGCATACTTATAGACGAATTTTTCATAAGATAATCAACCTCTGCCAACTCTCCAAGCACCTGGAACTGTGCTCTGCACACAACATACATTGCCTTCTGACTTCATCGCTCAACTGAATTGATCTTTCTAAACTCATGAATGCAGCGTTAATGAAAGAGTTTGTTTTGTATGGCTATGCAAATTTGTAATGGAATTTATTTGTTTTGCCTTCTCAATGGATGGGAGAGAATTTGGAATTGAAAATAAAATTGGAAAAAAAAAAGTTTTAAACGATCTCTTCAAGACCAAATCAGATGGCCTTTTCTCAATCCTCATCCTTTTTGACCTCTGCACAGCACCTCTATTCCTCTTCCTGAGCTACAGGACTATAACAATTGCCCATGTAAATTAAATGCCTCATGGACAGCTCAAATTCAAAGTGTCCAAAGTGTCCAAAACATAGCTTTTCTGCCCCTATTAAAAAATGTAGGTTCTGAATGTCACTGTTTCTATTGAGGACATTACCATTCTTTCACTCTCCCAGGTTTACAAGCTTGATCCTTTCTCTTCCTTGCCCCATATGTGTGTGCAGTGAGCATGTTTCCCTCTCCACAACATTACTCAAATCCTTCCCAATCTCTCTATTCAAGTGGTTCCCACCCAAGTTCAGGTCCACATAATCTACTGCCTGTATTATTTTGATAGAATTCTAATTGGACTGCCTTCTGATTTCTTCCCTCCCCAATCCATCCTCCAAATAGCTGCCAAAATGATTATCCTAAATTACAGATCTGACCACTTGCAACTAAGATAAAATATATTTGGCATTTAAGGCTCTATATAACCTGATCTCAATCTACTTTTTCAGCTTTGTTATACTTTCCTCTTCTTCATAAACTTTATGGAACAGCCAAACTGCCTTGCTAATTTTCTTACAACATACTCTGTGCCTTTGCCTGACTGCCCCATTACCACCATGTCTTCGAATCTCTCGCTTCCTTTAAGACTCATTTCAAATACCAACTTCTACATGAAGTCGCTCTCTTTTTTTCATTTTTTAAAATTAATTTATTTTTAGTTTTCAACATTGACTTCCATAAGCTTTTGAGTTTAAATCCTCCCCTCCCTTCATCCCTCCCCAAGGCCTGTGCAATCTGATATAGGCTCTACATAAACATTCCTATTAAACATATTTTCACATTAGTGATGTTGGCAGTAGGAGAAACCACAAGAAAGAAGAAACAAGACAAAACAGAAGAAAAAAAGAGCAAATAGTGTGCTTCAGTCTGCATTCAAACTCCATAGTTCTTTCTCTGGATGTTCACAGCATTTTCCATCATGAGACTTTTGGAGATATTTACATCCTTGCATTGCTAAGTCTATCAACATTACTCATCACACAACATGGCTGTTACTGTGTACAACATTCTCCTGGTTCTGCTCACTTCACGCAGCATCAGTCCATACAAGTCTTTCCAGGTTTTTCTGAAGTCCACTTGCTCATCATTTCTTATAGCACAATAGTATTCCATCACATGCATATGCCACAACTTGTTCAGTCATTCCCCAACTGATGGGTGTCACCTCAATTTCCAATCCTTTGCCACCACAGAAGGGGTTGCTGTAAATATTTTTGTACATGTGGGTCCTTTTCCCATTTTTATGATCTCTTGGGGATACAGCCTAAATATATAGACTGGCCTTGCTAATTTTCATACATCATACTCTGTACCTTTGCCTGACTGCCCCACTACCACCACATCTTTGAATCCCTTGCTTACTTTTAAGACTCATTCAGGGACAGCTAGGTGGCACAGTGGATAGAGCACCGGCCCTGAAGTTGGGAGGACCTGAGTTCAAATCCGGCCTCAGACCAAACACACTTGACCCTCATTAGCTGTGTGACCTCAGGCAAGTCACTTAACCCCAATTGCCTCACTAAGAAAAAAAAAAGGCTCATTTCAAATACCGCCTTCAACATGAAGTCATTCTTGATCCTGCCCCCAGCTCTTAGTGCCTTTCTTCCTAAAAACTATCACTTAATTATTTTGTATAATCATCTATATATTTGTAATTTGTATGTTGTCTTTCTGGAGAAAATTTAAACTCCTTGAGGGCAGAAAATACTTCATTTTTGGATTTGTATTATCAGAACCTAGCAGAATGTGTGGTACATAGGAGGCACTTAACAAATACTTGTTAAACAACTGATTAAACATTAACATGAGTTCATGTAGTAATAATTTCTCAAGCCATAATAGTGACAATAATAATATTAATAATGAAACAACCAACTTCTCACCCTCTTCAAAACAATGTTGAAAGGCTGCCAAACTTATTAATTAGAATGACCAATTTTGGATGTAGTAGTCAAAAAAAAAAAGAAAGAAAAGAAAACATACTTCTCAGCAGAGGTGGGTAACCACAGAAGCAGAATATTTCATAATCTCTCAGAGATGGTTGCTGTGTTGGCTGGTTTTCTTAGTTGATTTCTCTCTGTTACAAGGGAAGAGCTCAATGACAGGGTCATAGAAATGGCTGATGAAATAAAAATAACCCATAGTAAAAACAAAAACTTAAGAACAATAACAACAAAAGATCTTTTCACCATATTTTGTGTTCTGGCTTTCCTCATCTGTAAATGGCTACCTCACAAGGCTACAGTGAAGAAACCTTAAAATGCTATGGAAATATAACAACATGCAGAGGTGACTGTGACATGCCAAAATAACCGGTTAATTGCATTTAAAAATAATGATAACAGCAAAACAAAGAGTCTTCAAGCTAGTTATCAAATAGTATCTAATAACAACATGACAGATATTTTTGCTTTGTACAGTCATTGGTGGCACTGGCATAATTTAGCAGTCTCTTTCCTTCATCTAGCTACCTTGATTTTGCTTGGATCATTTAACTTCATGTTTCTGTCTTCAGCAGCAGAGCCAGCTTTGCTTTAATAGCAAATAAAGTAATTGTGTTCTCATTTGCCTATACTTTTTAAAAATTATTTTAAACAAATACTAAAACTTAAATATGCCATAAGAAAAGAAAAAGAAACATGTTATATACTTAAATACAAAAGAAAAAAAACATTGCCATGTGTACAGCAGAATGTAAGAGAGGATTAAAAATATATAGCAATCCAAATTTACTTTAAAAAAAATCCTTACCCAGGCATCAGAAATTCCAAAACATACTGGGAAAATCCCATTATGTTAAATCATTGGGCAGTTTTCTGGTATAGACAAGTAGCTGATGCATCTAAACTCCCCATTGAAACTATAAGTAACATTACCTCATAGACTACACATTGTTACTACTCTTTTTATGAAGATCACTGGGCAAAGAAATTATTGAGGCTTACCATCTTTGCTTTTATTTAGTGGCTTGGCATTTCTTTTGAAAAAATACAAATCATTTTATTTTAACTTCTACTGATGTGAATTAGATAATTTTATTACACTAAATACAAAACCATGTTGTTTTTCCTCTGAACAACCAGGATGAGGACGGATTCAATACACAGTGTCATGAGTGTCTTCCTCTCTAAGCTATTATGTATACTTTTGTGGTTTTTTGTTGTTGTTGCTGTTTGGTCATTCAGTCATGTCCAACTCCTCATGACCCCATGGGCCATAAGATCCAATACTGTTCATGGGGTTTTCTTGATAATGATACTGGAGTAGTTTGCATTTCCTTCTACAGCAGATTAAGACAAACTGATTAAGTGAGTTGCCCAGAGTCACACATCTATTAAGTGTCTAAGGCCACATTTGAACTCAGGTCTTCCTGACTCTAGTCCCAGCACTCTACCCACTGAACCACCTAGCTACCTCTTGTCTTCTTATACATGCATTTATAAATACATATATACATTCATACACACGCATATATATGAATATGCACATATGTATGCATATATATGTGCTTACATACATATTACATACACTATTTCCTCTCTACCTGTGAGCAACAATGTTTATAAATCCTCTAATTCTAATAAATTCAACCAAGAATTATGCAACTAACATGCATTCACAAACATAATGATTCACTTTTACACAGTGCTTTAGGATTTACAAAGATCTCTCTTCATAAAAATTCTATGACGTAGGTAGTATAAGCATTATTATCTCTATCTTACAGAAGAAAAAACTGAAACTGATATGTTAAGTGATTTTTCCATGATCACACAGTTTATGGACATTGCAGTCAGGATTCAAACCCCTGTCTCCCCACACTAATACATAGAGTGTATTACCGCATTACTATATTAATAGCAGAACCTTTACGAAACTCCACCATTCTAATTGCAGGCAGTTCTGCTTTTTGTTGCCTCATATTTCACCAATTCATTCAACTAATAAGACATTTAAAGAAACTTGTATTTGCCCTTTAGCTGCCTTTATCCCTTCTTCAGTAATAGACACTGATTGTCAGCTCCCACTTGCCCTCAGTTAGCCTCAATCAGCATTTCACCTAACAAATGAGCACCTCTAACTTGAAAGGAGAATAATTTAAGGCCTCCACAACACAGACATCTTTCTCTAGTTATGCTTTCTGAAGCAGTTTCTAGACATATATTGCAGAGTAAAAAGCAAGCCCTGCTTGCATAAATGCAGATTTTCATTTTATCATAGGCAAAAAAAAAAAAATCTTGTGAATTGAGAATGTGGGAAAAGGAAGAACCAGCAACAGGAGAGAGAAAAAGTGGTTACAGAGGTATTCAGAGAAATGGAATGCGACAGTGCCATTAAGGGTGGAGAGAATCTCCACAAGGAAGAAAGACAAGGTCAGTAGGGTCCTCAAGGAAGTGAAAAAGGTAAAAAGTAAGAAAAGGCCTTTGAACTTAGTTATCAGTTTTGTGACAAGAATTAATATTCCCAAGGACAGCAGGAATTTCAGGGAGAGGTAGCATGCTGTATAAGACTGAGTGCTGGACTAGGAGTCAGTAAAATCTGAATTCAAATCCTCGTTTTGATGCTTACTAAGTTCTGTGATCATGGGAAAGTTGCTTAGCTTCTTGGATTCACAGGAAACTTTCTTGTACTTATCAACTGGGCTGTAAATGGCTTAAGATTTCTTTGATGGAGCATTTATTCCCACATTATTAAAACCACAGTTACTTGACATATTGGTGCATGATGACAAACGAATACATAATATTAATACTACATTTTTTAATATTTTAAGAATTTAAAATTATAAAGCCACAGATTGTTTATATGGTAACTATCTTAACTGAAAAATGTTATTAACCAGAACACTCCATTCTTTAAGCATTCTAGATAATAAATAGTTTAAGCATATTAATAAGCATGCTACATATTAGTCACCCCATACTCAATGGACAAAAGCATACTCCTTAAGATCAGGAATAAAGAAGACCGACATTTTTTAAAAAATTTAAAATTATACATAACAAATGCCTCCTTTACAAGTAAGCATTTTTATTAATAATTGCTTAATTTCTCTCTTTCTCTCTTTTTGGAAATAAAGGCATGACAGAAAGGGAAGGAAGAAAATAAAAATACATATTACAAGCTGAGATTTAGAACAACAAGGTAAGGAGAGGAAAGTCTTGAAGAAAATGACATGTCTGAAGGTCTTGATAGGGTTGAAGATTCTGTTGAAACTTGTATAAGAAAAGAAAGATTAAACCTTGGAGGTGAACTTAGTCTCCTTGGGCTATGAATGTGTGGTAGGAAACGTAACTCTGGGACTAGAGACAGTAAAACATGTGAATTGACAATTCTAAGTTATTTTCATTCATAGATAATGGGAATGCTATTTGTTGAACTGCACTTCCATTAACAGAATAGTTACAAAAAACTACTTTACCCTATGATTCTGAAGTTTACTTCTTCATAATATGAAGACTTTTAGAGAGTTGAAAATTTGACTTTAAGAAAAGCTGTTCAGGACGTTGGCTGAATATGTCTGCTGGATATTGTCAAAATTTTTCAAAGACACAGTAAGAAAAGTACCATACTTGACATGTAGATCTTTTCATCTGCAATCTGATGATGATTGTGAATTATCATTTACGAGGCATAAGGAACATATTGGGCTTATAATTCACTTCTTCCAGGGCTATGGAAAACTGCTATCATAGTTAGAAAATCTCTTCACTTTATGCCCCCTTAATCCTAAGCTCTCAAGTTCTCAGCAATATTTCATACACTTTCGCTGTGTGGATAATGAAAGGCAACCATGTGTTGTTTACTGCTCAAATGTAAACTAAAGGCATACAATGGTGCCATATGACAGATATGGAAAATGTTGCTTATCTAGACAAAATTGACCCCACCCTGACTTTTGAGGAAACCCTGACTTGTGGACTCAAGAAAAATAAACAAATAAGCATGGGGTCAGCCCTCATACTCCACATCTACTTTTGTATCCGAAACATTTTTTTAAAATCTCCTTCCTACTGCTATAGCATTGGACCATGGCAGGTTCAGGTCCTAGAGTTCCTGAAATTCCAACAACAACAACTAGAAAGAGCTTCAGAGTGTGAAGGAGTAAATAGAAAATACTATATAGTCACCACGGCTCTTCTCAGCATTACTTCAGTCTTAACTCCAAAATAGGTGAAAACAAAGGGAGAAAATTATTCATTTCACTGGATTCTGTTTCCTCAGTTAATTTCAGGTAATAGATGGTGGCCAATATAGAGCACGACCACACTTTCAGGTCCTTCCATTTTACTAGGATTTTATTTAAAATTTAAGTCACCATTCTATCTCTTTGTTTTAGACTTCCCTGGTTTAAGTCTGAAGACTATATTTGTCTTATAAAAAGTTTAGCAAAACATGTTCTTTCTCAGTTTGTAATAATAACTAGCATTTATAATAAATATTAGGTAACAGTTTAAGGTTTACAAAGCACTTTATAAGTATCATCTCATTTTACCCACACAACAATCCTGTCAGGCATCTGCTAATATTATCCCCATTTCATAGATAAGAAAACTAAGGAAAATATGAAATTACCTTGTCAGGGTTAGAGTGCTAGTAAGTGTCTGAAGCTGATTTGAATTTGTCTCATTTCTCCAAGTCCAGCACTCTATTCACTGTACCCCCAGCTGCCTTTGCCTTTGAGAATAATTTGTTTAATATAGGCATCAGTTGCTCTTTAAACATTTGATAGAAGTCTCTTAAAATCTGTATTTTCCAGAGTTCCCCCAACCCACAACTCTTTTGTCATTCCTTTATAGTTAGTTCGATATAATTTTCCAAGATAGGATTTTGTAAATCTCTATTTCATGCTTGCCTATTTGGGTATTTTTTCTGTTGGAAAACCTCCATTTCTTTTAAGTTCTCAGTTTTACTGAACTACTATATAGTATATACAGGTAATTTTTAAATTCTCTTTTTGTTGTGATGTCACCCAGCTCAATTTAAAATTTTTACATTTTAATTTTCCTTATTTTTTTCAGGTTATAAAACCATTTGTCAATTATATTATGTCTTTGAAAAACCCAGCATTTAGTTTTATCAATTCTATTGAAAGAAATTATTATTAATAACCAATGATTTGGGGAGATCCAGAACTAAAGTCCTGGTTTTAAAAGTCCAGTCTCTTGAAAGACATTACTGATAATGAGATTGGACTAACTTTCTTGGTTTTTTTGTTTTTGTTTTTTTGGTAGGCTATGGGGTTAAGTGACTTACTCAGGGTCACATAGCTAGTAAGAGGCCAGATTTGAACTCAAGTCCTCCTGAATCCAGGGCCAGTGGTCTATCCACTGTGCCATCTAGCTGCCCCTAACTTTCTTATTTAGACCCCCTCCAAGTAGGGTAGCCATTCTGTTCTACTCAGGTTTGGGTGGGGACAAATTGTTTAAATAGATTGCCCAAGGCTGGGTGGGGGTAACTTAAGAAGTAAATTACATAATCAAAGTTCAAGTCCAGCCCCTCAGTGTAATTTCATTCTCTCATTAATTGTTAACCAATCAGAGTTGATTGCCACGCTGGGGAATACCGCTTTTTCAATGGGCATATAAACTTGAGCCTGCCACCATGATTGTCTTTGGTCTAAGACAGAGAATGCCGAAAGACCATCCTTTTATTAACAAACATGCTGGCATTATTAATAAAATAATTAAATTACTCAGAAATTATGTCTCTCAAACCTTTTTAATTATTAGATTATCATCCATTCATTTAGCATTTTATTTATTTCTGCTCTAAATTTTAAGAATTCCTCTTGCTTATTTTGAGTTTATTTATTTGAGGTTCTAATTGTAGATCCAGTTCATAACAATCTCCTTTTATATTTTGTTAATCTACATCTTCAAAGATTTAATTCTTCTGAGACGTGATTCTAGTACATCCCAGAAATTGTGGAATGATGCCTGATCCTTTTCTTTTGAAATATCATTTCTATAATTTACTCTTTGACCTTTTCATTGTTCAGGATGTCATTTTTAAGACTCCATTTAGGTCTGCATTTTTTACATCTGTTCCCTGTATTAAATCTAATTGCTATTGTGTTATATTCTTTGAAGGATCATTTGGTATTTTTGATTTTTTTACATTTATTTTAAAAAATTCTTTGTGCTGGCCAAATAAGAGATAGAGAGTATTACAGCATGTAAAAGGAATAATTTTGATTATATTCAAGAAAAGCCTGAATGAAGATGAAAGATATTTTTTCTTTACTTTCTTTTTCTTTTGTTGGTCTGTTTTCTTGCACAGAATGACTTGAATGGAAATTTATTTTGCATGACTACATATGCATAATCTATGTCAAACTGTTTGCCTTCTCAATGAGTGGGGAGAAGAAGAGAGAGAAAATTTGGAACTCAAAATTTGAAAAAATAATGTTAAAATTGTGCAATAATCAACTGTGAATTACCTTCCTTTTCTAAGCCATGTACTCTTTCTTGCATGCCTCTCATTTCTTTTCCCAATTTTTCTTCTACCTCTCTTATTTGATTTTTTAAAATCCTTCTTGAGTTCTTGCAAGAAGACTTTTTGGGCTTGAGTCCTGCTCATTCCCCTTTGAGGTTTTAGATGTGGGTATATGGACAATGTTAACCTCTCCTGAATTTGTGTTTTGATCTTTCCTGTCACCAAGATACTTCTTTATGGTCACTGTTTTTCTACGTTGCTTCTTGCTCATGTTGTTTGCCTCTTTTCTGGCTTTTAAAGTTGAGCTCTGCTTCTGAGGCACAGGTGGCACTGGCTGAGGCTTCATGTCCTGGGGGCTAGGGGCCTAGTTTGCTGCAGTGGGGCTTGCCACTGGTTTTGCTGGGACACCTCCCTTCCTGTACTGGTCCTCTTCAGCCACAGCAAGAGAGACCTTTTCCGTGAATCCCCCTAGCCTTACAAGCTAAAAGATTGTTGTATCTAGCCTTTCTGCTGACTCTATTATTTCAGGATTTTTCCTGGGGCAATATTCTCTGGGTTTTTCAAGATCAATAAGGAGGGTGAGAACTACTTACTGTTTACTCCACCATCTTGGCTCCCAGAAGCCAAAATAGATGGCTTCCAAACATTCACTTTGTGGGCTAATAGGTCTAGGAGCAGCACTGCTGCTGATTCAGTCACTCCCAGGACCTGCTTCTGGTTTGCTGGTACAAGGACTATACTGGCAATCCCTGCAGCCCTGTGCTTGACTGCACTTCTCTCTCACCCAGTTCCAAGAGACCCCTCCCACTGACCTTTTAAGTTGTCTGTGGCATCTATGGGCTGAGAAGACTGGGACTTGCCACTGCTTCTGGTGATTCTGTCTCCAAAAGCCCTTTGCTTAGGCCGGGTCTACACTGTGACCTGTGCACTGGACACTCCTCTCTCAGGAGATCTGTGCAACAGATCTTTCCTATCGACCTTCCTGGTTGTCTTGGCCTGAAAATCTGCCTCACTCTGTCTCTTTGTGGGTTCTGCCACTCTAGAATTTTTTCAGAGTCACTTTTTAGAAGTATTTGAAGAGATCTGAGGGAGAGCTCAGGTGAGTCTCTGCTCTTACTCTGCTATCATAGCTCCACTGGCTCAACTGTGAATTACTAAGCTATTTTTAGCAATAAAATGATCCAAGAAAATTCCAAAGAACTCATGATGAAAAACGTTATCCACCACCAAAGAAAGAACTGGTGGAGTATGAATGCAGATCAAAGAATTTTCTTCTTTACTTCCTTTCTTTTTCTTTTTCTTGTTTCTTTTGCAACATGGATAAAATGGAAATATGTTTTGCATTATTGTCCATGTATAATCTATAGCAAAATGCTTGGATGAGGAAGAGAGTAAGGTGGGAGGGAGGGAAAGAATTTTGAACTCAAATAAAAAAAAATGTTCTTCTGATGGTAACTTCCGATGCTGAAAATTACGCGTTTTCTTTAATGTTTCCATTCAGCTCAAAATTCCCCAGCAGTTTGTTAAATTATACGTTGTTATTTATCTTTTTGTTAGATTATCTAGCACAAAGAGAAAAACATTTAAGTCTCTTGACAAGTACTTTGTTCTTGTGTTTACCTTTTCATAATTGAGGACATTTTCCTTATATGAATTTAGATGCACCATTTGTTGCAAACATGTTTAGTATTAATATTGGTTCATTGTCTTTTATCCCTCAAGAAGAACTTCCCTGTTTATCTCTCTAGATATAGTGAACAATTCCTGCTTTTTATTTTGGATATAATTGAATTATTAAATTTTGTTCTCATTTGCATTCTTTATATGTCTATTTTAGATGTTTCTTATATAAAATAGATTTTGGAAATTCATTTTATTATCTGTTCTGTATTTTTTTTTAATTGGAGTGTTTAATCCATTTGAATTTTAAGCAATGACTGTTGGATTAACACTGACTATTTATTCTATTTGTATTGATTTTTATTTCTTTCCTCTTTTAAATCAGTATTTTGCTCCTGAAATTAGTTTTGCTTACACAACTTTGAGGGCAGCTGGGTGGTGCAGTGGATTGAGCACTGGCCTAGGAATCAGAGACTCATCTTCCAAAGTTCAAATCTGGCCTCAGACATTTAATAGTTCTGTGATCCAGGCAAGTCATTTAATGCTATTTATCTCACTTCCTCATCTATAAAATGAGCTGGAGAAGGAAATGGGAAAGCACTCCAGTATTTTTGCCAAGAAAACCCCAAATGGGGGTCATGAAGAGTTGGATACGACTGAATAACAACAATGCTACTTTGAGGCTAATCTATTCCCATAGGCTCTTTCCTCAATTTCCACTGCTGCCTCTCATTTGTCTAGCCTGTGTCAAGGTCTTTGAATGCAAATTGTTAATTTCTCTCTCTTTCTTCATTGTTTTCTTCATGCCTAACTTTACATGCCTAACTAAGCAAGTGATTCAAACTCTCTCCTTTTCTATCCTCCATTTTTTAAAAAGGACTTTCTTCTACTGTGTCCTTTTCCTTTTTCTTTAAGTTTTATTGATGTTTTATTTTATATTACAATCATTTACAGATTAGTTCCAGCTACTGAGAGGTCTCATAACAAAATAAGATAGTTAAGTAAAGGAATAATATAGTGACATCATCTGAAAGCACTAACAAAATTTTACATCTGTAGTAGCACCCATTTATAATTTTCTCCCTTCTGTTCCACCCTACTCCTACCCCATACCATTAGAGTGAAAAATAAAGAAAAATGTCTGATAACAAAAATGCATAGTCAAGCAAGGCAAATTCTTTCATTGGATACATATAAAAAAAATATGGTTTCATTCTATGCCTTAAATCATCACTTTGTATAATAGATCATATATTTCACATTGTTCCTCTGAAATCATAAATGGTCATTGTATTGATTGTAAACTTTCAAAGTTTGATTTTTTACAATATTGTTTTCATTGTATAAATTGTTCTCTTGTTTCTGCTTATTTCATTTATCATCACTTTATAGAAATCTTCAGAATTATTTGTTTTATAATATTGATGTTTTTATTATTATATGGATTCTGCTTACTTCATAATGCTTACAAAGCTTTCCATGCCTTTTTGAAATCATCTATTTCTTCATTTCTTATATAGCAATAGTACTCCATCACATTCATATAACACAAATTATTCAGTCATTCTTTGATTGATGGACATCCTCTTAGTTTTCAATTTTTGCCACCAGAAAAGGCTACTATAAATATTTTCTTGTATGTGAAAGTCCTTTAACTCTTCCTTTGATCTCTTCTGGGAGATAGGCCCAACAGTGGTACATTTTTAGTTCAAAGAGTAAATATATAAGAAAAGGAGCTATCCTCCAATTTATAAATGGCCTAAAGATTTAAGGAGGGGTCCCAGGCCAGGCTAGCCATCTCTTCATTTACCACCTGACTGCACTCTTTTGGCCTTCTTTGGAATTTTGCATCATGCCCCCATGCTGGGTAACTTTTTCCTCCTCCTCCCCTTATTTTTTAGCTTTCTTTTGTGGGTTGTCCTCCCCTATTAGATTATAAGCCCCTTGAGGGAAGGGACTGACTTTTATATTTGTATCTGTGGCACTTAGTACAGTACCTGACATATAGTAGGCAGTTAATAAATGCTTATTGACTGATTAAAGATACAAACAGTAAATTCTTAAGGGAAAAAATCCAAGCTATTTAAAATAATAAGAAAAAATGCTCAACTTCCCTACTAATTAGAGAAAAGCAAATTAAAGCAATTCTGAGATTCCACCTCACATGTATCAGAGTGGCAAAGATGACAAAAAAGGAAAACAATAAACATCAGAAGGGCTATGAGAAAATAGGTACACTGATGTACTCTTAGTGGACATGTGAATGGGTACAGTCATTCTGGAAATCAATTTGGAATTACCTACAAAATGTTACTAAACATTGTGTACCCTTAAACCCAACTATGCTATTACACTCCTTTCAAAAGTTTTCCATATTATTTTTCTTCTCTTCCAGACTCTTCTGGATTTTATTTTCTGACTCATATTTCTGACACACACCCTTATTTGTTCCTTCTGTATTTTCTTCATGTCTCTTTAGAGTGCAAAGTCTATATAAGATTTTTGTAGAATACTTTCTTATCCAATCTTTATGCTATTGACTTTATACATCTAACCAGTCTTGGAAATATCTATGGGGAAAATAATGTCAGATGAAATGAATGTTGCATAGTAGTAGTCATTCTACATCATATATCATTCAAGCCAATCTCACCCTCTGCCTTTATCATGAAAATACTCCATTTCTAAGGCTATATTATGCTACCTCTGGTTCTCTATCTTCCCTACCACCAGTTTGAGTTGGTAGTTGCCTTTAGGAACTTATATATCACTTCCTTCTGTAGTGGGATCACAAATCAAGATACATCCTGATTTCAGAGAAGACTATGTCCCCTAATGTGCAAAATTCTCTCAGAAAAACAAGCATTAAAGAGTTCCCTATTTCTTACTGTAGACATACATCTCCTTTCCCATGAAAATGTTCTTTAGTTATACTCTTTCCTTTCTCCTTCAGGGGCAATTACTACCCCTTCCCCATTTCTAATTCTCCCAGCCCAATTTTTCCCTAGCATTGCTTTTAGCTTATTCTCCTGGAGGCCAATTTCCCCCATTCTTGAGACAGTCAAGAAATATAATTCTTTCACTATTTATTTATGGACTTGTATATCATCTAGTCTTCCTCATCCCTCTCTTACCTCTCCTTCCCCATTCATGTATATGTGAAAAGAGATAACTTTCAATGTTGGACCTGATCATAAAATGTATTTATTCACTTAGAGGAGGTCAGGAGACTTAGTCTATTTATCAATCAATCAGCGAGGATTCAGTGGGTGTTTGCTATGCAACACTCTTATGCTAGGATCTGCAAACAGAAAAAACCATTAATTAAACAATCCCTGCTCTCAAGGAACTTGTATTCCATCAAGGGAAGGAGTAAATATCTACAAAAGTGCATAGAGAATAAATATATACAAGAAAAGAAGAAAATAAGCATTATTAAACACCTACTTAGTGCCATGGGTCTTCAGGGAGGACTAGCACCTCTGATGTGACAGCCTGCTGAACCCTTTTCAGGGCTGCTCATCCACCTTTGGTGTCCACCTTTCACCAACTTCTCACCTGTGGCTCCAAGAAGCTGCAGCATGCACAAGGGCCATTCCCCAGTAAAACCGTCTGGGAAAACAAGCTAAATCAGGTTGAGGGTGACTGAAAGGCCTCAAACCCATCGCTGAGTTAGGGAAACGTCTACCCCAAGCATGTGAAGAATTCCCCTGGAAGAATGGGCAGATGAGAACAATTTGTTCCATGGGCCATGAAGGCAGCAGAAGCCAGTATTGTGGAGTGTTTAGAGCTTTGTCAGACATTGAAGACACCAGCTGCATCCCCAGCCATCACTACTTATCCTGACTTTTGTCTTGCCATTGGACTTTGATGACTCTAGAAGAAAAAGTGAGGCTGACAACTTTGTGCAACTCTGCCTCACTTAAATCCAGTTCATAGCAAATAATTACTCTATGATGTCATTGATCCTCTTCAAAAACAAAGGATAAGCAACTCTGTGCTAGGTAATGTGCTAAGTACTTTACAAATATTATCTCATTTGATTCTCATAACAATTCTGGGAGGTAGATGCTATTATCATCCCTATTTTATAGATGAGGAAACTGAGGCAGACAGAGATTAAACAATTTGTTCAGGATCACACAGCCAATAAGTATTTGAGGCTACATTTGAACTCAGGTCTACCTGACTCTAGGCCCAAAGCTTCATTCACTGTGCCACTTGTTGCAGCTAAACATAAATGCAAGGTTTTTAGGGAGGTGGGGCACTAACAGTAGAGTTCCCTTCTGCTTGGAAATACACTTTTCCAAAATCTTAAGTGCCATTCTAAGCTCTTAAAGCTTAAAACTTGAAATTCTCACACATCTAAGTTTGAAATTCTCATACATTCTCACATTTCTAAACTTTTAAATCTTAAACAGCACTAACACTTTCAGAACACCCACTACACTATGTCATTCTTTCCTGTAATTTCTCAAGAATGTGGAAGAATCTTGTGTTATTCAAATTGACTTTATGTCACACTGAAGGTATTTTTCCTGGCTGCCTTGCAAAATTTGTGCTACTGAAGAATTATTAAGTTTAATACAGGTTAGTGTTTTTTTTCCCTTAATTATCTGCGGGTTCTCTTGATGAATGGCTTTTTTTTCTGTATTCAGAATCTCTAAGTACTTTTTCTTATTACTTTCCACATTCAGGTATTTGGGTTTTTCTTTTATTTTTCATGTTCTTTGGGAAACCTATGATCTTTAAGTTATATCTGCATATTTGTCTTCAAGGTCAATATTTGTGGCTTGTGTCAACTTTATGTGTTTCTCTGATGTTACTGACATTTACTTCTCTTCTGGTAAGGTTTCTGAAATTCAATTTTGTTTCCTAAATCTCTCTCTCTCTCTCTCTTTTTCTTCTCTTCCCTCTCTCCTCTCCTCCTCCTCCTCCTCTTTTTCTTCTTTTTCTTCTCTTTCTTCTTCTTTGATGCTATTCATTATGTACATTTCCTATTCTGTTTGTCAATATAAAATAAATCAGAATAATAGGGCAAGTACTGAAGCCGAAACTTAAATACTTTGTCCACATAATGAGAAGACAGGACTCATTGGAAAAGACCCTGATGTTGGGAAAGATTGAAGGCAATAGAAAGGGACAACAGGAGATGAGATATATAATTAATGTCATAGAAGTGACAAACATGAGCTTGGACAGACTTCAGGAGACAGTGAAGGACAAAAAGACCTAGCCAGCTATGGTCCATCGGGTAACAAAGAGTTGGGTATAAGTGAACAAACAACCACAATAAAAAGTAATCTTAACTGGAGCTAAGATGTTGAAACATGAAACGAATGGAATAAAGTTGAAAGAGACTCCAGTGGTTTTACAATTCTTTGTCCTCCCATACAACATGAGTAGTGGTTTTAAAGAACCCTTCTGTGATCAGTGTTGATACTACATATAGAAACAATCTTGGCAACGACAGTAACACTACTCATAGGATCATAGATCTATAGACCTAAAGTTTAGAGGGAAATCTAAAGGTATCTAATTCAAGATGAGGAAACTGAGGCCCATTTAACTGAGGTTAATTGATTTTCCCCAAGTGTCACAAGATAAAAGTGTGACCCAGATTAACAGTATAATACTGAAGGACCAGTGAACAGTGCTTCTCAGCTATCACACCACAGAATTAGGAGTGATACAATATAAAAGACACTAAAACTAAAGATTCATTTTTGCATTTTAACCTCTGTGAAAATTTTCTCTTTGAGTTATAACAGGGACCTACATCTTCCTACCAGAAAGGGATGTAGCAAAGGGTAATTAGTTAAGTTTATAAATAACATTATATTGGGCAGGTAGGAGGAACAGTGGATAGAGCACCAGCCCTGGATTCAGGAGGACCTGAGTTCAAATCTGGCCTCAGACACATTACACTTACTAGCTGTGTGACCCTGGGCAAGTCACTTAACCCCATTGCCTAACCAAATAAATAAATAGATAGATAAATAAATGAATGAATGAATAGATAGATAGATAAATAAATAAGTAAATAACATTATAGTTGTGGGTTTACATTAAATCATCGCTTGAAACTATATTTTTAAGGGAAAATACTGTCTTGATACAGAAGAAACTTGTTAGTTTAAGTCTGGAATCAATCAACAAGAGCCTACTCTGTGCCAGGCACTGTGCTAGGCACTGGGGATTTAGATACAAAGAATGAAACAGTCCCATCAAGGAATCTGCATTCTGACAGAAGATGTAAAATAGATGTATAGCTGTTTTAAATTCACATATATAATTATTTTATTGCTGACCCAAAACTTAGAAACAGAGAGCTATTCTAATGCCAAAATATATTCAAATTATGTGATAGTCTCACGTTTCAGTTAATGTGAAGAAACAGGAAGAATGAGAAGAAAAGATGAAATATGGGTATTTATTAATAACAAAGAAGAGGTGACTAGGGGCCAGGAATGGGCAGGGCTTAGATCGATCTGGTTGGGAGTAGAGGTAGAAATACATGGGAAAGCAGTGTGTGCTATTTTATTAAAACAGGATCTAGGGGGAAAGGAATTTGAGGGGCAAACTTAAAGAACCTGAAAGACTCCAAGGTAGGATAAGTGCACAACAGGCAATTTACTGTGTAAAACAGCACTAATAGTCTATGTGACTTTGGCTCAGGATGAGGGTTCCTAAGATAGTGGCAGATCATCACAATGGCACCCCTTACATACCTACAATGCCTCACAAAGGGTCTTTGTTATATAGTGATTTGCCCAGCCTCATGCAGCTAGTATCAGAGACAGGATTTGAACACACATTCCTGATTCCAAGATATTATTTATTAATCACTATACACAATGCCTCTGATATACTCTTTCACCTTAATTTAATTGCCTCTAACCTCATCATTTCAAACATATATTTCATTATCTTGCATTTTTAAATACTTGGTGTCACAGTACATTAAGCAATTCTAATATTTTATCACAAAAGCAACTTCAGAGGAAGGGAAAATTGTTGTCATGTTCTTATATGCACTGAGAGTAGGGCACTCACATCTTTTAACAAGCACCATAATCCAATTAGATGAAAAAGTACTGTGCAATGTAAGTTCATCATTTACATAAATGGATTACATCTAAAATTGGTATGTGAAAGTTTCCTGAGATATTTCCACCCTTTAATTATTTTCCTACACCCTCCCAGCAATAACCATTCATTAATAACACTGCAATTCAATTCTTTTGTGAATTAAAGGGTTTTATTGATTTTACTGTGAAAATATAGTAACTCAGAGGCCTACTAAGAAACTTGCACAATAGCAAACCAAGAGAAAACACAAAGGAATTGGATAAAAAGGACAAAAAGTTCACAAGGTAATGATTTGGGCAGAAAATGTAATGGTGCACAAACCCAAAGCTACCCAATTTTGTACAAATGATGCCCTACTCCTTGCTACATTCTAATAAATAGAGCTCGTAACAATTCTATTTCATCATACATTTTATAGTCACAAACATAGTACACACACACAAATATACACACATATAGGAAATGTCATTTCTCATAGTCAGAGGCTCTGTAAGCCAAAATAATGGTATAAATGTGAATCATTACAATTCTCATTTAGGTCCTTTAGCACTAAGCTTCTCTTTCAGTATCTTCCACAGAGACAAAGCTAACCTAACTACCAAAGGAGTGGAAGAAGCTGTTTAAGGGCAGTGATTTATCAAGTAACTATTTCCACTGCAAAGCACAAGAATAACAAATAGATTAAAAGCACAATCTGTTGGCAAGAATCTGTTAGTAGCATGTTATATGCTAGGTCTCAATGTTCACTTGTTGGACCAGTGATACAAAAGGTGATGAATAGTGAAAACAAAATTAACAACCCAGGAATAAAACGTTCTATTGAGAAAGCTAGCATAGAAAACTTGCCATATGGCAGAGTCATTCTTAAACATATTTTATTTTTCCAGACCTGCAATTTAATTACTATAAGTAAAGTTCTGGAATTAATTCCCTCCACCAATATGGATCTAAACTGCTCTACCACTTGTAGTCTTGAAGAATTACCTGCAGGGGCAGCTAGGTGGTGCAGTAGATACAGCACCGGCCTTGAAGTCAGGAGGACTTGAGTTCAAATCCAGCCTCAGACGAAACACTTATTAGCTGGGTGACCTGGGCAAGTCACTTAACCCCAATTCCCTAAAAATAAATAAATAAATAAATAAATAAAAGTTACCTGGAGAGTTTAACTGATTTGCCCATGGTCAAAGAGCTAATATGTATCAGCAACAGCTCTTGAATCTAGGTCTTCCTGATTCAACAATCAGGTTTGGATCCATAATGCCAAATTGCTCTTCCAAAGATAGGAAATGCATTGCTCAGATGTGACCACTTTTGATTTATAAGAATTTCTGAGTAGAATAACAACAAAAACGAGGACGCTTAAAGGTTTTTGTTTTTATTTATCTGTGTATCTTTACCTCTCATTTGTATTTTATAAAATAACTTTATTCTTTTTCATTATTAATATTCAAGGACATACAAATTAAAACACCTCAGGTTCTACCTCATGCCCACCAGATTGGCAAAGGTGACAAAATAAATAAATAAATGCTGGAGAGGCTGTGGGAAAACAGCCCCATTGATGCACTGTGCTGGTGGTGCTGTGAATGAATCCAACCATACTGGCAAACAATTTAGAATAACATACAAAAAGTTACTAAATAGTGCATGCTCTTTGACCCAGCTGACACTAACACTAATAGGTCCATACCCCCTACAAAGATTGAAAAGAAGGAGAAATATTGCATATGTGTGTGTGTATGTATACATATACATACAAGTATGTGTACATATACATACACATTTATAGCAGTTCTTTTTGTGGTGGCAAGAAAATGGGAAACTAAGGGGATGTCCTTCAATTGGGAATTGGCTGGACAAGTTATGGCATATAAATGTAACTGAATTATAAGAAGTGAGGAAAAAGTTTTCCAAGAAAGACTTGTATAAAGGGATGCAGTATGAGGTGAGCAGTATCAGAAGAGCAATTTATACTGTAATAATAATAGTAATATAATTATCAAATTATAAGATCGATGTTATAAAATAATAATTTAAAATTATAATTTTGATAACAACAGAATTTTAAAAGTTTTGAAAGACTTCTGAACAATTAAATGATCAATTATGATTCCAGGGGACTAGAGATAAAGAGCATTGCCCACCTCATGACAGGGAGATGATGGCCTAATATATAGAATAAGAAATGGATTCTGAATCTGACCAACGTAGGGATGTTTTAATTGAGAGTGCTTAGGTGACACAAGGGTTTTGTATTTCTTTCCTTCTTTCTCTTTAGTGGATAGAAAGAAATGAGAGAAAGGACCAAAAAAATGAATGCTTGATAATTGAAAAAATGTATTTCTAAAAATAAATAAAAGTTTTAATTCATGTTATTTTAGTTTCCAAGAATGAAAAGGAATACGATCTTCTGGATTAGTTTTCTTCTTTCCCTATTAAAATTAAATGCTGATCAGAAAGAGAAAATATGCTTTCCCCAAAAAGCTGGTATAATATTTTTTTCCGTTCCAGAGCTACTTCAAAAGGTTGCTCCAAACACACAGTAACTTCTAATGCAGACTTTTCTAATGTTAGCTGACACTAGGGGGAAGAATGTCCAGACAGGGGGAAACTGACAGATGAAGTCATAGTTCAAACAATGTGCAATTGAAATGTAGGGGCTCAAGCCCCCACTCAAGCTAAATAGGTTCACTCAAGCACAATATCACTGGGTAAACCTAGGCCTCAATATGTTTGCTGAATTGACTGTAGAAAAGAACCAGTCTTTTCAATCTTACCTATCCTGATATTTCATATTCTGATTAACAGGGCCTTCAGTAGGGAAAAAGAAAAAGTATTTCTTTACAAATTGTGTTATAAGAATTGAAATGTGTGTGTGTGTGTCTAGCCTTGAATTCTTAACACTGTTAAATCACTAATAAATAAAAGAATATTAGAGATTACTGACTCAAAGATTCTCATTTGAAAGACAAAGAAACTAAGTCCCAGAGAAGTGATGCAACTTTCCAAAAGTCACAGTTGTGAAGCTAGGAATAGCATCCAATTCTTCCCATAATTCAGTGCTCTTTCCATCAAGGTTCTTAGCTTTATTTACAGATTCATTTTGCTAATTCCAATCTAGAATCTAACTGGTCTTTTTTTTTTAATTTGACAGGTTTTATGCATATTTCTTTTTATGTTACAACATCATTGATTCATTTATTCCCATAGATCTTGATATTTTATTGTCTGCCTCAAATGTTTAAGGCAGATGTATTTTGTAATGCTTTGTCAGTTTTTCAATAAAGAAAATGACGGCAGCTGGGATATGTTACCTGTTCTATTAAAAACAGGCAACCATATTATCAAGTTTTAAACTACTTTTGATGGCTTGTATTAGGAAGTCTTGTCAGTATAAAGGGAACTAAAATGTTGATTGATTAGTGCTATCTGCTGAACTGTCTGTTGTATTAAACCAAGGGTGCTGGATAACACCATTTAAATGCTAGCAATATCTGTCAGACTGTGATTATATGATTGTTATTCCCCTGCCACTACCACAAAAGAAAGAGAGAAAGAAAGGAAGGAAGGAGGGAAGGAGGGAAGGAAGGAAGGAGGGAAGGAAGGAAGGAAGGAAGGAAGGAAGGAAGGAAGGAAGGAAGGAAGGAAGGAAGGAAGGAAAAGCATTTCTTTTTTTTTCTTTTCTGGACAGGCAATGGGGTTAAGTGACTTGCCCAGGGTCACACAGCTAGTGTTATGTGTCTGAGGCCAGATTTGAACTCAGGTCTTTCTGAATTCAGAGCTGGTGCTCTATCCAGTGCGCTACCTAGCTGCCCCCAAGAAAAAGTGTTTCTTAAAAGGCTTAAAAGGAATGAAACTTTTCAATAAAGAAAATAAATAAAATTTGTACTGCACCAATTCCAAAGTTCAGTCAGGTTGGTGTATGTTTTAGGCTTTTAATTTACTTCATTCTTGCAGTCTTAGGGTTGAATTTGCCTGGGATCTTGGAATTTGGGAACAGTGTTTTTTGGTGTACAGAAAAAAGGCCTGGTGGTTAGAAGACAGAATATAATTCTAGGAATATTTTTTCCCTTTCATACTATTTGAACACTATTTTCTGAATAAATAAATGACATGATAAAAATAAAAAAATTCCCCTCTATTTATGTCAGTCAGAATGCAACTCAGATATTCAAACACCAAAAACTCATTTTCTGAAGAGTTAAATTCCCCTTCCCCAATTTCCCCATTCATTTATAAGTTATGTCTATGGAAATATGATATTTTTATTATTTTTATTAATTTATTTTCATTTATCAACAATCACTTCCGTAAGCTTTTGAGTTATAAATTTTTCTCCTCCTCCTTCCCCTTCTCCCTCCCCAAGATGGTATGCAATCTGATATAGCCTACACATATACATTCCTATTAAACATATTTTCACATTAGTGATATTGTAAGGAAGAATTAGAATCAATAGGAGGAACCACCAGAAAAAGGAAACAAAACAAAACAGAAGAAAAATAAAAGAAATTAGTATGCTTCAATCTGCATTTAAAATCCATAGTTCTTTCTTTGAATGTAGATAGCATTTTCCATCATGAGACCTTTAGAGACATCTTAGATCCTTGCATTGCTAAGAAGAGCTAAGTCTATCAACGTTAGTTATCACACAACATGGCTGTTACTGTGTACAACGTTCTCCTGGTTCTGCTCACTTCACTTAGCATCAGTCCATATAAGTCTTTCCAGGTTTTTCTGAAGTCCACTTGCTCATCATTTCTTGTAACACAATAGTATTCCACTATATTCATGTTCCACAACTTGTTCAGCCATTCCCCAGTTGATGGGCATCCCTTCAATTTCCAATTCTTTGCCATCACAAAAAGAGCTGCTATAAATATTTTTGTATATATGAGTCCTTTTCCCATTTTTATGATCTCTTTGGGATACAGCCCTAGAAGTGCTATTGCTGGGTCAAAGGGTATGCACATTTTTATAGCCCTTTGGGCATAGTTCCAAATTGCTCTCCAGAATGGTTGGATCATTCCACAACTCCACCAACAATGCATTAGTGTTCCAATTTTTCCACATCTGCTCCAACATTTATCATTTTCCTGTTTTGTCATGTTGGCCAATCTGATAGTGATTTAGAGCATTTTTTTCATAAATCTATAGATGGCTTTAATTTCTTCATCTGAAAACTGCCTGTTCATATCCTTTGACAATTTATCAATTAGGGAATGACCTGTATTCTTATAAATTTGACTTAATTCTCTATATGTTTTAGAAATGAAGCCCTTAGCAGAGACACTGGTTGTAAAAATTCTTTCCCAGTTTTCTACTTCCCTCCTTATCTTGGTTGCATTGGCTTTGTTTGTGCAAAGACTTTTCAATTTAATGCAATCAAAATTATCCATGTTGTATTTCATAATGTTCTCTGTCTCTTGTTTGGTCATGAATTCTTCTGTTCTCCATAAATATGATAGGTAAACTTTTCCTTGCTCTCCCAGTTTGCTTATAGTATCAGCCTTTATCTCTAAATCATGAACCAATTTTGACTTTATTTTTGTATATGGTGTGAGATTTTGGTCTATGCCTAGTTTCTGCCATACTGTTTTCCATTTTTCCCAGCAGTTTTTCTCAAATAGTGAAGCTGGGGTCTTTGGGTTTATCAAATAGTAGATTAATATAGTCATTGACTACTGTGTTTATGTACTTGACCTATTCCACTGATCCACCACTATAAAATATAATTTTTAAAAGATGGGAAAGAGTATACCCCCAGAGAATATTTCATTCTACCATTTCTTAACCATTTCTATTGGTTCTTTATTCTCAAAGTTCATCATATCAATAGGGAAAAGCCTTAGCTGCCCCTTCAAAAACCCATTAGACAATAGCTTCAGTTCATCCCACTACTCCAAATTATTTCATGTCCTTTGCTCAATGCTATTGCAAAAGTATGTAGTAACTGCCTTATTTTAATTTAATTTTAATTCCCTGAAAGGTGATAATAGCTATTAGGTACAATAATAATGCATCCAAGATTAAACAATAGAGGGAAATAAAAAAAAAACTCCATCTTTCAAAAGACTATAATTTACCATTCTGAGCTAGGGTGGAATTATTTAAACCCTTGAGGCATCTTTAATTTCATCAGGGTGGGAGATTCTCAGTGAGTAAACTCTCTTCACCAATCCATATTTTAACCCATCTATGACTTAGTAGACTATGAAGTTTCCTGATACATGTTAAGGCACTCATCTAGGATCACACAATATCAGAGACAGGATGTAAACCCAGGTCTTCCTAATACCACTACTACAACTGTAACTATGTTCTGCTGCCTCCACAAGATGAAGGTTATATGTATAAAATGCATAATTATGTGCAAGTGAGATTTCAATACTTGAATACTCCAAAATCTGTCATTTTTTCCATGTGGGTATAGACTTTACTGAAGAAAACCTCAATATACCCCTATTCCCCATGCTTTAGTAGATGGTCTTCAAGAGTTTTATAGCTGAGTATTCTATCATTCCACGGCTCTAGCAGTAAGCTGCTTCAGACTTGGCTAGCTACAGAGGCCATCACTGCACTGTCTCAAAACCCTTCTAGGTCAATGTATCTAGCCAGTTTATTCTCTACAGGAATAACCTTCAAGGACTCAAGGGTCACCTCTGTGCTCCAGCAAGATGTCAGACCAGAATTTTTGTAGAATCTTTAAAAAAAAGGTGTGAGGGGAAACTTATAAAATGTTTAATGTCTGCCACCAAAAAAATTATTGCTGAGTCACATGGAAACTGTTGAACTAAAAAGGACGGAAAGAAGGAGTAGAGACTTGATGACTGTGTCTAATAATGAAAAAACAAAAAGAATGAACATGAAAATTCCAAAACAATCCTTCAAATATTTTCTATGCTGACACATGTTAATGTACCTTATCATTGTGGGTCTTCCTTTCAGAAACGTACATCATGAATCATTTCATTTCTGCTCATCCTATAGAATCTTGTTCATGTACCCCCAATAAATTAATCACAGAGATTTCACCTAACACACTTCTAGAAGTTCTTTTGATGTTTTAAGTATATGAATGAAGTGAACAGGCTGTCCATCAGTTATCTTCTGATTCCACCATATGGCCCACCCATCTTCTTATCCAATCACGCATTTATTTCCTTGATTATAATCTTTACACTGTTTCTCCTTCTTGATCCTGTTTGTAATGTAAAGCCACATGTTCCTACCCACCAAATGCCTTTCCACTGACTATTCATGGAACAAGAATATTTTCTGCACAATGACAAAAAAGAAAAAGAAAAACAAACCTAAAATTGGTAAATATTTGGTTAGTTACTGAATTTTCCATTTCCATTTCCATTTGGAGTTCTATAAATGTAGGCAGTATGTGCTTGGAATAAATATGTTTGCTACTGTTCTGATACTGAGAAAGTCACAAGCAAATTATTCACTTTAGCCAGGGATTCTGCTATTTGAAGAGAGAAAACTTGTTTCCAAAAGCTCAAAAAAGAACTATTTCTAGAAAAGCAACCAATTCTTTTCATCAATTATCCTTAAGTGAAGTCAGGAAAGTCCCATTTGTTTGACTCAAGCAAAATCCTTTCAAACTTTGTTTCTCCCTTGAGCATAAAAGAAGCAATCCTTTGAATATAGTCTAGAGATATTGAAAATAATCAAGTACAGTGATATAGGATGGCTTATTATTTCCATGAAAGATGATTACAATTTAAGTACAAGAGAGTAATTATCATTTAATCAATTTCTGTTTCTGCTCCACAGTATTGATATTTCCTATTACTAAGGGCATACTAACACAATTCAAAGAAATAGTTCCACTGTTGATTTGCAAAAAGAAGACCTCTTTGGGGTTTGACAATAATAACTGTAATTGAGTCTTTCTAAGATTAATCACTCTACTAAAGTTCAGATTTGGAGAGAACATTTAAAGATTCTTGCATATCCAATCTGATCAAGATATGGCTTTCTTTTCCAAAATATAACCATTTTTAAGTAGCTAACAGACATTTTATAGTTGTGGAAATAAAATATATTCACAATAGGCACTTTAAGAATAAATAGAATCTTGAGAACTGTAGAAATCTCTTTGATGGCAAAAAGCAATAAAGTGTATTAAGCTGAAATACACTGCTGGGAGGAACATAGCAACCAAACTTGAGAGGTTATAAAAATAGCTGAACAAGTTTGTATACTTTACTCTTTTATATGTACACCAGGACAAATGATGCTGAATTGATCTGCCACACCTTGAGACTTGATTTATAATTTAAAAGCTACTGGTAACCCATAGTGTTACAGGATGAAGACTGGTGGAGGCATGCTCATAAAAAAAAAAAAAGAATAGCCAGTGCTTTAAACAGACTGCAAATATAAATCCTGTTCAACCATGATTATATTGCTAATAATCTTGGTGTGAGTTCAAAAGGACTGATCATATTGTAACCTATCCATGCTTTCTTGCCTTGTGCAATTCTTTTCCATCTTCTTCTATAGATCCTCAATAGAGGATCCAATGTCCTAAAACTTTCCCTAGAGATATTTTTACATATTATGGGTACCAGAAGAGCATAAAATTTGACTATATGTTAACCCTCACCCTTGACAAAGATCAACCCACCTCCTTGTCCCAAAATGCATTTCCTCAAAGATATTTCTGTGGCACTGGCTTGCACATAGGTCACCAGTGGAAAAAATCTTATAACCTTGTCTGCTTCATCCAGTCTTTTTATTACCCCAGCAACTTTGATTCCACAGAAATAATGATATTCCAAAATTCACAACTATATAACACAGAAAAATATATTTTTTAAAAATGTGTTCTTTGTTCAAGAGATCAATTTGGAATTATTAATAGAAGAACATATTTCTGCAAATGTAACCCTGACTGCTCTCTTTTTTTTTATTCAATTTGATCCAACTCAACTTATTTTCTATTTTCAGAGCCTGCCCAAAATATAAGTAATGATATATTAATTCATTCAACTGCCATCCACCTGCATGTCATAGTTTTAATAAATAGGCATTTTAATCAAGGTTGTTTTCCCTATGTGAATTGTCATATTGATTTATTTCCAATAATTATAGATTTCATTGAAAAGACACTTTAGTGGGTGCCTTCTTGATGCAATCATTACAAACTGGACTTCAATGTCAATGGGGAAATCCTTCTTCCATTTGGACTTCATGGAAAACATTTATGATCATAGCAAACACCTGTCTTAAGGATACATATCCCTAGTTTATGTGTTATTTAACATTAACAATAAGAGACTCATTCAACTGAGTTATCTTTGGGTTTTTGCTTATCAAGAGGAAGCCTTTTATAATCTCACCATAACTTACTTGTAGAAATAATATGACTCTTTATTAAAGATGAATCTTTAAGGCCTTTTTCCTCTAAAAAGTTTTCCTACTAATAAATAACAAACACAGTATAATCATACATTTCTTTAACTCTAAAGATGTGTTCTGCTATATATAATCATTTGAAAAATAATTCTAATTCCCTTTTTATATTTTTAATAAGGGTACTATTAATACAGATTCTCATTTGTATAGCTACATCGTAGAAAGATTTTATAAGGTGAAAAAATAGGCATACAAGACAGTAGTTATTAATGTTCCCATCTCTTTTGGGGGGTACTAATTCCTCAATGTTTTTGCCACCACAATGGATTTCCTTGGTATGTTTGTGAGTTGGCCCAAATGTTCTTCCTGATTTCATCTTTTGAATTTATTTTTATACTCCTTCATATAACACATCAAGGAAAAGATTGTCAAGGGTACAAATGTGATTCTGTGTTTATTACTAATGATGAAAATAGATTATCATAGATATTGACAAATGTGTTTCACTTTAGATTTGTTCCCTTCTCTTCAATTTCATCTATTAGGGTTCTTGAGAGGACATGGATCAGTTGGGTGTCATACTGAGCTTTCTGTATATTTAGCTTTGCTTCCACTGCTATTTACTATTTTATGTGACATAATAATGCTCATAATTTTGTACCATGTTCTGTCACAGTGTTTTACAAGTGATTTTCATTCTGAACTGATTCTATCCCTGAATTCCATGGCTCTCTGCTTGTGAAGGAGAAAAAAAAATGTTGATCAAGACAGTTAATGGGCTGGTATGGAGGGAAAGCAGTGGTAGGAGAAAGTTTCTTTGAATCTGGGTCACAGTCCTGAGTCTTAGCTCTACTGCAAGGAGGAGCACCAGCACAGAAGAGCTTGCAGTTGCAGGGAAGCAGAAACCCTGGTCACAGTTCCAAGGTTGAAAAGAGTGCTTGTGGTCACTCACAAACCAGTGCACAATACAGCAGAGTAGTAAACACACATCTCCCTAGATCATACCAACTTGGAAGAGTCAAAAATTACAGTCCTCAAAATTAACACTGAAAAGAGCTGCATAAAAAACCCTGAAACTTCAGACTGTGCCCCCTTCATTTGGGAAACAAAGCCCAACTTTAAAATAGAATTAACAGTCAAGAAGTAGGCTGTAAAATGAGAAAACAACAGGAAATAAAATTCTGACCACAGAAAGTTACTACAGGGACAAGGAAGAGCAAAAAATGCACTCAGAAGAAGGCAACAAAGTCAAAATCCTGCACCCAAAGCCTCAAAGAAAAAATATGAATCATTTTCAAGTCATGGAAGGTACAAAGAAGGATTTTAAAAATCAAGTAAGAGGTGGAGGAAAAATTGGGAAGATAAATGAGAATGACACAAGAAAATCATGGAAAAAAGAGTCAACAAATTGGTAAAGGAGACACAAAAAAAAATACTGAAGAAAATAACACTTTAAAAATCAGAATAGGTCAAATGGCAAAAGAGGCACAAAAATCCAATGAAGAAAAGAAGTTCTTAAAAAGTGAAATTGACCAAATGGAAAAGGAGATCCAAAAGCTCACTGAAGAAAATAATTCCTTAAAAATTAGAATTGAGCAAATGGAAGCTAATGACTTTATGAGAAATCAAGAAATTATAAAACAAAACCAAAAGAATGAAAAAAAATATAAGACAATGTGTAATATCTCATTGGAAAAAAGAACTGACTTGGAAAATAGATCCAGGAGAGATAATTTAAGAATTATTGGACTACCTGAAAGTCATGATTAAAAAAAAGAGTCTAGATATCTTCTTTCAAGACATTATCAAGGAAAACCTCCTCGTTATTCTAGAACCAAAGGGTAAAATAGAAATTGAAAGAATCCACTGATCACCTCTTGAAAGAAATCCCCAAATGAAAACTGCCAAGAATATTATAGCCAAATTCCAGAGTTCCCATATCAAGGAGAAAATATTGCAAGCAGCCAGAAAGAAACAATTCAAGTACTGTGGAGCCACAATCAGGATAACACAAAATTTATCAGCTTCCACATTAAAGGATCAGAGGGCTTGGAATATAGCATTCCAGAGGACAAAGGAGCTAAGATTAAAACCGAGAATCACCTACCCAGCAAAACTGAGTATAATCCTTCAGGGGGAAAATGGAAATTCAATTAAATAGAGGACTTTGGAGCTTTCTTGATGAAAAGACCAGAGATTATTAGAAAATTTGCTTTCAAATATAAGACTCAAGAGAAGTATAAAAAGGTAAACAGAAAAGGGAAATCAAAAGGCACTTAATAAGGTTAAACTGCTTACATTCCTACATGGGAAGTTGATATTTGGAATTCATAAGACCTTTCGATACGATTAAACTGTTTATATTCTTGCATGGGAAAATGATATTTAGAATTCCTAAAAACTTTCTCATTATTAAGGCAGTTAGAAGGAGTATATATGTGGAGAAGACGTGGGAAAATTGGAACACTAATGCATTGTTGGTGGAGTTGTGAAATGATCCAACCATTCTGGAGAGCAATTTGGAACTATGCCTAAAGGGCTATAAAATTGTGCATATCCTTTGACCCAGAACTATCACCTCTAGGTCTGTATCCCAAAAAGATCATTAAAATGGGGAAAGGACCCACATATACAAACATATTCATAGCAGCTCTTTTTGTGGTAGCAAAGAATTGGAAATTGAGGGGATGCCCATCAATTGGGGAATGGCTGAACAAGTTGTGGTATATAAATATAATGGAATACTATTGTGCTATAAGAAATGATGAGCAAGTGGACTTCAGAAAAACCTGGAAAGACTTATATGAACTGATGCTGAGTGAAATGAGAAGAACCAGGACAACATTACTCCAGTAACAGCCACATTGTACAATGACTGACTTTGATAGACTTGGCTCTTCTCAGTAATGCAAGGATCTAAGACAACTCCAAAAGACTCACAATGGAAAATGCTATCCACATCCAGAGAAAGAACTATGGAGTCTGAATGCATATGAAATCATACTGTTTGCTCTCCTTTTCTTTTGTTGTTTTGTTTTATGGCTTCATTCTCATGGTTCCTTCCATCAGCACTAATTCTTCTTTACATCATGACTAATGGGAAAATATGCTTCATATGAATGTATAAGTAGAGCCTACATCAGATTGCATGCTGTCTTGGGGAGGGGGGAGAAGAGGGAGGGAAGAAAATTAAAATTCAAAATGTTATGGAAGTAAATGTTAAAAACTAAAAATAAATTATTGAAAAAATAAAAAAATAAAGAAAAAAAGGAGTATATATAGACAGAAAGCAGAAGTGTAAGTTGAGTGTGATGGTATGATTATCTAAGAATATAAAATTTAGTAATGAGAAAGAAGAATGCACTGGAAGAAGGGAAAAGGGAAAGGTAGAATGGGATAAATTATCTGCCATAAAAGACACCTGAAAAAGATTTTACAGTGGAGGGGAAAATGGGGAAAACAGGGAGGGGAGCACATGAGCCTTACTCTCCTTGGAACTGGCTCAAAGAGGCAATAATATACACACTCAGTTGGGTATAGAAATCTATCTTACCATATAGGAAAAACAGGAAGGGAAAGGGATAAGAGAAGTGGGGGGGGGGGAGTGCTGATAGAAGAGAGAGCAGTTTGAGGGAGGTAAAATTCAGAAGCAAAACATTTCTGAGAATGGACAAGGTAAAAGGAGACAGTAGAATAAGTAAGGGGAAATAGGATGGAAGGAAATATATACCTGGTAATCATTACTAAGGGGGAAAATTACAGTGAGTTTCTCTGACAAAAACTTCATTTTTCAAACATATAGGAAACTTAGTCAAATTGAGGGAAACAAAAGCCATTCCTAAATTGACAAATGGTCAAAGACATGAACAGTCAATTTTTAGACAAAGTAATCAAAGCTATCTATAGTCATATTTTAAAAAATGCTTCAAATCAGTATTGATAAGGGAAATGCAAATTAAAACAACTGTGAGCTATTACCTCACACCTGTCAGATTGGCTAATATGACAGAAAAGGAAAATGGCAAATGTTGGGGGGAACGTGGGAAAATTAAAACACTAATGCACTATTGGAGGAATTGTACACTGATTCACCCATGCTGGCAAGCAATTTGGAACTATGTCCAAAGAGCTATAAAACCATGCACACCTTTTGACCAAGTAATATCACCACTAGGTTTATATACCAAAGAGATGAAAAACAAAAAGGAAAAGTACCTATGTGTACTTTTAGTACACAAAGCAGCTCTTTTAGTGGTGGCAAAGAATTGGAAATTGAGGGGCTGCCAATTAATTGGGGAATTACTGAGCAAGTTCTTGTAAATGATTGTGATGGAATGAATACTATTGTGATTTAAGAAATGATGAGCAGGATGCTCTCAGAAAAATATGGAAAGGCTTACATAAATTGATGCAAAGTAAAATGAACAGAACCAAGAGAACATTGTACATGATAACAATATTGTATGATGGTCTGCTATGAATAACTCAGCTATTCTCAGCAATTAAATAATCCAAGACAGTTCTCTAGGACTTAAGACAGAAGATACTGTCCATCTCCAGAGAAAGAACTGGTAAAGCCTGAATGCAGATGAAAGATGCCTTTTCTTTGCTTGACTATAAATGTTTGTAATGGATCTTATTTCTTTTGCTTTCTCAATAAGTTAGGTTTGGGAGGGAGATGGGAGAATTCAGAGTTGAAAATAAAATAAAATTAATGTTAAAAAATGAAAGAAAAGAGTAGTTAGGTACTAGACATGACAATCAACAAACAGTATTATAAAAACTGAAAATAGTATAATTTAACAAAATGAAAAGAATTTAACAAAAAGGTAAAGGCTTATTACTGATTTGAGAATTACTCTTGAATCAACTTAACTATTCACTTGTCAGGGCTAAGATCCGATTTAGTAAAAAGCAGGAAGAAAGAATCATAATGAGAAAAATATACAGTATATAATTGAGAAAACTCAATCCTGAATTATTAAAACAATTGACAGTTACACATAGGCAACAGATGACAGAAATGACATCAACACCAATTATAATAATTTTATAAAGAAGTTTAATCAGTATAAATTAATTGCTACAATCAAGACTCCAAAAATCATCTTAGTCAGCAAATATTGACTTACATGCAAAATAGAGAAAGATGGCCTTCAAAGTGTTTTTAAAATATAAAGATGCGAATGGGTGGCACATTGGGTAGAGTGCTAAATTGAGAGTTAGGAATATTTGTGTTAAAAATATTCCTCAGACTCTTAAGAGCTTTATTACTCTGGGCAAGGCATTTAAGCTCTCTTAGCCTCAGTTTCCTCAAAACTGAGATAACATGTACTTCTTAGGGTTGCTGTGAAGAACAGATGAATTAAAATATGCAAAGTACTTTGCAAAACTTAAAGTGGTATGTAAATGTCAGCTACTATGATTATTACAAAGGAAGATGATGGATAATTACAAGTAGTATCATCTCACAAAGCAAAGAGAAGCAGTGGAGGATAAAACCAAATTAAAGAAGGGTTGGCAAGACATCCAACTGATCAAAGTCATTCAGAAAACATCAGGGAAAAGTGGAAAGAGAATAATAATCAACCAAAATGGCTAACATTTATATAGTGTTTAAGGTGCTTATTATTTCCATTGATCCTCAGAGGCCTCAGGTAGATACTTTTATTATCACTATTTTACAGATAGGAAACTGAGTTTTAAAGAGGTCAAGTGATTTATTCTGTTAAAAAACTAGTAAGTATCAGGTCTGGAGATCTATATCCTATGTCACTTCCTTGACCCAACAAAAAGAAAACAAAATGAAAAATGTGTAAAAATTATTATAACAAATTGCTTTCTCCACCAAGGAGAGTGGAACCACACTTGGAATCTAATATCAGTCTTAGACATGCATCCAGAGAAGCTAGAAATGGCACTAAAGAAGACAAAGACAGGAATACAGCTAGATTATGCCAACCGTATATAGAGACACATGTACTGGAAATGACATAAATATGAGGGTATTGAAGGATTGATATGCAAAGTACTTGAAGGAGGTAAAAATGACAAAAGCATAGAAAAAAATAAAATTTCAGACTATGTTTATACTGAAAAAAATAATCTAGAGAATGTTAGTAATTACTGACCTATATGTCTATTCACCCCTTTACAGAAAATTTTTATGAGAGTCATCAATGCATGTGTAAGATACTGTTATTTTGAAGTACTGCTCTTTGCATATAGAGAGTTGTTGGTGATAAGGCCATAAAAGTACTTTTGTATAAAAAAAAATTAAACCAACTAGAAAATGAGGTGATATGTTGTCTTTGTCATAAGTTAACATTATTGTACCTCAAAGGAGTATGAAAATAATTTTGGTTTAATTAAAATTAGTAAAATATGTATATGATAAAATAGTTTTTAGATGAGATTTGGACAAAAAATTACTCTAACAAAAACATAAAAATTTAAATTACCTTGCAAAAATGTAGAATGATACCTCACTCGTATGTAAACAGTTTGATGGTCTAAATGGGCCTATATATATATATATATATATATATATATATATATATATATATATATGTAAAACCAGAAAAATGAGACTAGACATACAGTTTCAAGAACACAAAATTGTAGAATTACAAGTAGGTAAATATGTAAATAGAGAACACTTTGGATGGGACTGAAGAACGAGTTGTGAGTAGAAATACATTTCCCACACAATAGAGAAACCCCTAGGATCCTGACAGAGTGTGAATATAACTCTGTAGTGGTGGTCTATCTCTGGGAATTGATACCCACTAGTGTAAGAGCACTTTGGTAAGTGGGTGAAACCCAGAAAGAAATGTGTTTTGGTTTTTGTTTCGGTTTTTGACACAGCTAGGTGAGAAGTGTGAAGTCTGTAGTATAACACTGTAGGGAGCTTATATCACTCATTGTGACAAAACCCCATCTGTATCACAACATAAAAGTTGCTATGTTGTGGCATGTTGTAATAGACTACACTCCATTTTTCTTATTAGATATGGAGTACCTAAAATGGTCTGAGAGAACGCAATCTGGTAATCAGGGATTTGACAGGAGTTAAAATAATTTTTCTAAACTGTCATACGTGATTGGTGGGGCCATGGCCTTCAAGTGGCATTAGCAGATGGGTATATGAAGAAACTTGGTCATAACTTGAGGGCTGTACTAACTTTTTCTAGTTATCTGACTGCAGTGATCACAGCTCTTTTTTTTCTTTCCCCTCCTCAGGTTTTACAGTCTGAAAGAGCTTAACTTCAGGACTTTCTGGAGTGGAGCCAACATGGTGGAATACACAAAGAACCTGAACTCTCCCAGCATTCTCCTCCAAACAATTTTAAAATAATGCCTCAAATCGAATTCTAGAGTGGTAAAACCAACAAAAAGTCAGGTTGAGATTTTTTTTTTCTAGCCCAAGACAACTTAGGAGGTCAGAAGGAGAGGTCTGTGGCACTTGGGTGAGGGCTGGCCTGGAGCACAAATGGTGGCAACCCCAGTGGTGAGCTTTGAAGGTGGCAACAGCAGCCACAGCTGCTCAGAGAGTTCAGGAACTCTCAAGTCAGAGATAGTAAGGGGATTGGACAAGTGGACAAGAGAGAAGACAGGAGGCCTCTGTACTAGCACTAGGCACAAGAGAGAGCACTATTTAAAATCTCCGTTGCCCAAAACCACTTATGGGTCACAATTCCAGACCAGACAGGAGTGCTGGCTGTCCCAAGGGAACAGGAGCCCTAAGGAGAAGTGCTGCTTTTGGTCCAAAGTAGCAGAAGACCTGAGAAGCAATATTGCTTCCACTTGTAAGAGAGAAGTGACCACATCTCTCCCAATCACATCACCTTGGAAACACTGAAAACTTCCAAAGCCTCAAAACTAACTCTGAAAACAGGAGTAAAAAAATCATCCTGAAGCCTGGGACAATGCCCCCTACTCCAATACCAGGAAAAGAGACCAATTCTAACATCTATTCAAAGCCAAGATGTAGGTTGGAAAAATAAGCAAACAACAAAAACAGAATCCAATTATTAAAAAAAAAAAACTGCCATGGTGACAAGGAACATCTAAACACAAATTCAGAGAAAGATAACAATGTCAAAATAGCTACAGGCAAAGCTTGAAAGAAAAATGTAAATTTAACACAATACCTACAAGAATATCTGGGAGAGCTAAACAATAAATAATTCTTTAAAAAACTATTTTCAAAATCAAATAAGCATAGCAGAGGGAAAAATGGGGCAAGAAAAGAGAGTGGTACAGGAAAATTATGAAAAAAACAATTCACAGCTTGGTAAAAGAGGCACACAAAAATACTGAAGAAAAAAAAAACTAAAAAAATCCAGAATTGGCCAAATGGAAAAAGAAGTACAAAAGCTCATTGAAAAAAAAATGATTCCTTAAAAATTAAAATTGGGCAACTGGAAGATAATGGCTCCATGAGATCTCAAGAAACAATAAATCAAAATTAAAAGAATGAAGAAACAGAAGAAAATTTGAAATACAAAAACAACTGATCTAGAAACTATATTAGAGAGAGATAATTTAGGATGTAGTAGAATGACTGAAAGCTATGTTCAAAAAAAATGAGGTTAGACATCATATTTTAAAAAATTATGAAGGAAAGTTGAAAGTTGTCTGTCCTAGAACCAAAGGGTATAGAAATTAAAAGACTCGGGCAGTCACCTACTGGAAGAAATTCCCAAAGGAAAACTCTCAGGAATATTAGAGCCAAATTCAAGAGCTCCCAGATCAAAGAGAAAGTACTTCAACTAGCCATTCAAAACCACTCAAATATTGTGGAGCCACAGTCAGGATCACATAATATTTAGCAGCTACCACATTAAAGGAGTAGAGGTCTTAGAATATAATATTTAAGAAGTCAAGGAACTAGTATTACAACCAAGAATAATTTACCCAAAAAAAATGAATATAATCATTCGGGGGTGGGGGGGAGACATTTAATTAAATAGGACTTTCAAGCATTCTTGATAAAAACAATAGAAATGAATACAAGTTTTGACTTCCAAATGCAAGATTTAAGAGAAGCATAAAAAGTTAAACATGAAAGAAATCATAAGAGACTCAATAGGTTAAACTGTTCACATTTTTATATGAAAAGGTGACATATGTAACTCCTAGGGACTTTATTATTATTAACTCAGTTAGGACTCAAAATAGACAGCACAGGAGGGAGTTGATTACATTGGGATGATCACCAAAAAAGAAAAGTGGAATGGTTAATAAAAATGGAAGAAGATGAAAGGGAGAGCAAGAATGGGGGAAACTGTCTCATAAAAGAGGTGTGCAAGGAAAAGTTAAGAACTTTTAAAGAGTTAAAAACAGTAAAAGGGAAAGTAGGGCTGAGCAGTTCTTGAACATCACTCTCATTGGTATTGATTCAAAGAGAAGAAATACATACACATGTATGCATGTGTGTACACTCACATATATACTCAGAAATCTGTCTTATCTAACAAAGAAATGAGGGGAATGTGATAAGAGACATGGGGGTGGGATGGAGTGGTATGATAAAAGTGAAAATGAATTGAAGGAGGCAATGGTCAGAAGCAAAACAGATTTTTAAGGACGGACAAAATAAAAAGAGAGAGAAGGATAAAACAGAAGAAAATCAGATGGAGGGAAATACATAGTAATCATAACTGTGAATGTGAATAAGATAAATTCACCCACAAAATGGAAGTGTATAGCAGAACTGGATGAGAAACCAGAATATTTTTAACAAGAAACATACTGAAGACAGAAAGACACACACAGACAACCAAGTCTACAACTGATTTAGTTGTTTATAACATGAATGAATGAAGTCCTCAGTTTAATGCTATATAGGCCAATTTGTTCAGCAAATAGAGTAAAACAAAGCAAGATAAAATTAATACTTATTGAGTTCCTCTTACATGAAAGATAGGGAGGAGACTTTAGAGATCAGTTAGAGGAAACTGAATGAGATTAGTTAGGTTAAATAACTTGGCCCAAGTTGTCCAGACAGTTGGTGATACAGACAGGATTAGAATCCAGTTCTCCTGATTCCTAGGTAACCATTCTTTCTACCTCAACATGGAAAAAAAAAATCAATCTCTGGTCTTGGTTTCATGTTCAGAGCCCTGATCTCTGACTGATCATAAGGATCATAGGATCACAGATGTAGAGGTAGAAGGAACCTCAGAAGTCATCTAGTATAAACCCCTTATTTTATAGATGAAGAGACTAAGGCACAAGGAGACTTAAGGTCAGAGAGGTGGTTAAGTGTCAAAGGTTGGATTTGGACCTAGGGTCATTAGATCTGGCTAGGCTCCCTGCCCTTACATTTCAGCATCTGGCCCATTTTACCCATTTGTCATTGCCCAAGTATTAGTTATGATAACCACCAACTTACTCTATTGACTCTGTATATAATAATAATAATAGGATCATAGGTTCAGATATGTAGAGCAAGAAGGGACTTCAAAGTCCATCCAACCCAACCCCCTCATTTTACAGATGAAGAAACTGAGACCTGAGGAAGTTACAGGATATGCCCAAGGTTACCTGGATATGATAGCTCTCAGAGCAGAGATTTGAATGCAGATACTCTGACTCCAGATTCAGGATTCTTTTCCATTGTACCTCACCGCCTCCCACGAGAGATGAGAAGTATGGGGAAAAGAATTACATTGGGAAGTATGAAGGTAACTATTACAGTTTGACCTTTCTTCAGTGGTTTAGAAAATCAAGATCAAACCTCTCTTCAAATATTTGAACTTAAGAGCAAAGAACAACAAGAAAATTAAAATCTCTGATGTAAATGTGAAAAAAAAAAATAATACCAGAAAGTGTGAAATAAAATTGGACATTTAGGCTTTGATGCAGAGCCTTCAGGAAATCATGTGGACATGAAGTTATCACACTGCAAAAGAGCTTTTTAAGGGAATTAATGAGATGATGTACTCTTGGGGCATTTCTTATGCCCCAAGAATGACACAGGCTCATTCTAGTACAGAACAAAGTATCTGGCAAGGATGAATTGCAAAAACCTCAAATGCCATTTTTTTTAATGAGCATTATAATCAAGAATTCATAGCAAGCACAGGCAATCTGCAAAATAAAATTAACTCAAAAGAGTAAATTCATCGTGACTGGTAGTCTAAAAAGCCTGAATTTCATGGTTCCTTTAAATATCTAATCCACATTTCTTAATAAGAGATACAACTTATAACAAAATTTGATAGCAAAGTTGTTACAAATTTGATTCCATTAAACACCAACTTCAATAACATCACCAAACACCACAAAATGAAACTGAAGATAATAAAGCCATAGAGTTTATTCAGAGAATGAGTAGGCAGATGTTATCTATAATATAGTACTATAATTGTTAATTATGTATTTAGTTCATTCTTAAATATGGATTTGCATAATCTATTGCCTTATTCTATCATGACTCCCATCAATTTAAAAAATAGACTTTTCAAGCTACTCTACTATTTTTAAAAAGTGAGATTTATTCAAAACATTTTTAAAAACTAAAAAGTATCCATAAGTTCCTGCCACAAGCTCAATTTCATCGTGATTATGAAGTGGCAGAGAGTTAATGAAAACTCATAGGAAAATACCCATATGTAACTGAGGACACTCTTTCAAATTTACACTAAACAACCCTAATGCTACTTATACAGTCATTTCTAAATTAAAATCAGAGTACATACAATGCACATACAGATGATTTTCTTTTCTTTTTCCTGGGAATGAATGGTTTCTCACTGGAACTTCTTTGATACTTCCATATTTTGGTGGATCTCTTATCTGCTCAATACCTTCCAAAGGCACAGATGGCACCCATTGACAACTTTTCATACAGTATGATTCTTAGATTCATGTCTTCTACAAATTCTGCAAAGGGGACATCCTGACACTGTGTGGGCACCAAATATACAGCCTGCAGAGTTAGAGTTGGATGTGACCTCAGTACTCATTTGGCTCAATCCAAGAACACAGGCAAGAAATGGTCATCTATCCTTTACTCAAACACTTCCAACAAGCAAGTTCTCATTAACCTCAGAGGGAACCCATTCTATGATGAGTTTTAACTGTCAAGAAATGTTTCCTTATATCAAGGATACACTTCATTACAACATAGATTACATTGTTTTTCTATCAATGAACCATAAGGCTACTACCCATTTAAAAGGACAAGTAATAAGCACGAATGAATTGGTAAAATTGCAGGCATTATTCCAGGATTGTGAGGAAACAACAGTTATCTAAAGCCCTCTAAAAATTGTCTGATGGTCTGCCATTTTAGAAATTGCTTTGGCTTTTTTTCTTATGTAAACTCTGACCTTTGTTTGGAACATATGTGACTCTGGGGTACATTGTGGGAAACTATATTTTTCTCCTGTTGATTTTTTTTTACTTTTACTCACTAAATAATCCAACCATAAACTAATCGTTTGCTGCTGGCATGAATAGATAAGCAACTATAAGATGTGATTTATGTGGGACTAAAAACTCCTTTTTATTCCACCACCAAAATTATCACCTCAATCTGATCACTGAATTCTCAACAAGAACAAGGCCTTTCATTCCACAGAGAGAGATGATTCCAAGCTCTAGATAAGTGAATTCATTAAAAAAAAACCTGTGATTTTGATCCACACTGATAAGAGATATTACAACTTATGATCTTAGAGAGCTGCGGGGGCCTCAATGAGGTGGTGACTGGTGATAAGTGTCAGGGGCAAGATCTGACCCCATGTCTTCCTGACTCTAAGTCCAACTTTCTGTCCTCTATACACATAACCTCTCAGATGTATACACAACCCTGTTTTATCCCCCTAAGCCTTACAAGCAAAATGAAATCTTAGACTGACATTCCCTCCTAGCAACCAGGTTCTACCTCAACTGCTTCCCTGTGCTAAGTGGCTCCACTAAGAAGATAATACTGTAAACTGATTTGACACCTTTAGAAGGACATAAGGAGGAATCAAGACTTCACAATAAAACTCCCACTATCCTTGGGAAAGCCATTATAGTTCTTGCTTCACATCACAAGCAGCACAAAACTTCCACACTGTCTGGTTTCCTAAATGTGTATTCACATCACAAAATTTAAAAAGGGGGGGGAGGGTCAGGGAGGTTTACACCAAACGCAATATCACCTGCCTAGTGCGCTGTACTTTATAGCAGGTTTTCATCCCTTTCATAGTAAGGTGCTACGCATTTCATGTTGTGACTATTTTCAGATATCTTTAACATTTCTATCTGTGTTGTTTTATTTGGTCCAGCAGGGTTGGCACATTTTCAATTTTATATTTAACAATTGCTTCATTATTCCTTAAAGCTGTGAGCCACAATTGACTATACCAGGAATGAAATAATGGCATATTTCCAAGTTATGACCCTGACTCAAGAAAAGTCTTGGGTTTTTATTTGTTTATTTTTAAGTCCTTATCATTTACGTTTAATGCAATCCTAAAAGTCCATTGCTAAAATTACTTCCTGAAGATGGTTCTCTTTAAAAGAAAAGCTTGCTAATAGTTCTGGAATATTGCTTTGAAATAGATGTTGCTTTCTGCCTTTTAAAATTGATCTTGCAATCTTCAATATACAGAAGAACCCTGGGATTGAGATATAGAAATAATATTGCATTTTAGGCTTTCCTTAGTATATAGTTCTAGAGATCCCAATGTATTATTATATGTACACAAGGAATACAATTTAAAGTATGGTATTAATTGAATCTGTGCAACATCAAGGTACTTTTTAGTGGGATTTTGCTACTTTTCTTTAGAAGTGTGTAATGAGCATACAAAAAAGTGACACTACTAATTACAGTAACTCCCCAGGGTAAGATTACATTTTGTGCAGATAAACGGTGCCCTCAACTTCTTAAGGTCATCTGAAGTCTTTTTGGTAGATACAGTCTTTGAGAAAATCGAGAAAAGTTGCCTGCATTAGAGCTTTTCCCAGTTATTTAGCAAATCAAAGCTTTCTTGTCATCAGCTTCTCTCAGTAATATTTTTTTATGTTAATAACTATCAGTTCTCTATTCATTTGCCATCTGCAGGACTTTTTTTTTTAATCTCTCACTGGTAGGTTCCATCTCTGTCAGTCAATTATTCTTTAAAATAGCCCTTACAAAATGAATGACTTTCTCTTTCAACATCGTGCAACCCAGAAGGTCACAGGCCCTTGTCAATATGACAACAAAAGAAAAGAGGGAAAAGGCAATGGCAGAAAGCACATTTATAAAAATCCAACTAAAGCTGCCAAGAGGAAAAAAGAAACCAGATTTCACCACCTTTTTCTCGAGATTAAGCACTTCATACCTAGTTGCTTCCCTTATTCTATGCAACAGAAAGATTCTCTGGCAAGGCTTTTATCAGATCTGGCCAAAAATGAATTGACAGTCAGTAAGAAGCAGCTAAAAGGGAAGGCCATACACATATGCTAGCCCATGGCAACAGTGAGAGACGTTTATGCCAGCCCATGTAGACAGGCTCAGGAAACTGCTTACGGTTTTCCTAAATGAAATCCAGACTAGCTTGACAAATCCCTGCTGTGAAAGTCACATCCCTCATAGTCTACAATTACTGTTAATAGTGTCTCTCTACCTCATCCATTCTGTCAGAAAGACAGCAATTCATTGAACATGGACTTATTGAGTGCTATACTTCTGCAAGACAAGTGGTGCCTTTATACACTTTATATTTGGTTTTTCAGAAAACCATGGTATTTAATACTTTGCTTTCTTGTCTATGACATTTAACGGTTCTGAATGGTGCTCTTACAGCTGTGAGAGGGGCTTGAGAATAAAGAGAGAGATGCAAGGTGAGATAATATTCTGGTCCTTTGTTTTTTAAGAAATTTAATTCTTAGTCCCCTCTCTGTGCTATTCTTCCTGTTAGAAATGTCTTTCCCTTGCATTTCTCTGCCTGGGAAAAGACCACTCCTCATTAAAGACCTGGCTTTAGTCCTACTGCCTTCATGAAATCTACAGTTATCTCCCTCTTCACTTTAGAGACAAGGAGTACCACACAATTTAGTTCTGAATTGTTTTCTTACTTGATTCAATGAAATAGGGAACAATGATATTCTAAGCCCTGGGCCCAAAAATATGTCATGCCTTGTCTTCAAGGAACCTATACTCTATTGGAGGATATATATAATGTGTGCACAGATGAATAAACACATTTGTAAAGAGAGAGAAAATTAACGAGAAGAATCAGGGAGGGATTTATGGAAAAGGCAAGCGCCTGGACTGACCCCAGAAAAATCAGGATTTTTGACACACTAATTAAATCGAAAGCTCTTTGAGGACAAAAATCCACAAATGTGCATAGGATAAGGTAGAATATTTGAATTTCCACTTTCTGGTTAACTGCTCGTTAGTTGGTTTTTGGTTGTGCTTTCCATACAGTAAACTGATTCCATAGTGACAAAAAAAATAAATAGCGTTATCTGTTTTGACTACACCTCCATAGATATGGGCAATGTTGATAATTTGATCAAAATTATTCTTAGAGTTTTCAGTATAGTTTCACATCCCACAGATGATCTCTAAGGTCCCTTCCAGCCATGATCCTATGATCATTTCACCCCAAGTTTAATGGGAAACACAGGGATACCAGAGTCAAGCAGAGATGGCAGCTGCTAGGGATGCACCAATTCAGAAAAACAAAACAAAACAAAAATAGGCCAAGTGAATACAACAAAATTGAATACTAACAGTTCAGCAGTCTTGCCTCTGAACAGAGGTTACAGAAGAGATTTGGGCCAGTATGTGTTGGCTAGTTTCACTCAAGGGTGGTTAACATATATCACACGCAGTCTTTGCATTCTCTGCAATGACATGACATTGCTGTATCACCCAGTAGTCTCCCCAAGGGTGCCCACTATCCCTCCTACCAATTAATTTGTTTGAGAGTATTAAAACTATGTACATTTTAATGATCCCAGGGAAAATGGAACACTGCCGAGGAACAAGAACAGGGGAAATTAGTTGTCAAGAAGTGTAGCTCTCTCCATTAAAAAAAAAATTTCCTGATTGATGAGAGTAACTTCCTCCTGCAGTTTCATACATGGAAAGCCCCATCAGCAAAGAGTTTAAATATATGCTTTAATATTTATTGTTGAAAGATTTATAGCACAATAAAATATCAATTTGAAACATAATGAGTTTGTCATAATTATTATTAAGAACTATTTAACCTGATATTTTGTATTCCATATCTTCATTACAAACACTCCTTATAATAATCTAAATCTGACTTAGCCACTGTGGTTAGGAGTATAATAGGTAAATAAAGGCTGTTACTTGTATTTTGTTTTGTAGAAATATAAAGACTACTTGTTTTTATGTAAGTTTACTGAGAATAATTAAAAGTTTTCATAAATTCATACACTAGTTCATAAAGTATTAACATATATACATCTATAAATATACATACATACATACATGCACACTAGCTCAGGTCAAAACCATAAGAGAAGGAAGAAAGAATCCAAATACACAGTTTCTAAAACAGATTTGATAATGTCCTAACTCTAATTTTTAGCAAACTAATCAGCATGGTCTTTACACATAGTAACATGCTACCCAGCAGCATGCGTTTAATAACACCACATATAGATGAAAGTAACTGAATACTATAGTTACTAAAGAACTAAAATGGAGGATTACCCAAAGGGTAATGGAATGATACATGGAGGGCATGAGTAGGCAGCCACATGCTACAAACAAAGAATTGTACATAGGATTATATAGTATATAATATAGTATATATATATATATATATATATATATATATATATATATATACACACACACACACACATATATACATATAGTATTAAATATATCATATATATGCTATACATTATATATTGTGCTACATATTATATTTTATATCATATATATGATATATGATATATGATATAAATATATTATATATAATATAAAGTATAAAGAATATGATAGAAAAATGTATGACTGAAAGAAAATATGGATCAGTCACATAAAGAATGAAAGGATAGCAGATGGACAGCATTTGTGATTCTCTAACATCCATGCAATGCCAAGAGAGCTAGCTAAAGGCTCCCCAGAACATTGGGTGTATTCCCAGAAGCGGATTTATGGTAGGACATGGGCAACGGCACACAAGATAGATAAGCATGGATTGACTATGATCATCATTATTGGAAAGAAAACTCACATCAATGGGATCACAGAACTCTAAGTATTAACATAATTCTATCACGTAGATGAACTGTGCCCACAAAATATTTTTTTCTTCTTTACCTCCTAAAAACATTTAAGCATTTCTTTCATGATACACATGTTGTTAAAGTAAATTCAGGAAGTGAGCAACTTCACACAACTGGCCCCATTCATCTATGATACTCATGAGCTTCTACATTCTACCAACTCCAGCATTACTAGCACTTTCTGGGATCAGAAACTATTTGGCCCTATTGAATGTGGCCTAGAGGCAGGTAGGTGGTGCAGTAGATAGAATGCTGGGCCTAGAATAAGGAAAGAACTAAATTCAAATCTGAACTCAGAAATGTATTCGCTGTATGACCTTAGGCAAGTCACAACCTCTCTCTGCCTCGGTTTCCTCAACTGTAAAACAAGAATAATAATAGCTCCTACCTCCCAGGGCTGATATGAGGATCAAAGGAGCTACTTATAAAGTGTTTAGCACTGTTCCCAGCATAGAGTAAGCCCTTAATACTTATTTCCTCTCTAGAAGGTGAACACAGATTCCCTGATTTACTTTGGTTTGGAAAAAGCCCTTTTACACTCAGTATGGTTAAAAATAGCATGAAATTTGAGAAACAAGGAACTCTAAAAAACTAAGAGAAAAAACACACACATGCATATAGACACACACATACATACAAATATACATATAAAAAAACACAGAAATAAAAACACAGAAATAAACAATTTTGTAGTTTGTTGATCCAGAACTAAAATCTAGCCACAGGTACAGCTTAAGTAGCCTTTTAGTTCCTTTCCTCATACCAGCCTTGTCAGAGAGATGCTCAATGTATACTCAAACTTTTCTCCCAACATAATTTTGGATTGGCATGGCTCTCAGATCTAGTGGGAATCTCAGTCTCTCCTATAACCTGTTTATTACTGTATCTATAGGAATATACTTCTCACCAGGTCCACTCAGACTCAGAATTAGAGCTATGGGGGGGGGGGAGAGAGAGAAGAGAGAGAGAGAGAGAGAGAGAGAGAGAGAGAGAGAGAGAGAGAGAGAGAGAGAGAGAAATCAGGCTTCATTTATTTATTCTCATTTCTAGGCACGATGTAGGCAGGAATACTCTCCAAACCATAGTGTAGAAGGCCCCATCAATGTGTTTTATTTTTACAAGTTACCCATAGAACATATTTAGTTCATAACAAAGGCATCTAAATGAAATTATAAGTAATATGTCGTTCCTCTCACAAACCTTCATTTCATTCTCCCACATACATAAATGGACTCAATGAGAAAAGTGAACTTTCTTCTATGTGTGGGGTATCTATCCACGAGGAACATATCATACTCGTGGAGTGACTTTCATGAAGAGATGCACATGTAAGACAAGGTAGCCAAGAAAGAGAGAGAAAGAGGGAACCATTCCTGCTGCCATGCTACAAATCTATACATGTCTTCTACCGACACTCTCTGATGAGCCTGCTATTCTCCTGGCATTACTTTCCTGTGTTCCCCCTCTTTCCCAGGCACTTTTCTCTATTTCAGATAGTAATAAGTTTCAGATCTTTTCTGAGTCACTTCATACCCTGTATATCACCTACTATCGATGTGATATGATGGCCACAGTCCTTTCACTGAACTCTGAGTCATCTTTGCCATCCAGTAGAGGGTTCTAGGGTGAAGAAACTTCTCCTCCACTGAGGGAGAGGGTATCAGCTGCAGCTCTTTTAGTCTTTTCTGATACCTATTCCTTACCTCTAAACCTCAACTCAGGTGCTATCTTCAGGGCTACTTTAACCTCAGTCCTCCACAAAATATTTAAACCTTGAGGTTCTAGAGCAAGCGGGGAGATGGGTTTTCGATTGGTAAAACTCTCTGCCATTGAAACCTACCCACAGCATTCTTCAGCCATCTCTGTCAAATGCTTTCTCATTCAGGCTTCTCAGCTGATAGCTCTGAAGCTTTTTACTCTTTTCTCAACCAAAGGCTATGAAAGTCTCTTCTCCTCAGCCAGGCTACACCAAAAAGCACAGAGAGTCCTAGGATAAAATCATTTCTGCCCTTTGAGCTCTTCTCTTAACTGATTCTCTGAACTTTTTTTTTTAAACTCCATTAGCTCTATTTTCTCCTGAGTCTCTTAGTTCAGCTGTCACCTAAGTGGTCAGAAAAAAAAAGATCTTTTAGCTTCTTAGGTTTAGTCACACCTCCTGGCTGAGTAAAGTCAGTCAAATAACAAGCATTTTTTTAAAGTATCTGTTAAGTTGTATGCATTATTCGAGGCACTGGGGATACAAACACAAAGAATAAAGCAATACATACCTTCAACGACGTCGTTTCCTCCAATGGAAAAGGGACTAAGAAACACTGGGCTTTAATCTTTACCCAACTGGCCCTCTGTTCTATAAATCCAATCTTTCTGTCTCTTCTCGGCTCAAAATTGGTGAGTCTCCAAATCCCTGCTTCCTCTCTGATCCGCTTTTCCAGCTTTCATGTAGTTAAGCAAACCGAAATGAGTGATGTACCCTTAGTTGTTCAGTTTTTCTTGGCTTGTCATGATTGCTACACAGTTCCTCAAATTGTCTTTGATGAATTACCATTTAGATACCACTAGGCAAGATTTTCTAAAATCTTCTCCACATAATTCTAAAATATCAAAAACACCTTGAATATACATTAAGAATAACAGGCATACCATACTTTCCACTAGAATGAAAACACAGACTCACAGAATCTTAGTATAGAAAGAGACCACAGGCTTCATCTAGGCCTGTTTTCCTGAAGCATGAATCACAGAAAAAGAATCTATAGCATCTCTGATGACTTTTCTTCCCATCTCTACCCTAAAAATCTTTGGTGATGAAAAATTCACTACCTCCTGAGACAGATCACTTGGAATGCCCTGCATAAAGTTTTTTTCCTTTGTATTGAATTGAAATTTGTGCCTCCCCTATCTATCTGTGCTAGTTCTACCTGCTAGTACCAAGAAAATAAGTCTAATCTCTACATGAAGATATGCAGAATTTTAAAGTCATAAGGAACTTTCTCCTAGAGATCATATGATCTAAAAATAATAATTTTACAAACGAAGAAACTGTGGTCCAGAGAGATTTTAGTGGCTCAATACCGTCATTTAATCACAAACTTTCTATCTATAGAGCTCCACTTTGGTTGTTAACCTTTATTGGAGCATCCATTGTAAGTACCAAAACATTATCCTAAAATCTATCCTTTACTGAGCACACACATACCTAGACTCAGAGTGAAAGAGCAGAAATTCAATAATATTTACTAAGCATCTACTAAATGTCTAGCCAATTTCCTCCTAAAAAAACTTACAACGCAGCGATCAGCTAGCTTGTGAAGGGAATAGTGATGGAGGATCAATCAAGAAGATCTGAATTTAAATCCTGCCTTAGACACATGCTAGCTGCAGGACTCGGGGCAAGTTTTTCACCTCTTTCAGTTTGTTTCTTTATCTATAAAATGAGGATAAATATAGTACTTACACTTCACCTGGTTTGTGTGAGCACCAAATGAGACAGCAAATATAAAGTACTTTCCAACTCTAAAGTTCTACAGAAATGCTATTACTATTATAAGTTTTAGACAGTTAACATTGTCAAGGAAATTTTAAAAATTTCCTTGACAAGTTTTATTTTTCTCTAAGAAAATATTCTGTCTAAATTTTCATTCAGAAATAATATAAAGGGAATTATAATAAAACAGGTTATATAAAATTAAACTAGTGAAGACTGTCTTCTCTACTCCCCCACAGTCATTTTGGTAGATACCTACAACCCTCTCCAAATTATGAGTGCCCTCTTGTGGGAAGAGAAATACACTAATGTACTGCTGATAAAGCTAGAATTGGTTGTACTGTTCTGGTACATAACTTAGAATTTTGAGACAAAAATTACAATGGGCATATATCCCCAAGGAATGACCCCATTTTGGATTTTTTTGGCAAAGATAGTAGAGCGGTTCGCCATTTACTTTTCCAGCTCATTTTACAGATAAGGAAACTGAGGCAAACAGGGTTAAGTGACTTACCTAGGGTCACACAGCTAGTAAGTGTCTGAGGTCAGATTTGAACTCAGGAAGGTGAGTCTTCCTGACTCCAGGTCACTGCTCCACCTAGCTGTGATGGATAGACAGACAGGCAGATAGATAGATAGATAGATAGATAGATAGATAGATAGATAGATTGATTTATATGGATGTATGTATATACGTGCACATGTTTATACATGTATATTTATATATCACAAAAACAGTGATACTGTGACTATTTAAATAATAATTACAGCAGCACTTTTGTGGAGGAAAAGACTCAGAAAAAAATTAGGTGTGTTGACTGAAGAATGGGTATAAAAAAATGTCATAATAATATAATGGGGACAGCTAGGTGGTGCCCTTGATAGAGTACTGGCCCTGGAGTCAGGAGGACCTTGAGCTCAAATCCAGCCTCAGACCAAGCAATTGACACTAGCTGTGTGATCCTGGGCAAGTCACTTAATCCCAACTTCCTAAAAAAAAATAATATAATGGAATATTACATTGAATGAGAAATAATAAATATGGGGAAATTTAGGACCAAGGGAAGATTGGTATGAATTGATGCAGAGTAGAATAAGCAGAAGGAATAAAAGAACATATACAACAGCAATAACATAGATGAAAAGAACACTAAAATGAATTTAAACTCTTGAGTAGTTGACATAATCAAACTTGGTTTCAGAAAACAACACAGCCCTTTATTCCTTTTAAAAAAGAGAACTCAGGAGGCAGAATGATGCATACACTGTTGGTTGTCATCACCTTTGTCAGTTGTAGTCATTGTCACCTGTTTTTGCTTAAGGCTTTTTCTTTTTAAGAAAGAAAGCTTCACTTTGAGGAAGAAGATATTATGAATGAGTGCAATGTTAAAAAAACAAATAAAATTCTAAAATTTATATTTAAATGAAGCCTCATTAAGACATTTTGGATACCTCCTCTGAAGCAATTCCCAATCTCTGAATCTGCTAACAATTCTGATTAGTCTCTGCCAAGGAGTTAATACATAGTCGACTTAAGCTGGCTTTTTTTCAGTTGTGAAAAGCACAGTGAAATGTCATATATATTTCTGCCAGTTAACTATTTTCATTTTCCTTTGACCCCCTATTTAGCCTGGTTGTCTGACTTTCTCTCTTAAAGTTTCATTTTTGCTTTAATACAGTTCTGAGAAGATAGACATTTCAACCTGTAGAAGAGTCCAACTTTTGATTGTGAAGAGTTTTCATGCCGGGACTTTTCCTTAAACTTCCATTTAGGAAGTCAGGAGCAAAATTAACAAAAGTAGATTTTTTAAAAAATTTTTTTTATTAGGCAATTGGGGTTAAGTGACTTGCCCAGGGTACACAGCTAGTAAGTGTCAAGTGATTGGTCTGAGGCTGGATTTGAACTCAGGTCTTCCTGACTTCAGGGTTGGTGCTCTATCTACTGCGCCACCTAGCTGCCCCCCACCAAAAGTAGATGTTGAGGTTAACCCAGAGTTAAGGAATATCAGAGAATGGATGGCAAAAGCATAAGGAGAGAAAAGATTCAAGGGTGAAGAACAATACCTTTAAAAAGGCAAACTAACTATACAGAATCAAGACTATAAAGAGATGAAAAAAGAAACAGGAAATGATGAAGTGATTACAGAATCACAGTGAGGATGAACAATAAATTTAGGAGGAGTAGCATAGTAAAACAGGTAGGAATATGGAAGATTGTGGTCAGAGAGGAGAATTTCAGAATAAAAATCACTTAAGGGTTACCACTTTTTTTTTTTTGCTTTTTGGTGAGGCGATCGGGGTTAAATGACTTGCCCAGGGTCACACAGCTAGTAAGTGTTAAGTGTCTGAGGCTGGACTTGAACTCAGGTCCTCCTGACTCCAAGGACAGAGTTCTATTCACCGTGCCACCTGGCTACCCCCTAAGGATTACCATTTTGAGTAATATTGAGGTCCAAGCTGACTACTCTTGTGGGTGATTGAGGGAACATGGAAACGAAGATCACTGTTGGAGTGTGACAGACATGGAGGACAATATGTTTGAAAGGACATCAACAGAAAAACTTGTGTCAACAAGGATGAAGTCATGGGTTGATGGGAAAAAGGTCCACAGTGAGACAGGTACTGAACACCCGTTTCTGTCCTCTAACACTGCTCCACCCACATGAAAGCCTTAATTGCCTCACACAATAATTTAGGTGAGGGGCAGCTAGGTGGCACAGTGGATAGAGACCTCAGGAGGACTTGAGTTTAAATTCGGTCTCAGACCAAACACTTTAAAAAAAAAAAAGGAAAAAAAAAATAGTTTAGGTGAGCCTTCTGCTTGGCTTCCCCAACTCGGGTCTCTCCCCACTCTGATCTATCCTCCACAGCTTCCAAAGCGATTTTTCTAAAATGCAGGTCTGACTATGTAATACACCCCCCCTCCTCCATAAAGTCATTGTATGTGTTGATTTTACTTAAATGTTTTTCATTGTTTCAAGTAAGAATTCATGGGGATGGAGTTATGGGTAAAATACTAATATAAAAACAAAAGGTAGCAATAAAACTTATAAATATAAATAGATGGATACTGATACTATTGGCTAAATCAGTCTACCTGAAAACTTGAGAATTTACCAGGCTGAATTCCATTCTTTCAAATACTAAAATACCATTAGTTCATAGATCTATAAATTGGGCAGGTACTTTAAAGATAGTCTGAGCTATTACCCTTAATTTATAGTTGAGGAAATAGACCCAGAGAAACTAGAGTTTCTAGAAACTAGAAATATTTCATTTTATCTTCACAACAAACCTTGACAGGTGCATGCTATTATTATCCCCAATTCCTGATGAAGAAACTGAGGCAGAGTTTAAGTGACTTATCCAGGATAACCCAGCTACTAAGTATGAGACTAATATCATTGATATAAAATCCATTGTTCTGTCCATCGAGGCATTTAGCTGCCTCTAAAACCACTGAATATTCATATTGATGATATAGTTGGTGATACCTGGGCAAAGGTTTTATTTCCATTTGTGTATATTTCCCACCGTGTATTTTCCATTTGTATATTCCATTGGTATATTAAAGTATATTATCATTTATGTTTAAACCTAGACTGGCAGAATACTAGGAAGAAAGAGGAAAGATAAATTAAAGTAGAGAAATTTCAAAGCAAAGTTAAGGGGTAAAGCCTGTATCGTGGCAGGACCATAAAGTCTGTTTTACATATACAATATATGATATTATTTCTTAATTTACCTTTTTAAATTCAAAATGGTTCTTTGTCCTGCATGACTAGATATAATCTTGCATATTTTAGGAGAAACAACCCCAGACTTGTCAGAAGAACTGAGTTCATATTCTTGGGTACAAAAATCACCTCAATGAATATAAGATAATTGAATAAAAAACATTCTGTAAAGACAAAAAAAGTCTGAGTATTGTAACCCCAGAGGAGAGTAAAATGAGAGCCAACAAAGCTAATGCAAATTTTGGGCTAAATTAATAACTATAGAGTTGAGAATGAGGGAGATGATAGTCTCATTGTACCCTGCTGAGGTCAGATCATAACTAGAGGATGTGTCAACAAACATAAGTGACGACTGAAGATGTACCAAGTGCTGCGTAAAGCATGGGAATATAAAGTCTAAACCACTGTCCCTTCCCTCAAAGAGTTCACATTCTACTGGGAAAGACAACATGCAAACAATCGTACCTGGAAGATAATCTAAAAGGGAAGGTATTAGGTAGTGTCGGGCCTGAGAAACGGCTCCTGAAGTTGGCAGTTGAGTAGCATCTTCTGGGCACCATGTTTGAGAAAGAGCATTAAAAAGCTGAGAAACATTTGGAGGAGGACTACCAGGATGATGCGGAGTCATGACACCATGTTACAGGAAGTTCTGTTGAAGGAAATGGGAATGTTACACCTGGAGGATCGATGAATTAAAGGGAACAGTCTAATAGAAAAAGTTTCAGTCTTGTTCAACTTGGTCCCAAAGTACAAAAGTTAGAGACAAAGAAATTTCAAAATAACGGAGAAAAAAACTTCCTGACAATTAGAACTATCCTGAAGTATAATAGACCACTTTAGGAGACAGTAGATTACCTCTCACTAAAAATGTGAGGGAAAAGGCTGGATCTTATTGAAGATCTTGTAGAGAAGATTACTGTGTGAGGTACAGATCAGACTAGCTGCCGTCTCAGGTCCCTTCCAATGCTGAAATCCTAGAGAATTTTTTTCTTTCTTTTTTTTTATTAATTTATTTTGATTTATCAACAATCATTTCCATAAGCTTTTGAGTTTTAAAATTTTTCTACCCTGGGGCAGCTAGGTGGCACAGTGGATAGAGCACCGGCCCTGGATTCAGGGGGACCTGAGTTCAAATCCGGATTCAGACACATAATACTTACTAGCTGTGTGACCCTGGCCAAGTCACTTAACCCCATTGCTTAGCCCCCCAAAAATATTTTCTACCCCTCCCTCCTCCCCTGCCCAAGATGGCACACAATCTGATATAAGCTATACATATACATTCCTATTAAACATATTTTCATATCAGTGATGTTGTAAGGAAGAATTAGAATCAATAGGAGAAACCACCAGAAAGAGGAAACAAAACAAAACGCAAGGAGAAAAGACCCAAGAGTGTGCTTCAATCTGCATTCAAACCCCATCGTTCTTTCTTTGGATGCATATAGCATTTTTTATCATGAGACTGGAAATGTTTTAGATCCTTGCAATCACTGAGAAGGGCTAAGTCTATCAATATAGTCATTGCACAACGTGGCTGTTACTGTGTACAATGTTCTTCTGGTTCTGCTCACTTCACTCAGAGTTAGCCCATACAAGTCTTTTCAGGTTTTTCTGAAGTCCACTTGCTCATCATTTCTTACAGCACAATAGTATTCCATTACATTCATATACCACAACTTGTTCAGCCATTCCCCAATTCATGGGCATCCCCTCAATGTCTAATTCTTTGCCACCACAAAAAGAGCTGCTATAAATATTTTTGTACATAAGGGTCCTTTTCCCATTTGTATGATCTCTTTGGGATATAGCCCTAGAAGTTCTATTGCTGGGTCAAAGGGTATGCACATTTTTATAGCACTTTGGACATAGTTCCAAATTGCTCTCCAAAATGGTTCGATCATTTCACAATTCCACCAAAAATACATTAGTGTTCTAACATTCCCACATCTTCTCCAACATTTATCATTTTCCTGTTTCTCTCATGTTGGACAATCTGATAGGTGTGATGTGGTACCACAGAGTTGTTTTGAATTGCATTTCTCTAATCAATAATGATTTAGAACATTTTTTCACATGATGATGGCTTTAATTTCTTCATCTGAGAACTGCCTGTTCATATCATTTGACCATTTATCAATTGGGGAATGGCTTGTGTTCTTATAAATTTGACTAAATTCTCTATATATTTTAGAAATGAGGCCCTTATTAGAGACACTTGTAAAAATTCTTTCCCAATTTTCTACTTTCCTTCCAAGCTTGGTTACATTAGCTTTATGCAAAAACTTTTCAATCTAATGTAATCAAAATTATCCATTTCGCATTTCATGATGTTCTCTATCTCCTGCTTGGTCATGAATTCTTCTGTTCTCCATAAATCTTATAGATAAACTTTTCCTTGCTCTCTCAGTTTGCTTATAGTATCAGTCTTTATATCTAAATCATGAACCCATTTTAACTTTATTTTGGTATAAACACTCTTCACAGAAATAAAGTCAGATCTAAATAATTGAAAAAAAAATCAGTTGCTCATGGGTAGGCCAAGCTAATATAATAAAAATGACAATTCTACCTAAGCTAATTTACTTATTCAGTGCCATACCAATCAAACTACCAAAAAATATTTTATAAAGCTAGAAAAAATGATAACAAAATTCATTTGGAATAACAAAAGTTCCAGAATATCAAGGGAACTAATGAAAAGAAATGCAGGGGAAAGGTAGTTTAGCCATTCCAGATCTGAAATCGTATTATAAAGCAATAATCATCAAAACTACTTGGTACTGGCTAAGAAATAAAGTAGTGGATCAGTGGAATAGGTTAGGTATGTAAGACACAATAGTCAATGACTATAGTAATCTACTATTTGATAAACCCAAAGATCCCAGCTTCTGGGATAAGAACTCTCTATTTGACAAAAACTGCTGGGAAAACTGGAATAGAATATGGCAGAAAATGGGCATAGAACAAAATCCTAGAGATTTTAGTCTTAACTCTGCTACTTACTATATTTTGGACAAAACATTTTACCTCGCTGACCTCATTAAAAAAAAATTTAGGAGAACAGGCTATCGGAATTCAATAAACTACAGCCATTTGGCAGCTATAAGTAGTTTTTACACTTTTAAATAAAATTTTATTGTCTTTAAAATATACTATCTTGGAGGCTAAACAAAATCGGGATGTATTGGCCCATGGTTCATAGTCTACTGGCCTCTGGACCAGATAGTACCTTCTCTGAAGAACCCTCTAACTCTAACATTCTATGAATTAAAACTGAATTAAGCAATTGAAAATACCATTTCAAAATACCAGAGGGCTACATAACAAGAAACATCAAACCAGTAAGTTGTCTTGTGTCATTAAATTATAATCAACCTTTTTTTTTCTGTGTTATATTATAGAATTAAGTGGGAAGGAATAAGGTCAGGTATCTCCAGAGATCAGTCTTCACAGAAAATAGAAACCTCAGTTCCCTGAGAGGCATATCTGGAAACTACATGCAGAAACACAATGAATGACCTTCATTTCCTTAAGTACCTAAGTCTTTACTGAGTGAAGTTAACATTCAAAATAGCACGCAGACAAGACTCATCACTAATGCTGGCTGAAAGCAGGATTCAGATCAAAAGACTCATATTCACAAAAAGAAGGCCTGAAAAATGTATCTACCAACAGCAAGTTGCTTGAAACCTGGGGTAAGAGTAAGAGTAATGCAAACTTTGTCAAATGCCAGCAGCAAGATAAAGGGAGGAAAGTGCAAAGTTGGAACTGCTGGGGGGACCAGGGAGGGAACAAGACTTGCAGTTTCCTTGGAAAAGGAAATTCTCAACCAGGCAATCCCCTCTACCACAGCAGGCTAGCACCTGCTCCACAACATACAGTTTTAGAGATTGGCCCCAGGGCTTTCACAAGTGAAGTGACTCTGACTTGCCTTGGGCCACAAAACTAGTATGTGAGACTTGGGCCCAGGTTTTTAGCCCTATGTAACATCTACATGTCCTAATGCCAGTATCTTTATGCACTTCCCTAACATGGTCTGGGCACACGGAAATTTACATTTGGAGGTGACTTATAGAGAGGAATATGTAAATAGCGTCACTCATTAAATCACAGGCTATTCTCCCTGCTCCAAAGAATTACTCTGGCACCGACCTTCCCTTACTTAAATCCAATTCACCACATCACCTCCTTGATGTCCACTTCAGAAGGAAGGACAAACAACCTCTGCAGGTAGAAAAGGAGCTGGCCACTGGGAACCAAACTGAAACTGGCCAGTTGGGCAACATAGCTTGCTTTTTTCCTTTCTCTCTCTCTCTCTCTCTCTCTCTCTCTCTCTCTCTCTCTCTCTCTCTCTCTCTCTCTCTCTTTCTCTCTTCCCCCCCTTTCTTTCCCTCCTTCCTTTCTTTCCCTTCTATCTGTCCACATAGCATATCATACCCTTACCTGGGGGTGCTCTGCCAAAAGGGAATGTAAATTTTAATCTCTGATATCTTTTACTTTTTTCCCCCAGCCTTGACCCCCAAATCACTCTGGCTCTCATTGATTGGCCAACAATAGGTCCCAGGTCAAGCCCTACTTGGTCATTATTTGAGTCCTGATTGGCTCAGAATGAATGTAAATAGCAATTGTTTCTCTTTCGGATATCCCCTCCCTGATAGATTTTTTTTTAAGTAGGTAGAGGCCATTCTCTACCCCATTTCTTATTAAGCTTTAATCACTGACTGAGTAATTAAGTCTCAGTCAGCCTGAGAGCTGTTAAAGACTTTAGCTTGAAAAGGCCAAGGTCCCCCACTGCATCCTAGGCCATCTCCAGTTGTCCTGATCTATATCTGGCCACTAGATGGCTCAGATGGCTCTGGAGGAGAAAGTGAGGCTGATGGCTCTGCATAGTGCTCCCTCACTTTAATCCAATTCACTTGCAGGTCATGGCATCGCCTCCCTGATTTCAGGGTCCTCTTCAAAAACAAAGAACAAATAACAACAAACTCTGGCACCACCACCTACCTGATCCTCCTGATCTCCCCAATTATTACTGGCCTCCCCTTGTTAAAATTGCAGTGGTATTACTTTGTATCTACCTTGAGTTTACTCATCTGTGTACATACCATATTCTCTCAGCACAATGTTTAAGTTTGAAGGCAGATTGTTTCAATTCTGCCTAAGTCCCTACTGTTTAGCTCAGTACCTTAATCATAAGAGGCACTTAATTTTTATTGATTTGAATCGGTTGAAAATCAACCTAAGAATTTGACATTTCCTGCCTTTTGACATTTTATTAGTTAATGGAGTCAGAATGGTATAATGGAACGAGTTCTAGGAAAGAAAACTAGGTTTGGTTCCTAGCTTTGATGTTTAGAAGCGGTGTGACCTTTGGACATGTCATGTAACTTATCTGAGCCTCCTCAGTTTCTTCTTCTGTAAAATGAGAATAGCACTATTTACTACCTTTCTTCTCATGGATGTCATAAGGATTAAATTAACATATATAAAATTGTGTAGCCATAAAATGATATAACAGCTATAAGTTATTAGTTCAGAAAAATGGCTCTTAATTTTCACTACTTTAAAACTGAGTTGGGGATTTTTTTTCCTCCTTTGAGTTTTAAAATAAATACTGGCCTTTCTAATATACCAGCTTTTTCCTGGTTCTAAAAAGTCCTCCTAGTGAAGTTTGGAAATGCTCCCACAATCCAAATAGCTCCCTTAAAATAGTTCAATAAGTATAAATTTTTTAAATCTTCTGACAGATTCATAATGCTCTGCATATTCCCAGCTAAGACATTTCCAAGGTATCTACGAGAGCAGTGCCATCCTCTAACAACCACTATACTGCCTACAATGCATTAAGGGCTGTTACTGACTGACTTTTCATCCTAGCATGTTTTTCTTGTTTCTGTTTTCTTTTCTGAAATCTTCAAGTTAGGGAAGTTTCTTTATGCACAGGAAATCCAGAACATCAAGTTTTTGCCAAATTCCACTGGATGAGACTTCACAAGGACTCTTAGAAGAAGCAATAATTGAAGCATTCAGTAATGGTAACCTCTCATGCAGAATTAAATGTTCCTTGCGGAGATTAAGTTTATGTGGAAATCGCAAAATGTTAGACTTAGAAAGAAAGTACAGTATTTCATCGTGTAATCATCGCCACTGCATAATCGTCCCACCCTGTTTTTTTCAGTCCAAAAGTTGGTTTATAATCTTTCATCACATAATTGTTACATGTATAATTCTGTTACTTACGCTACTTAAAAGGTAAACAGAGCAACAATGTATAGCTGCGAGCCTAAAATTCTCAGCATATGCACATTGTCAGCGCATTTCTGAAAGCTGGCTTGCTACTAATAGTATTGTCACTCACCCCAATGAAGACCAGGCGCAAGGTGAGTGGGCAGGCAAATGAAGCTGCCATGAGAAAATCACGTGATATTGTAAGACCTGAATCTTCCTGTGCTAAACCTACAATTCATCTGCCAGTGTTACAGTTTACTAATAAATGATTTTTAAGTAATACTGGCACAATTGAAAAAAAAAATCTTCACATAATGATCACACCCCACTTTTTTGCAAAAAAAAATTGACATAAAATCTGTGAAGATTATATGGTGAAATATGGTAAATGAGCATAAAGTCCAATCCTCCTTTACAGATAAGGGGTCTGAAGCTCAAAAATAATATTACTTCTTCAAGATTACACGGTAAGACTCAGGCATAGCTCTCCCAATCTATCTTTCCACTTCACCGTGAAAGACAGAAATGCACTCAAAGAGATTCTATTTATCCTATGTATTAATGGTATAATCTACCTATTTATAGAAAGGGGTCAGTGTTTACTAGACAATGTCACTAGAGTATACTTTCCTGGTATTTGTTTCAGGGCAGAGAGACTGAGTGAAAGAGGCTATGTATATAGCAGAAATAGCAACAGACTGTGAATCTGGGGACCTGGGTTCTTCCTCTTATGACCTGAGTAACTCTAGACAAGTCATTTGACTTCTATGGACCCAATTTCTCCATCTGCAAAATGGGACCCATTCAAGTCTCAGCTCTACCATGAATTAATTTATGGTCTTAGGGAAATCATTTAACCTTTCTATTCTCAGCCTCAGTTTCTTCATATATAAAATGGGAGGATTAGACTAGATCACCTTTAAAGTTCCTAACTCTAACAAGCTATGAGTCCTATCCCTTCATCAGAGAACTATGAGGAAGGCATTTTATGACATGTAAAATACCATTAAAATTTTTGTTATTATTATTATTATAGAAAACCCCAACAAAGCAGATTAAAAATATGAGAACACAATACAGTATTTCTAAATGTTTCATCTTAAGGCTTCTCAGTCATGAATTATTTTGTTCTAGATACTCATACTCAACCCTACCAAAGCCATTGAATTAGACAAACTTCTAAGGTACTTTCTAGCTCCAAACCTGTGATTCTTTATCATTTCATTGATGTGAGGAACTGTCAATAAGGAAACACTCTACCAGGCAGGTCAGCATCTGCTCTATAACATCGTTTCTGAAACACTGGGAAGCGATTTGCCCACAGTCACGTCCAATACATATCAGAAACAGGACTTGAACCCAGGCCTTCCTGACTCTTAGGCAGGCTCTCTATGTGCTATGCCATGCAACTTCTCAGAGTATTTTAGATAATAATAATAAAAAATAATAATAGTTCATATTTATGTCATATTTTAAGGCTTCTAAAATACTTGAATGTGTTATATAATTTAATCTTTTCCTCAACTCTGTGAGGTAACTGCTACTATTTCCGTTTCACAGATGAGGAAATTGAAGTTGAGAGTTCAGTGACCTGCCCAGGATGACAAGGCCAAGTATTTGAGTCAATATTCAAATTCAGGTCTTCCTGACTCCAACACTCTACCCACTGCATCGTGCAGCTGCTTAGATAATTCAAACACCTGCCAGATTAACCATATGAATGAAACTCTAATTATTAGATATACTAGAATGTTCCTTGAATATAACTGTTTATTTCAAATTACTGCCTTGGAGGAAAATAACCTGTGAAATATATATATATATATATATAAAATTCAACTGCTTGAATGCTACCCATGCTTCAGTTTTTTCATATAAGCATCATGTGCTTTCCTTTGGTGCTCCACTTTTCTATTCCTTTTCCTCATTATGAAATGTATTCATTTCACAGATCTTTTCGTTTAACAGGTATTCACTTCTATGGTCTCTTCTGGAATAGGTTTTCTACTAGCAAGGTCATTCTTAGTATTGAGTAGTGTCTTTCAAGCTAAAAAGAAAATTGGTAGATAATAAACATTCTCCATGCACCCCTAATGCTAGGAGAGCAATCTGTAAAATAAGACAGGCTGTGGTTTAAAGCAGAGCAGTAAACTGCTTTGCCAGTTTGCAGTGTTGCACTTGATATGACAAAATGTGTGAGATTTCAGAGCCTCTGGAAGACAGCTGGGGCGGGGTGGGGAGGGAATAGGGTAGGTGGGCAGGTGTCTGTCTGTCTTTGACAGGCTACATTTCTTAGCACCTGCTGCTAGCATAGCATGTGTAAAAACAGAATTATCAGTAATGCCCTACCTCTTTTGCCATGACTAGAAGCACTAGTTTGACTGACAGACTACTTATAAATTGTATTAAGGGATCTTGCCATATGAAAAATCCAGATTTGATTTTATTTAAAAGATACGTTAGTAGTTTCTCCACTGAAGTTCTACTCAGACACCTCACTCACTCATCCTAGCACAGAAATTATCCTGAGGACTCGAAGTACGTGTACTCTTCTCACAGATACACCCTTTCTCAGCTGGAAAGCCTTCAAGTATCATGCAGTCAACTGTAGATATGCCTGTCACTCATAGAACAGACTAGTTATTTGAAGACAGGCTCTTCTGTAGAGTTGACCACTAGATGACTAATTCTTATTGCCACAGCAACTTATAAAGATTATCTAGTAAGGCATGGACAAACATGATCTGCATGCATAGAGAGAGTAAGCCCATTAATTAAAACCCTTTTAGAATAGAGACTGAGTACTAGACTTGGAGTCAGGAAAACCTGAGTTCAAATTCCACTTCAGGTACTAGCTTTGTGACCCTAAGCACTTAAGTATGTGACCCTAAGTACTTAAATATACTCAGCCTCAGTTTCCTCATCTGCTAAATAACAATGATAAGGGGACCAGTCCTATTCTGCTAATAATACTCCTATAATACTCTGTGATGACTCACTTTGAAAAAGGATCCCTTTTAATTGCAAGGTTATGATATATGGTGATTTACACAAATTTAAATGGACAGATAAGTTTCTAAGAACATACCTACTGTCAAATACTACTTCAAAGATGCTTCAGTTCAAATTTGCTCTAGATTTTCCCATTTGGATGGGCAAGAAATAACTTCCACCCTGCCACATCACAAACCCTGTCCCGTTTACTATAGCAACCACTATTTAGAATTCTGTGTCTCTAGCGCTCTCACCTACATACCAGGGAGAGCAAAGACTTTTTTTCAATTGTAAAAAGGCTCCATTCAAGTATCCTAACTCACTGGGAATCTCTGAGGCTTAATTCACACAGAATTCATAAATATAAATAGTGACCATAGTCAATCCTCTAGATGAACAAAGCCCATTTTATTGTGATTTTTATTATTTGCCTAAATGTTGATAGAGACTTATTATCTGATGGTCTATGTTTAGCACTCATTACAAAAGCTCTCTCTTCTAGTAATATTATGTCTATACATGGAGTTCCTTTTTCTTGCTTAATCCCATTTCAATCAGCTTTCAGTATACATTGTTGGGAGGATAAAGCTCTAGAATTCACTGACACACAATTTGCAACACTGATGCTTGGGTAGACATTTTTTCTTTAAATTGATTTTTAAAAACACTACATTCTATGTATTTTAAAAAGCAAGCTAGAACTAGCCACCAGTCCTGTTATCAGCTAGGAACTTGATGACAGGAGTCCCATCTGCCCTAATGCATTCATTGTGTCACACAGACTGTCTTTTCACTTTCTCCTTCACTGTTAATTCATCCACTGGGCTCAGAGTGTCAACTCATCCCAGTCATTTTCATGTTCAGTTGTATCAGCACCTTTCAATTTTTTCTCTCACTAAAGACTAGAAATAAAAAGGGACATGATTTTTGACATCGGAAGTTTAGCTACACATCCCTTTCCCTCTCATTCTCTATGCCTCTCTCCCTCTCCCACAGTTTCTCTTCCTTTCCTTTTTTCTGTTTTCTTCTTCTCCCTCTTCCTCTTCCTCCTCCTATTTCACTGGTAATGACAAATGAAAAGGAAAACAAGTAATAACTGCTAATATTTTGAGGTCATCTCTTCATGCTACTTTGTTCTAGTGTGGACCAACACTTTATCTAAGAGGTTACACAATTTATTATGTCACACACATTTCTTATTTACTTCAATTTCATTTTCAATGTGGTTTTAAAATTTCTTCACAATCAAACTTACTTTCTATTATTAAATTCTGGCTTTCTTTAAGCCATATGTTGGGAAGTAATAATAATTTCTAACATTTATATAGAGAAGAAATTCTCTAAGTATGGTCTAGGAAGCCTGGAGGTCCCTGAGACCTTTTCAAGGGATTTCCAAAGTCAAAACTATTTTCATAATGCTAGGACATTTTAATTTCCAATACAGTAAATATTAATAGATGTAACCCAGATGAACAAAATCTCTGAAGGAAGGGGAGGAAGTCCTTAATCATTTTTAACAATGTAAAAGTGTCCTGAGACCAGAAAGTTTGAGAACCACAGATATGGAGCTTTCTTCACAACAATCCTAAAACACGAGTACTAATATTATTCCTGTTTTATACACGAAGAAATTGAGGCTCAGACAGCTTACGTGGATGGCTCAAGGTTACACGTCTATTAAGCAGCAGAGCCGACTCCAATATACTTCTGACTAGCAGACCAGTATTCTTGCTAATATACCTTGTAAGGAGCAACATAGAACAAATTCATAAAGTGGCCTTTCTTTTATTTGTACTTCTAGTTTGAAATGTTATTTCTAAGCTTAATGTTTTGATTAGACATTTAGAAATAAAGGTAGCCTTAAATATTATCTAGTCAATTCCCTTTTTGTTACAGCAAACTGAGATCTTAAAAGGTGAAATGCCATTTCTAAAGTTGCATAGCTAAATAGTAGCAAGGCCAAGACTAGAACTTAGGTCTTGTAACTGTCAGTCTAATAATCTTTCCGCTGTATCAATCAGGAATACTAAACATACGAAATACAAATCTACCTTAAATAATCATTATCATTCACTTTATTTTTTTTCCCAAAGCTTTATCAAACGGGTTAGTTTTAGAAATGAATGATGATTCCAAATGATTTCAAGCCCTTAGAATGAAAAGCTGTATAGTTGATAGCAAACAGCGGGTACCAGCCAACATTCCCCCATGGTTTCCTGGATGCAGCCGGTGCTCAGTTCCAATCAACCTCCTCTTTGGGACCCCCTCAGGGCAGGGACAGCTGTATGCCTCTTGCCAGCAGGAAGCAGTTTCAGAAGCCAAGACCTTTACACCTTAGCCCAAAAGAATTTGGGTCTCATTTGTCTGAGGGAGGAATGATAAGGATGGGATCTAGACCCCAAAAAGGAAAAACCTTGGACTTTCCCACATGGCCAAATCTCTGGCTATAATCCCATCAACTGGACTTTCACTGTGGCTACACCCAATCTCAGTTACCCTTAACCTAGCCTGGCCATCCATTGACTTACCACCCTATGACCCTCGGCCCTTTCCCACCATTAATCCTAGCTAGGCTCCATTCTCCCTTGGGCCACATGGTCCAGTTCCCAAGACTTCTGTTCACCCAGCTTACTGGCCACTCCCATCCATATCCTCCTTAGACCCCTCCTCCTAGAGTAACCAAACTGGTTGGCCACTCCTAGATCGCTTCCACAGTCTTTCTGCATATAAGGTACATCTTGCCTCCATTAAGGTACTTAGATTCTTAAAATCTACTTATGGCTCAGATTCTTAAAATCTAGCCAATAGCTCACTAACATTCAGACTCCTTAAGAGTCTGCCCAATATGACAGATGTTCTAATAAGCCTTGTCTTTGGCTGAAAGGGAAAAAAAGTATGTATATATGTATGTATGTATGTATGTATGTATGTATGTATGTATGTATGCATGAATTTGGATTGGACCTATAATTTTATTATTTCTTTAATATAGATAACTATCAGAGAGAAAATGCCTTTGTCAAGGCAGATTGGCATCTGTTCTGCATCTCTCAGATGCAGGATTTTCATCCTAAACAAGATATGAATGATTAGTGAGTTCATTGGTATAAGGAATCTCTACCATGGTCACAGTCAGTGTTAAAGTCTGTATCAGAAGCAGCACTTGAACCCAGGTGTTTCAGACTCTAAAGCCAACTCTCAACCTGTATATTATGATAACTCTGAATGGCAAGTGGAAAAATTATAGCATATGAATATAATGAAATATTATTGTCCTGTGAAGAATGACAAATTTGAATTTAGATGAACATAAGAAAACAAATAAAGTGATAGAGAATAAATAAGGCCCAACTAAAAGAACACACAATAATGTAAATTGTTAACTTGAGACATAGCAAAACTGATCAATTGTGATTAACTTTTGTACCATACTGATTAATAAATACAATCTTCTGATATGTTAGCAATTGGTTAACTGTTCTAAAGAATGTATTTCATGAGAGAGGTTGTTGATTTGGGGGGGGGGTAGAGAAGTATCTGCTGCATCAAAATAACAGCAGTTATTTTCTTGAAGAAAAAAAAAACATTAACCCAAAGTAATTTGAATAAATAAATGCTTTAAAAAGAAGAAAATAATATAATAGTATAATGAATGTTACTTGCCCCCATTTTGTAGAGACAAAATGATACAAATTAGAAAATGTAGCGTATAATTGAACTCCGACCTAGACCACAGACTATAGACCATAAGTATTATAAGAATTTGAAAGAATGGGGGCAGCTAGGTGGTGGAGTGGATAGAGCTCTGGCCTTAGAGTCAGGAGGACCTGAGTTCAAATTTGTCCTCAGACACTTGACACTTACTAGCTGTGTGAGCCTGGGCAGGTCACTTAACCCTGATTGCTCATCAAAAAAAGCAAAAAAAAAGAAAAAGGAATTTGAAGGAATGGTACAACCCTGATGGTTAGAGCACCCAATGAAGGGTCATGATGGAAGCAATTTTTGAGAGAGAATTTGTAGAATGGATAAAGTTTGGATATGTGGAAGAGAGAGGGCATTCCAGAGGGCAAACATGAGTCTAAGCGGGAAAAATGTCTACATAATATTTTCTTAGGCCACTGGGGAGACAGAATTCATCAAAGCAGAGAATCTGTGCTGGAGTAATATGGAAAATAGGTTTAGTTAAATCCAGATTATAGAGAAACTGATGTAAAATGTGGATTCATAGAAATAATTTTTGCTGAAAAGTCCTAGAACCTTCAAATAGTCATTCATTTGAATACATTTATGCTACATTTGGGAAATAATCTGACACTTGTAGGCTAGCTACTCTCTTGGGTTGTTCATTGCCATTTCAAAAGGGATGTTAATGCACATGCTATGTCCATTATAGAACCTGAAATTCATCATTGTGCATTCTGGAACAAGGCAAAATCCAACTGTGATCTTAATATTTTAAATAATGAAACCCTTTGTGAGGAAACAAGACTGTATCTGTAAGGGAGAACAAAGCAATTAATACCCAGGAAAATGTATTCACTACGGTATTGCACTGTACAGAATATAGAGTGAGTTGAAAGTACTGTGAAGGTTTTCCAAACATTAGATGGAAGCTCTGAATTAGTTGTGTAAATCTTTGTAAATATATAGATGGGTGTGTATGTATATGTGTGTGTGTGTATATAGATATGTATGTGTATATGTATATTTATATTCACACACATATGTGTACACACATATATGGGTATGTGTGTGTATATATAATATATATAAGTGTGTGTGTGTATATATATATATATATACACATATATGTATATATATATATATACACACATATACATATATACAATTAAATGGTGAAAGCAGTTGAAATTAATGTCCCAGCAAAAATCTTCCTTCTAGCACATATATGGTTTGCTTTTGTCATAAAAATTGTTACTAATGAAAGAGATACACAAAACATAGGAGCTCCATGTAAGTGATAGTGTTACAGAGGGGAAGTATGTTGTTATTCAAGCTTTGGAAGAAATGCAGTTCATGGGTGTAAATACTTCAAATTATCACCTGGTTTGTTTGTTAGAAAGGAAAAGATTGCGTGCTGCTTGGAGAAAACCTAAGTGGTATTATGATTCTCACACCTACTCCCTGAAAAAGAAATCCTTAAAAACTTTCATCTGAAATGCTGCTGCTGCTTTGTAATTAGAACGATCTAAGTGTATCTTATGTCTATGTGATGGTAGCCAAAACCAAATTCAAGATGTCTAAAGCTGCTGGAAGAATTAAAACGCTTCCCTTGTTTCTAATTTTGGAAACTAGGGCTAATCTTTTGTTTTGTTTTGTTTTGTTATTGTTGCCATGGCCCTTGAACAGAAACAGGGCCTCTTAAAATCAACTAGACATGAATTTATTGCTACTATTCCAAAATCTGACTAAGTATATGCTTGAGAGTAATGAAGAACTCAATAAAATCATGCTGAGCACTGTTAGAAAGTGATGTTTCTTCTAATTTTTCTTTCTTCCTTTAATTATAGTTGAATTCTCTTTGGTGATTAGGGATCCCATTTAAGAGGAACTTCAGTGTTTGGGGGCTTCATACAATCAACACAATGTCATCTGCTAATGGGACTATCATCATTTTCTTTCAGAATACTATATTTCTGTTATACAAATGTTAATTTTTTGTAGCTAACTTAATGCTGACTCATTAAACTTGCATTCTACTAAAACCTTCTGGTCTTGATCGTATGAACTGGTACCTCTCCTTTCATATATTTTTTCTGTTGATGTTTTTGCTCCTTAGTTTAGGATATTAAATTTATTCCCCATTAAATTACATTTATTATATTTCACTTGAGGGTAGAGACTATTTTATTTTTTTCTTGTATTCCTAGCACTTTGCATTGTGTCTAGCACCTAGGAGGCAGTGAATAAAAGTTTGGTGATTTATTTACTCAAATATATCTTTGGCTTCTTTTATGCTATTTGCCATTAAATCCTTGTCAGTGAGATGTTGCCCTCTACTCATGCTCACCATATGCTTTCCATTGCCCTGTGGGTGATGCTCAGCTTCAATTCTTCAAACATTATAGTGTTCCAGGACTAACTCATAGTCAGAAAACTTCAATGGGAGAATATTGGCAGTAGGGTGCAAATGGCAATAGATGTTAAAAGTACAATTATATGTCCTTTTATTTCTATAGTCTTTTAATAATATATTGTAGGACATTCTGCATTATGGTACTCACAACTACAAATCACTGTAAGTCACTCTGAAAAAAAATCTTTGAACATGGAAAAAACACAAAAATAGGACAAGTTCAGATATATTTATTCATAATAAGTGTATTTACTTATTCATTTAGCACATGCTTATACTTGTAATTTTCCTAAAACCTCTTAAAGTTTCTGTGAAAATGGAGGATTCTATAAACTCTTAAGTCCATGACATGATAAAAATAGATTCTCATGTTTGAGTCTTCACAGGCCTTTTTCTAGTTAAATATGATTTTGGGTTGTGCAAACAATGAAAAACATCATGGAAATAGAAAGTAATGTAAGGAAAGTTTAGGCATGAGTGCCCATACAGATAATACTATGAATATATGAATTAGGCTTCAATTTGTTTCCACTTTAGAGATTCACCATTTAAAGTATGCATTCACAGAAGTGGAAATCACTTTTGTAAATGACTTCAGAATTGGTTTAGTCCAGTGGAAAATATTGAGATTATTATCCAGTGGAAATACTGCTGATTGAAGGGACTATGCTTTTGTTTTTAAAAAAATATGGGCAAGAATGACTACTGACTCTGGCTTTCTCGTTCTTGTGACCCGCAACTGTACTCTGCCAATTCTTACCTGAAATCTAAGTGAGGCCACAATGACAATAAATATAAAATCTTACATTTAACATTAAAAAAAATCAGTTTCCCAAGTAAAATATAGAAGAGGCATTTTTAGTATTTCACCAAGAAAAGATCTAGGTATTTTAATATAATCTAACTTCAGTATGACTCAGGAATGTAAGGTGGAAGCCAAAATGATGATGATGATGATGATGATGATGATGATGATGATGACCTCATGTAATTTGGAGTAACAGTGAGAGGCATAAGTTCTAGGAATAAGGAAGTTATGATCCTTTTGTACTCTGCCCTGGTCAAACTCCACATGGAGTATTGTGTTCAGTTCTAAGCAACAGTTTGTGAAGGACACTGATAAGAGCATCCAGAAAAGAACAATTAGGACAATGAAGGGTCATGAGGTTTTACTTGACTTCACATGTATAATTGATATCATACTGCTTGCCTTCTCAATGGGTGGAGGCAGTGAGGGAGGGAGTTGAAACTCAAAAAAGTTTTTTTTAAAGTAAAGTTAAAAACATTTACATGTAATTGGGAAATATTTAAAGAAATAAATAAAAATATGTATTTTTAAATGAGACCTATCTAAAGAATGTCTATGTCAGCTAGAATACTGATCTCTAAGATCGATAATCCCCAAATCTTCTGATTTAATTTCTACTGTATTAACTGTTTTGAAAATCTAAGTGGGCTACTTCCCTCCTTTTGGCAGAGGGCAGTTTCAGAGGGAAGGCTGATACACTATTAGATATGGTCAACGTGTCAATGATTTTGCTTAATTTTTTTAATAGTTGTTTGTGCTCACTCCCCTTATATGTCAACAAAACTAACAACAAATGAAATACATTAGTATCTACAAAAATATAAAAGATTGAGATTTACAAGAAATAGAGAATCTAAACAATCTGGCCTTAGAAAGAAAAATTAAGCAAGTCACAAATACAACACCAATAAAAACAAACCCTTATGTGGAACTCAAGGTGAATCTAATTTAAAGAATAAATAACTCCTATGTTTGAAAAATTCTTCATAAAAATAGGGAAAGTAGGTATCAAACTCTTACTAGGAGACAAACATAGTTCTCAGAAAACTCTAGGATGATAACTCAAAATATTAAATAATATACTAGTAAAAAGGTAATAGGGATATTTTAAAATTCGTAATTCAATTCAGAAAGCATATATTAAGTATCTACTACGAGTGCAAGATTCTGGGGGTTCACTATGACCAAGGAGAGATTTATACCTGGAATCCAAAAATGGTTCAATATAGTAAAACTGCAAATACAAGAGAATACATTAATAACAAAAATAATACTAGTACTTAAGTGTCATTACATATACATATATGTATATATATATATATATATGATTGACAGCTTATTATCAACAGTACCTTATAATGTACTTTCCCTGTTTCTCTCTATTTTCCCTGTCGATATGTGATTATCACTCCAACTTTTTGGAATCAATTGAGCCATTTACAGTTTCTCACTGTATGTCCCATTCTGCAGCTCTTCACAGCTCCTATTAGATTAGGGTGGCCCCTGACATCAGTGTCTCCTCATTTGCTCTGCCTATTCTTTGAAACTCCCAGAAGATGGTGTTGCCTGTCCTTTGGCCAGACATTTGATTTCTCTGTAGAGAGAGGAGAGTTTCAGAGTTTCTTCTGTCAAAGTAAGAGACATAGAGTCTTTTCTATGCCTCAAATGCAGACTCAGAGTAGATTGTCTCTCCTCTGAAGTTTCTTCTCTTTACAATACTTTCCGCCAATTTCTTACACAACCTTATGCCATTCCTGGTGGTCAGGGACATGCCCTAACCTATTAATTACTCCATTATTGATAGGGACTGAGTTAGAGGCAATATGGAGTAGCAGTCCAAATCCCCCCTCAGACACTTAATAGTTGTATGACCCTGTACAAGTCCCTTAATTCCCCCACAGGGCCTCAGTTTCTTCATCTTAAAAATGAGAGGGACTTGTAAAAATGGCTCTAAGGTCCCATCCAGCTCTAAGTCTGTGAACCTATAATCCTCTACTTAACTTTATTATCTGGTGTCCCAGTCCTGCTGAGTGTGTTTCCTGCCCAGGTTAGCATTTCCTGTGGGTCTAGAAACTTGATCTTAAAAATCCAGACGTGGCTTCAATTTTCTCTAGAGTCCCAACAGTTCCTTTAGGCTATGGGCACCTAAGCAGATTATGTGGCCTATTTCTTGCCACTTTTAAAGTAGACTCCAGAACTTTCCATCATGTCCACAATATTCTAAGTTAAAATTTTTTACATGGGATTAGACTAATATCTGCTCTAGGTACAAAATTCTGGTATCTATGTTTCATCTGCCAAAGAAACACTTCAGAGGCATCTTTCACCTTTTAGAATTGTTATCTAGTGTTGAAATAGGCTAAACTCACATCAATATTCAGGTATATCAATGCAACAATAAATGTTCATTTGACTGGCTTTAAATCAATCAGCATTGCCACATTATTTCTAGGAATACTTTGTAAAACTGGATACTGCTTATATCTTTATTTTCACTTTATATTCAGTCTGAAATAGTCTAATGTGCCCTTTCTGGGTCTCTCGATTAGGTAAAGACAACGATCCAAATAGGCGAGAAATCCTCTAAAGTATACCAAGTCGGTTCACCAAATGCGAAAGTATTATACCCAAGGGTTATATGTGAGGGGCTCGTAGGTATGATAGGACCAATATCTACTAATACCTCGTGCAAATTAGTGCTGGACTATGGATTAGAATGGAAATAATCCCCAAAGCCCAACATAAAAACCCTCAGACTTGAAGCCTAAATCCAGGAATAGTTGATTCTCTGAGATTCCTCAATTTATATGTGACACAGAATGAGACAATGATTAATTTTAAATCAAAGAAATATTTAATTCTAGGACTCCATTCGAATAATGAATTGATCTTATGGTGGTGGACACAGTAATAATATTATGAGTGTCCTATTTAACTTTGTCCCATGAGTTTATAGCAAGTTGGAACTGGAATTGCTTTGTACGTTGCAAATAGAGGGTGAGTGATTTGCTAACGGTCACACAGCTATGAAGTGTCCGCTGTCACATTTGAACTCAGGTCTTCTGGGCTCCAGGCCTAGTGCTCTATCCCCTCATGCCATAATTCAAATGAAAACAAATATTTGTTTTATCTGACTGAAAGTTCAATCCTAGCGTCACTTGGCTAATTTCTTTTTTCTCAACTTATTTTCACTGTTTTGTGAGTTAATACTGTTCATATCCTTTGGTTATCTTTATGTTCCAGTTTTATAAGTGAGTTTGTACACCAAACTGAGTGGCGCAGTGGATAGAGTGCCAGGTCTGGAGTCAGGAAGACTCATCTTCTTGAGTTTAAATCTGGCTTCAGACATGTGCTAGCTCTGTGACCTTGGGCAAGTCACTTAACCTCATTTGCCTCAGTGGCCTCATCTATAAAACATGTTGGAAATGGCAAACCACTCCAGTATCACTGCTAAGAAAACTCAAATGGGGTCATGAAGAGTCAGACGCAACTGAACAAAGTGTGTGGCTTGAGAAAACCATAATCAAAATAAATTATGTTTAAAAGACACATTTTAAGTGCCTTTAAAGCATCACGCTGAGTACAAGCGTCAGTAAAAAGAATAAAAAGCTGTAGAAAATGAAATAACATTCATTGATTTAAATAAGAAGTGAGGAAGTAAATGTGAATGCTATAGGAAAACAGCAGCAAATTCTTGGACCCTTATGATTCACCAAAGTATTGTGAAAAGTTCATTGAATTTGGGGTCAGAATATTTATTTTAAAATTGGTTCACACATTTAAAACACGTGCTCAGTTAGAGCAGAAATGACCTAGGCATTTTCAAGGAAGCTTCATGACAACACACTAGGTTTTGCCATATAGTGAAGTGTCATCTAGTAAACTGGGTGGGGGCAATGCATCAGAGAGTCCAGAAGTCCCCTAAAGTGTACCAAAATGGCTCATATCACATGAAAGTCTCTGACATGAGTTACATCTTGAGGGTTCATTTGTACAGTATAAGCAGTATCTACCAGGGTTTCTTCCTCCTCCCCACAACATTGATTAGGCTAGTTTTTTCCCTACAAGGCAACAAAGCTGTGCTCAGTTCCACCGTAACTTGACATATGTGTTCCTAAAAAATCACTATTATGCTAAATCACTCAATAAAATCCATAGAATTAATGGGGAAAATGGAGTGAGGGGCACAACACTCAAAAAGTTTGTCAGTAACATATAAAAAAAGATAGGAACCGAATAAAAATTGTAGCAGTTTTATATGTGTTTTATGCAGTGACACATTAAAAAAAATGCAGGAACCCAATTTAGAAAAAAAAAACCATAATACAATTTTATGCATGCTAATTGGTTAAGAAATAGAAATTGCCATAAATAGTGATTAGTCTACAACCTGGCTGCACAAGCAAGTTAGGAAGGCCTACTACTCTGGAGGCTGAGTGGAAGAAGGTGGGAATAAGGTGAAGGTGAGCTTGGGGTAGACTAACTCTCCTGCTTCCTAGTATCAATTTGAGTTAAAGCAAATTTGTATTTTTGAAACATGAATTATAACAACACTGACTGTACTTTATTGGCCAAGGAGTAGAACATAGTTCAAGCTGCACCACCCTGACACCACCCTGATCTTGGTGGCTTCTAATTTTTTTGACATGAATTCCTGGTCACCAAGAGAATAAAAAGACCCATCACCGAGGGTTAGGGCCCTTTACACTTGACAGATGTGTTGAGACCTCTCAAGTCATTACATCCTGACATGCCAACAATATGAGTATCCTTTGAATATAATCTTGCCCCTAAAAATATGGAACTAAAATTTAAATTGACTTTATCATTTACAGTAGTAATCTCATAAAAGAGGCATTGTCCTGTTGTGTGTTGTTCTATAGAATATCAGGAAAAAAAAGATAAATCTTGAAATGAGAATAAACCCTCACAAAAGATTATAGATTTGAGAGATACCTATAGCCTGTACTAAATATACCACAGAAGAAATTTAAAAGATTTCTGTAGACCAGTAGTGTCAAACTCATATAGAAAGAGAGGCCATTAACAATTACATGAAGAGTCTCTGTTGCTGCACATTGACTTAGAAAACTACAAATTAGCACTATCTATGTTTTATTGTATTTTTTATTTATTTTGCTAAATATTTACTACTGACATTTTAATCTGGTTCATCTGGTAATGTTGTGTAGCCACAGTGTAAGCCCTGGTAGTGTTTGGTGCCTCTGCTACACACTTTCTGATTAAGTACAGAATATAGTAGAGTAACGACAGAAATACTGGGTGAAACAAAAGATCTAAGAGCAAAACTGAAAATAGATAGATCCCAAAGTATGGAGAACAGGGAAAACTCTTCAATGACCTCCATGACACTCCACAGCAGTGTGTAACATTTCCATTTATGCCACTGGCCAATAACTACTACTTATGTTCAAAATGTAAGCTGTAGGGGTTCAAGGAATGCCTCTATACTATCCAAATTGTAAAAAAAGTAAAATGTTTCCTTAAAAATGTGGGAGAAAGGCTCTAATGTTAATGGGAGGCAGAAAAGGGGAAAAAAAGTCAGAGGAATTCTGAACTGTATCAAAAAGCTGGTGGAAGGAAAAATGTGACACAAAGGAAAAATTAAAGGATCACTTTTCCAGAAGAACACACTGAAAAGAGGCAAAAAACAGTCCTGCCCTTAAGCTGAAGTGTGGCAGGAAGAAAGGAAAGCATCTGAGAATATCTCATGAGCCTTAAAGAAAACTAAAGATTCAGAGAGAGAGAGAGAGAGAGAGAGAGAGAGAGAGAAGGCATTCCAGGCATAGGGAAAAGCCCAGACAAAACCACAGAGGTAGGAGACTGAGTGTTCTGTGTAAGAAGCAATTAAAAGGCCAGTTGGCTGGCTTGCTTATCTGTGGACAGATAGATTTGGAAAGGTAAGTTAGGGCCAGGTTGTGAAATGTGAAACAGAGCAATTTATATTTAATTCTTCAGGCAATAGAGACCCCCTGGAGTTTATTGAGCCAAAGAATGACATTGGTCAGATTCACACTATAGGAAAATGGGTTTAGTGGGGGAGATTTGAGGTAGGGAGATGAATTAGGAGACTATTACAACATTCCAAGCAAGAGGTAATGAGGGCACGAGCTAGATTAGCTGTGCCTGAACAAAATAAGTTAAGAGAAAGGAACTAATTTGAGAAATGTTATGGAGGTAGAAACTCCAAAATGTTTGTAGTTGGGAAGATATGTAGGGTGAGTGAGAATGAGGCATGCAAAATAAAGCCAAGGTTTCAAATGTGGCTGACCAGAAAGAAAGGAAACATTGAAATAATAAGAATGTTCAAAAATAGGGCCAATTTGAGGGAAAACGAATTCATTCTTGAACATGTATTTGAAATGTCTCTGGTACCTCCAGTTCAAAATTTCTAATAGGCATCTAATTTTGTGGTGCTGGACCTCAGAAGAGAAACTAGGGCAGAAAAATTAATCCGGGAGACTTTAGTATAAAGATGATCATTAAATCCACATGAGATGGTCATCAAGAGAAAGAGACACTAGAGAGAAGAGGGCCCAAGACAGAGACTTGGGGATATTCAAGGTAGGGAGGACATTGTAGATGATGAGCTAGCAAGGGAGAGTGAAGACAGGTGGAAGGAAAATCAAGAGACAAATGTCAAAAAACTGGGAGAGGAGAGATTTATCGGGTGACCAATAATGTCAAATGCTACTGAAAATCCTCATCAGACTTTCTGCATATTACTAACAAAAACCAGTTAAAGAAGATAGAAGGATTGAATTCAAAGTAAATACAAAATCCATAAAATATCAGATTAATTTACCAAGATGTATTCCCAAAATATACAAGGCTGGAGGAATACAACTACAAAACTTTCATTATAGAAAGAGAAATTATATAATTGCACAGGTTTGTATAGGATGTGTGCATATAATAAGAATGACAATACTATCTGTAGTGATTTATTTACAGATTTGTATGAACTTATGTAAAGTGAATTAACTGGAACTAAACAGACAATATATACAATGATATTATGGAAACCAGCATTAAAAGATTCATATCAAAGTTATGGCCAATCTTCAATCTAGGAATCAGTATTTGTTAAGTGACAGTCATGTCAAAAGAAATCAATAAAACTTTTTAAAGAAGATGGAGAAACATGGGCTAGACAACTGTCTAGTTAAGTCAGTTTGGAACAGATTAATGGTCAGATAGAAAGAATAATTATACTAGTTCAAAGGCAACTTAGAATAAGGTTTCTAATGGATTTCCATAAGGATGAGTACTTGGTATTGTGCTCTGTAATGCCTTTGTCAATGACTTAGATAAAGCTATTGATAGCACGTATCTCTTATTTAGAGATGGCACAAAGCTTGAAGAGATGGTTAAGATAATGGATGACAGTATTCCTTAAGGTTAAAAGGCAGGGATGAGATGGTGGGGAATGGATAAAGGGGTGAAGGAAAATTCAAATGAATCATGTAATTAGAAGGGGAACAAATTATTGATACGTAGGCCCAGTTCTGAAGTGATCAGCGAATTTTTGAAATGATGAATGGCATATCTGTTCTTTTCCTGCACAATATCTGGTAATCATGAGACTTCTAAAAAAATACATATATTGTGCTATAATTAGCTTCTCTATTCTGTTATTACAAAGAGCTAAACGTCAAAATGGATGGAGTACTGGACCTGGAGTCAAAAACACCTAAGTTCATATTCAACCTCTGACACTTAACTAGCTATGTGACACTGGGAAAGTCATTTAACCTTTGCTTACTCAGTTTCCTTATCTGTAAAATAGGAATAATAATAGCACCTATCTCCAAGGATGGTTGTAAGAATAAAATCAGTTAATATTCATAATGTGCTTGACAAATTTAAAGCACTATATAAATGTTAGCTAGTAGTGGTAGTAGTATTTCTTTCTATATATGAATATTTTGTACCTAGATATATCATTATAAATGTAGCTTCCATTCTAGAACATGTCTTAATGGAGGCATACATATACACATACACACAGTACTAGTAAAACCTATTTATTTAATTGTGTGTATGTCTATCTCACTGTGTCAATCAAAAAGAGAAAGAGTCTCATTCCTGCTATTGGCCAAAAGATTGATACATACACTGAAAACAGGCCTAAGATGCTGTTACTATCAGGACAAACAGCTCAGAATGGGGAAAAAGAAAAAACTTTATAGAGCCTGACCAATCATTACCATTATGAGAAATGTGGGCTAGTGTCCTCATAGACATTTCTTCTACTTCTGAGGTTCTTAACTTTTTTTGTGTGTCATGGACTTCTTGGAGTCCTTGAAACCTATGGATTCCTTCTAAGAATAATATTTTAAATTCATAAAATAAAATATACAAGAAATCGATATAAAGAGGAAACTAATTTTATTTAAATACAGCTATGAAAATATTTTTTAAAAAATTTTGTGAACCTCAGTTTAAGAACCTCCTGAATGAAACTATGATAAGAATAGGTAACAAAGTCACAAAATCCCAGGAGCTGATTTAAAAGTTGCAAGATACTCCCACCCCAATGCAAGACACTCCCACCTCATTGAAAAGCTTCCTGCCTCAGCCAGAGTTGCTCATCTTAGGTTCCAGCACGGACAATCTGACTAATGTAGTTTCAAGGCCTGTCTATCATTTAAATATCCATCATCTTAAAGTAGTCTTCAAATAGTTTCACTCTGTCCCAAGCCCTGAGGAAATATTCTCAGAACCTCCTCAGACTAAAGGGATAGTCAGGAACCAAAAAATTTTTGACAGCTTAGGGCATTAGAGTAAAATTGAAAAAGAATAAACATAACAAATTATTTGGATTCCGCACTAGATGAAAATTAATATTTGGAAAAGTTCATGTAAAAAGAATCTAGAGGATTTCTGATTAAAATGGTCATGTCAATGATCCAGAAGAGCCTAGCCTGCCCCTAACTCCATAAACACCCCAGCAAAGATCTAAAAGGGCACCTAATGAAACAGTGATCAAGAATACACAATAAAAACACCAGTAAACTCCTCCATTCAGACCAAGACTATATGGAAAAGCCAAAAGCCCACATGCATTGACAAATAGGGACATGCCAGAGAAAGCCAAAGCCAGCACAAGTTCCAGTTAACAAGGCCAAAAGCCAGCAGGATAGGATCTTAGCCATGGCCTGTTGATGTAGCAGTAGGGGAAAATGCTATTTCCAGAAAGATCGCTGTGCAGTGAGACATGCCAGGCACTGCAAACCTCAGAGCCCTTTCAGCTATAGCAAGAGACCACGCCAGCTCAGTTCCTAAGTACATGTGCCAGGGGCCTTGGAGGAGACAATCATGAACTCTCCAAAATCTGATTATCACCTATCAGGGCCCTGGTAAGGAATAGAATCAATTCCCTATTGGGGATTGTGATATGTGATTAATGAGAAAATGCTTTAAAAAAAAAAAGAGATGGGTACAGAAATATTTAATTCCATAATGTTGTTCATAATGGTAAGAAACTGGTCCACCAGACAAAGAAGACAGCAAAAAGCTTGCAATCACTCCAAGTACAGAAACCAGAACAATTTCTTAAACTTTTCTGCAGGATAGTAAGCCAACTAAAGAGAACTACAGAAAACCAGCTAATAGGTTCATTGCAATATATCATATGAAAAAATATTGTGTGAGTTAAGTAACAAGGATGACAGAAAACCCAGGGACCATTTGGCTAAAAGATTGGATCCCATAAGACTACAAACAACTGGATGGGAAGATAGAGGTAGAATGAAAAAAAAAAGTGACCTGGCTCTTTAGACATAGATGTCAACAGTGAACATGAAGTGTTCAAATCTGTTCAGTGAATCTGAACTCACAATCTTTACAGGGGATCCTAAGTCTGAGTTGAATTAGATAGGAAGCTGTAATTTCATTGGATGGGAAACTCCCAGGAAAGTAATTATCACTTCCAAGGATGGTTAGCAACTTTACTACAACTTATTGGTCTTAGAGAGTGGTCTAGATTGTTGAGAGGCTAAATAACAGAGTCACACAGGAAGGATTGCCACAGAGGTAGCACATGAATCCAGGTCTTTGTAGCTTCAAATTCTCCCAATCCACTTATACCTTGCTGCCTCTCAGACACACATTTGAATATGAATATAATTCTTTTGTTCAAATATATATCCATAAGCCATACATACAGGTTGTTATTCCCATGTTATTCCATGTAAGACTGAACAAATTTAAATCTTTCCTGGGGTATAAGGTTGAACTGGTATTAATATCTTTAAATAAAGCAAAATGACCTTATCATATAACTGTTTCACCTCATACATGGTCCAAAGGCTGAGATCCCAAGTGTTATCATTGTCTATGATCCTACAGGAAGAGGCTGACTTACTCTTTACCTGTACCTGTATCTCCAGTGCAGTGGCTAGCACACAGGAAGCACTACCTGTTGCCTTTCCTTGCCTTAAAGTAAACATCTGGCATTCTGCACACATAAATGTATGTACAATCAACTTACATTATTTCTTTTGCTTACTGATTTTTGGCTTTTAAAAAGCTATAAGTGTACAATTTCATGAATTTCCTTATAGGTCATAATTATTTTTCCTACATTACAGAATGATATGTCCTTGTCTATAAGACTAAAAAGTGTCCTGTATCAGACAATTAAATAACCCAGAGAACACAGAAACAAAGTACACACCATAAAAGCATAGTAACTTCAAAGCCTCTTTTTCTTCTTTTTGTCTCCTTTCCTTGGAAATAAGGACAAGTCTTCGAAGTTCTGATGATTCTATTGCTAATGATTCCCCTCAAGGTATATGAGTTTTAGAACAAGTTTGATGTAGAATAAAATACCATAATGACTAGCGTAGCATGTAGTGCACTAGAAGAAGAGACCATTCCTTAAAACTTAAAAGGCCAGATAGGCCTAAGATCTAAAGAACTACCTAAAGGTTAAGAAAAAAATACTCTTTAAAGAGCTTTGTTGAATATAACCATAAAAAAGCAGCAAAGTGTAAAGAACAAAATGACGATAAAGATGTAATGACATATCCATGATCTTAAAAAAAGAGTCACCAATAAATCTTCCAGTACTGTTGCCTAATTTAAATGTGAAACTTTCTAAAGTCTTCTAATGGCATGCTATACTATCAGCTTAAAGAATAGTTTTATACTTTATGGGATGAATTAAAGTGAAAAATGTTGGGGAAAAATCTATTTTCCAAAGTGTCTCTCATTTTCACAGGAAAAAGCTGCTATCATCAATGTGAACTAATTATAAACAAGATTGGTGGGGTTTGTGAGTGTGGGTGTTCATTCACTGTATCAACACAGGTCACAGCCTAGAACCATATCTTTGTTGGAAATGTCTGGGGATTGTTGCTGCCAAAAACTGTGCATCACCTGGTGAGTGCTTATGATTCCTCCAAAATTAGCTAGACTGGTCCTAAGGTGATAGATGTCATTGAGTTCAGACAATGAAGCCTTTCCAATTTGGTAGAACCTATAGAGAGCTTGTATTCATTCCTCTCAATGTGTTACCTTTTCCAAGACCCAGGGTTGTTCCATACTAAATACTATGAAAATAGAAATGTGACGAGGATCAAGGCAACATCTCTGTTTTAAGATGAAGCTCACTAAGGATACAATTCAGCAATGTTGCAATGTCACATGTTCAGCAAAACATAGGCTGTAATTTCCAGGTAAAGTTAGATGACATCACTTTAAAGTTTATATAGCACAGAGGAGTGTTTGCAAACCACATTACAAATATGATCTCATTTTACCTTCACAACAACCTTGGGAGGCAAGTGTTATTATGCTAATTTTACAGATGAGGAAACTGAGGCCTAAAGAGGTTGTCTTAGGTCACACAAATGCCTATTAGTATATTGGGTGGGATTTAAACTCAAGGCTTGATGATTCCAGGCCCAGCATTCTATCTCTTGTGACACTTAGCTACCTCACTTAGGAAACTCTTGTTGGGAGTACTGATAAATAACAGCTTATAAACACATAGCACTTAGTTACCAAAATTCTTTATATATCTTTTCTCATTTGATCCTCACAGAAATAAAGTGAGGCTGCTAGGCATGTACCCCAAGGAGGTCAATGATAAAAGTATAACAGCATTTTTTGTAATAGCAAAGAACTAGAAACAGAGTAGGTACCCAATCTTTGGCTAAACAAGTTATGAATATGAATGGAACGGAATATTACTGTGCTGTTTAGAAAAGATTAATATAATAAAAGTTTGTAAGTTTTGGAATTGATGCAAAGTAAAGTTAAAAAAAAGCACACATACACAATTCCAACAAATCAAGTCAACAATCATTTAGTAAGTACCTATCAGACACCGTACTAAGCCTTGGAGATACAAAGAAAGACACACACCCTAAAAAAGCTCCTGCTGTCAAGGATTTCAAAGTCTAATGGGGGAGACAACACGTAAATAACTCTGTACAAACAAGATACCTGTAGGATAGGGAAAGCTAGGTGGCGCAGTGGAGAGAACACCGGCCCTGAGTTCAAATCCTGCCTCAGAACAAACACTTGACTCTTACTAGCTGTGTGACCCTGGGCAAGTCACTTAACCCCAATTGCCTAAAAAACAAAAAACAAAAAAAACAAATAAACAAAAAAAACCCAAGATACCTGTAGGATAAACTAGAAGTAGTCTCAGATGGAGAACACTAGCATAAAAGGATATTGGGAAAAGCTTCCCAGAAAAGATGGGATTTTATGGGGGACTTGAGGGAGCCAGGGAATTTAGGAGACAGAGATGGGGAAAGACACTGAGAATTCCATGCATGGGGAGCAGCCAGTGAACATGTCAAAATTCAGGAGATGGAGTATCTTGTGGAATGAATAGCAAGAAAGTCAATGTCACTGGAGCACAGAGACAGTAATGAGTCAAGGATGACACCTAGGCTGTGACTGGGAGTATGATGATGCCCACAAGAGTAATAGGGAAGTTAAGAAGAGGGAAGGGCTTGTGGGGAAATAAAATTAGTTCAGTTTTGCACACATTGAATTTATGATGTCTCTGAGATATCCAGTTCAAGATATCCAATAGGTAGTATGAGATGGGATACTAGAGATCTGGCGAGAGGCTAGGGTTGCATCAGTAGAGCTGGGAATTATCAGCACAGGCTTAACAACTGAATCTATGGGAACTGACAAGAACACCAAAAGCAACAGTATAGAGGAGAAGAAAAGAGGGCCAAGGACAGAGCCTTGGAATACAACTAAGATTAGTACGCATTACATGGGTAGATATCCAGCAATGTAAATGGAAAAAACAACAAAAAGCCATCAAAACCAAATTCATTGAAATTATTAATTACCAAACTTAACCCCAAAGAAGAAATATGTGAAGGCATCCCCAATTTATTTGCAGAGGAAAGAGATGTGAAAAATTGGTGTGAATGGACATAAGCCTAACCTAAAAATGTCATGAAAGGGGTAATGGATCCAAGGTTCAGAGTAATGTGGTGCTCTGAGTTATCTGATAGGGGGTAGGATTGGAAAGCCAGCATCCATTCAGGAGTCATCTAGTACATAATAGGTACTTGAAAGTGTGGGCTGTGCAAGAAAGGAATTGGCTCCCCACTGAACTTATTTCTGTTGGACCCTCCAACCACTCATTGGGATTTACAACTCTATAGTCTTGGGAAATTGCCCTGGATACTGAAAAATTGAATGACTTGCCCACAATCACACAGACAGTTCATCAGTATAGTTTATTTGTTGTACAGGGCTGGCTCATCCACTCTATCTCCTATGGAGAGCTACATCATAGACATCACTTTGCTATTGTGTTCCATTGGGTTTTGGGGAGTAGGGATGTATTCTCTCCCCTGCACAAAGCAAACTTTCTCCATAAAGAGCCTTGTGTCCTGACTTTCAATGTCCTTTCCCTTACCATACATACCTTTCTTTCACCAGGCACCAGAGTGGCTAGTTAAAGCTCTGAATGTTGATGTGAGACTTTTTCTTTCTTCTCCACATAATTATTTTCCTATTCTTTCTTTCCATGAAACTCCCCAGGTCACTCTTTTCCTGTGATTCCTTATTTAGGATTTATCTTTAGCACTTCATGTTATTAGTTACTTGTGTGCCTTTGTAATGTCTTATCCTATAACCTCTGAGTTGCAGACGTCCGAGATTGTGACATAAACTTCTTTATACCCAGAGTGAAAACAACAATATTTCAAGCACAATAAGTGTTCTTACTAGGTGCTTTTATAAAAAGAAGGCTCACCATTGCAATGTCATTTCTTTAGTCTTATTTGCCTCTTCTATTCTCTGGAGTAGCACCAATCCACAAATTCTTCTTATGTAATCAACTACAGAGAAAGGTTATTAATTAATCCATGTCAAGCAGGTTCAGTATTTAGCTTCTAATCCTACACAGTTTTCAAGATCATTGTACACTCTTGTAGAAAAAGAGACATTTGAGTAGCTGGACCAAATAATTCTACTAGATTATCTGAAGTAATAAATGTAGTAGTAAGAACATTTTAAGTAAATATTAAATTTCAAGTTATTCCTACAGCTACTTTTAAATATTTTTATTGCAAACTTAAGGTTTACTTAAAGCTTGAAAGAATTATGTCTCAAATATCAAAGAAGTCTAAAATAGTGAAGTTGATGTAAGTAGGGCTATATCTAAACCAGGAGTGGAGAACCTGTGGCCTCAATCCAAACTATTCAATCAAAGGGCCACACTTAAGGATCTAGAGGGCTACATGTGGCCTCAAAGACCACAGGTTCCCTACCCCTGATGAACACTTCAAAAGAAAAACTATTCTCAATTTCACTATTAAATTGATTTTAAACTTATTTTGTTAATAGCTAATGATTACATAGTACTCTAAGTACTATAAAGTGCTTTACATATGTTAGCTCATTTTTTCCTCAGAAAACCTTCTAGGATAGGTGTTATTATTATCTCCATTTTTACAGATTAAAAACTGAAGCTGAGGTATTTTAAGTGGCTTGCCTGGGGTCATAAAATGTCTGAGGTAGGACTTGAACTCAGGTCTTCCTAATTCCAAGTCCAGGACTCCATCAACTATGTCCCCCAGTCTCCTATTATTGAGCATTTTTTAAAAGTGTATATCAAATAATAAAGGATATAAAAATAAAATTTGAAGTACTACTTAATAAATGCTAGATATTTATTTCTATTATTAAGATAGCTTCTTCAAAACTAATTATGCAACTGCTTTTTTAAAAGTTTTATTTATATATTTTACTTTTACATAATAAACATTAATAGATTATTCCCATTTCATGAGTCTCCTTTGACAAAACAAAACAGTTAAGTAAAACTAATAATACAGTGACCTCATCTAAAAGTGCTTTCAACATTTCAAATCTGAATCCTTAGCTCTCTTTTTTTAAACAGAAATATATTTTCTCTCCTTTCCTCTGCTCCCATTGACAAAAGAAATGAAAAAGAAAATTCTTATAACAAATATGCAGTCAAGCAAAACAAATTTGTTTACTGTCATATATAAAAATATACACGGTCCCATTCTTTACCCTAAATCCATCAGCTTTCTGCAACAGATAGAGTGTTTCATCATCTGTCCTCTGGAATCATGAATAGCCATTGTTTTGAATCATGAATAGCCATTGTTCTTATTGCTTTCAAAGTTGTTTGTTTTTGCACTTGCTTTGATTATGTAAATTATTCTCTTCTTTATTCTTTATCAGTTCATGAAAGTCCTCATAATTGTTAATTTTTGTGATATTGATGTTCTAACATGAATTATTCATCAGGTTCTGCTAACTTCACTCTGAATCAGTTCATATATGTTGTTCAATGTCTTTTTGAAATCATCAGTTTCCTCAATTCTTATAGCACAATAGTGCTCCATCACATTCATATACCTCAACTTATTCAACTATTCCTCAAATAATGGGCATCTTCCTAATTTCAGAGTTTTTAAATTTTGTTTTGTTTTCTTTTGGTGGGTGTTTTTCTTTTTTGCCACCCCAAAACGAGCTGCTATAAACATTTTTGTACATAAATGAGCCTTTCCATTTTCATTGATCTCTTTTGGGTACAGCTCCAGCAGTGATATAGCTGAGTCAAAGAGTATACTCTTTTGTTAATTTTTATGTATAATTCCAAATTGCTTTCTAGAATGGGTTTACCTATTCACAAATCCATTGTCACTGTATCAACATATCTCTTTTTCAGGACCCTCTCCAATATTCATTATTTTAATTTTTTTGGTCATCTTTGCCACTCTGATGGGTGGGAGGCAGAATCTCATATTTACTCTAATTTGAATTTCTATAATCAGTAGTAATTTGGAGCATTCTTTATATGACTAACTGATAGCTTGGGTTTCTATCTTTCTAAAAATAGCAATAAAACTTATTTTCATTTTATTTTTATTGAATTCAATAAAGATGCAAGTGCTTTCCATATTCAAGAAACTAGGCTGGGTGCCACAGAAGAAATTAAAGTGAAGAAACCACAGTTCCATCCTTTAAAAGAGTTTACAATCATTTAAAATATAGTACCACATACTACTATTTGTGTCCACTTAACATCTTAATTTCCCTGACTATTCAAAATGAGATTTATGTCTGGTCTTATATGGTAAAATATAACAATCTCCATGTAAAGAATATGAGTTTTTTGGGACTTTTTAGGATTATTTTAAGGTAAACAAAATAAGAAATCATATAGAAATTGTTCTCTAAAAGGTTATTGAACAATGCACCTTATTCCTACGTGCTTTTTCCCTGAGGTGAATACTGTTCTAATAAAAGATAATAAATTTAGAAATAAGTCCATATTATTAAACAGTCCCATCTTTATGACTCATATGGCTAATTTTTATATTACAAGTCACATTTTCTCAGTTTACATTTTACGAATCAAGTAAAGCAAGAAATCAAGAAAAACAATCCAATAAATTTCTATACCTATAAAATATCAATATTATCTAATTATAATCACTGATATAAATTACAGTTGTTTCACAGATGCTAAAAATAAAAATTACAGGTGACTCTTAATTATCCTCTAGTTATTACACTCTGCCTAGAATCCTACATTATAACAGATTTACTATTTTAAATTAATGTAATGTAGTTATACTGTCTTAGAACTATGAGTTTTATTCTAAGTAGAGTCCTTTTCCAAGCTTTAATATAATTGCAATTTTTGCCAGCTATGGTATAAATCTTAATGCTCAAAAAAGTTGTTAATCTAATTTTAATCTTCAGTCTTCATTTCAACCAATTTTCTTCATGAAGTCACAAGCTAATTAAGTCAATTCCCTTTCATGAGCACAGATTGAATACATTTAGTAATTAATATATGTCTAAAAGTGGACAAGAATTGAATTGATTGATTCCAATTAGTTAAAAAAATGAAGGTAATAAATTGATCCGCAGATTTGTTGTTGTTGTTTTGTTTTAAAGGAAGAGAGGCATTATTTAATACACCATCTCTGAAATCTATTCTTTGGGTCTGCTTCTTTTCATATCATCAATGACACTTGAGTTTATTGCCTCACCCTTTACTGACAGTCTGAAATTTCTTCTTATTAGATTTGACACATCTTTTCATTTTATGCTTCTTGATTCCAGATGTATAAGTCCAGAAAAGTTTTCGACCATGCAAGAATTAATATACAACCATCAGTATTAAAGTCTAACTATATACTTGATTTCCTGAGGACAAAAAAAGGGGTTTTGCTTGCTTATACAACAATTTGTACTGAATTTGATGTTTCAAATAACACACTTGACAATTTTATTGTTGTCAATGATAAGAGAGTAGCTTGAATGAAACAAACGTCCTTTGCTGTCAAAGACAAGGGTATCTAGTGTCCTGAATGCCATCACAGACAGGAAATTGCTTTTGCTGGTTTCAAACAGGGATTTCAGGAAGGAAAAGGGAAAGACTTCTTGACAAACTACATTCCTTGAAAATTGTCCATCAATCAAAAAGAGGAAAAATCCTTAGATTAGATGTTAACTCTTTTAACAGATACATACCATTGTGCCAAGTATTCTCCATGCTAGAAAGCCCCTTGGATTGTAATCGCAAGGGGCTATTCTGAGAAATTTAATGAGTTTCAGTTATGTTGTCAACACACTCATAGTGAAACCTCATACAATAAAGGCATACACAAATCCTAACATTCACCTTTTTGTGAGACTTCAAACAGTGTCAGAAAAAGAGACCAAGGACATGAATGAGGACAATAAAATCAAATAGATTTATGATTTTCTGCTTTTTTATAATGCCTTCACTCTTTACCTGCTCCCTTTAGCCTTCAGGCTGGCCCCAAACCCAACCACGGCCAGAACTCATCAAACATAGCTTCAGGAAGATCCAACAACTAGGGTATTATTCCCCTCCCTCCCTACCTCCATTGTCTTCCTCCCTCTTCTTCTTCCCCACCCAAAAGCCGTTCAGGCCATTTGTCTGTTCACACAGTTTGGATAAGACTGGAGTCATCACTTCTATTTCTTCTAGAGACATGGAAGACCACTGGGCCTTACCTCCTCTACTGCCTCTGTACCCTGCAGACCCCAGGGACTGCATCTGAACTACTGACTCAGTAGTCAGTACTGGGACTTACTCTCTGCTTCATGCACTGTACTCTTACAACTTCCTGGACTTTCCTTGCACCTGAACTCTATTTCATGTATCATTTCCCCCAATTATAATGTGAACTCCTTGGCAGCAGGGACATATTGATTTTTAAATTTTATCCCCAGTGCTTAGCACGGTGCTTGATAAGCACTTAATGGCAAGTACTTAATAAATGCTTTTTCATTCATTCAGTTATTCCAAATACGTGTGTGGGTATGTGTGTGATGAGGAAACCATCCAGATCTAAAACCTTATATGAGGAAACAGCAAGGAAGATAATACTTACTTCAACCTCATACATTATTTCAACATATTCTATAGTAATCTCTCTTTTATCCTGCCCACCAAAAAAAAAAAGAAAGATTTTTTTTACCTCTTTTATTTCCATTACCACTAAAGCTCACTATAGGAAGACTACTTTCCAATTTCTTTTTCCTTACTGCCTGTGTCATTGTCTTATCTATATGAATTTACTATTGCAAATGGATTCAGTAAGTATCTGAGAGAAAAGAAGGTATATTCTCAACTGCCTTAGGGTTTTATTTTTTAAAATCATAATCAAGCGCATCATACCACCTTACTGCTCAGAAGACTTCCAGGTTATTAGTCACATAATTAAAAATATTACTTCATATCTCTAAGTCAGATATGACTTATGAAACAAAACTATGCCCAGGAAGAAATGTGGGTGGGCATGGTATAGCTACATGTAAACTAAGAGCAGAAAGTCATTAATCCAATGAAACCTAATATAACAGGAAGTCATTTTGGAACTCCTATTCATTGCACAATAATAGCAGACAATGCAGAAATAGGAAAAAAAAGTCATATTGATAACTTTTGTGTAATTTATGGTATAAAATCTAAGAGTGTCTTGATCAGATTTAGGAAGCTTTTGTTATGTTCTGAACTCCCTCTCCAGCTGTGTTTGAGTGAGGTGTGAGATGAATTGGCTAACAAAGAGCCTATGCTTAAACTTGTAACTGAACTGGAAAAATATTGTCACTAATGGAAAAAAGGGCAAAGGCTTTACATCTTTCCCGTATTCCATCTCACTGTGAAGTCAATGGGGCGAGAAATACAGGCAAGTACAGAGCAGAGATTCATGGCTCAGAACTCACTGAGAAACAGTTTAAAATCTCAGAAAGAACCAAGAAGGCATCCATAGTCATTAATTATCTAAAAGCCACAATGAAAAGCATTGCATTGAGCCTACTATCTAACATACTGGTGGCACATAACCAGAGGGAATATCATGTAGTACTTTGAGCTGGGATTTGGATGTCAGACAACATAGGCTCCCTTTCGGAATCTGTCACTCCCATGCTGTGTAACCTTGAGAAAGTCAATTAATCTTTCTTAGCTTTCATTTCTACATATTGACAAATGAAGCTAATAGCTAGAGTGTGTAAAGTACACCTAGGCAGGCAGGTCAATTTTTGTAGCTTCATAAACTACCCTGATGAACTCTATATGCTGTCTTTCAATAACTTCCTGCAGCTCATGGGGGAATTATTAGGTGATAATATTGGGGGCATTATTAGGTGATAATATTCCAATCAAAGTAAAGATATTCTCAAAGTGTTGTTAGCTCTTTTTTTTTCACAGTAAGTTAAGAGGAGGATCTGTTTGCTATGATTTAGGGAAGGATAATTGTATCAGATGATTCAAACACAAACTAAGAATAACAACTACCATTTTAAAGCAATAAAGTTGGCAAAGTGCTGTCCATACACAGCCTCATCTCAGCCCAAAAACAGTCCTGTGAGGTAAGTGCAACAGATGTTGTTATCCTCATTTTATAGATAGGAAAAAACAAAGCTAAGAGAGCTTAAGTGATTTGCACATCGTTCCTGAGTGATTTATCCAGGTCCTAAAATCTCACTGCCAATGTCACTGCTTCCTTTAGGGCTAAATATTGGCAGCTGAGTGGAATTATCACCATGGATTTCAATGGTAATAACAGTTTGTAGGTATTCTGTATGATTATGCCCTGATTGAGAAACATTACATAGAGACGAGATATATATATGTATATATATACACATATACATATAGTACCTTCAAAACGTGATGCACATGTGCAAATTGATTTGCTATCTTAGATAACCTGCTTTGCTGTTAAACGTGTATTTTAGTGCTTGAAAAGTCATACAGTTTTAGCAGTTAAATAGCAAATAATCTATAGATGCTATCTCATCTCACTTTGTTATATGTAAAGGCAACTAGATATAATAGGACACTGATTGTCTTAAAGTCCATTTGATTAAGAAAATGAATATCTAAGAACTACTTATTATACCATGTGGCAAATTATTTAAAGATTAAGACCAAATTCTAAATAAAATACCTAAATGTAAAAGTAAATTTTAGTTTATTACGCATCAAACATAAGTAAAGATGCCATGTTTTTACACCATCATTGCTAGTCTTAATATAGAAACTAAATATTAAAAGGAAATTACTAAATACATTATTAGTTTATCACCTTGGTTTCTTCTGCCTTATTGAAAACATCAGCTGAGCTCCCTTTGTGAGCAGGAAGACTGGGCAAACGAGACACACAGAATCTAATTCATGAAGAAAAGGGGAGCTCAAACCATTGACCAAAAGCTTGGTGGGATGAAAAATAAATCCACAATCTGGAAACAGCATTAGGGAAGTCTGGAAAGGATCATATAGATGAGGGAATAAAATAAGAAAGTTGAACAAGGATCCACATGAATATGTTATGAACTAACTAAAAGTTAGCTGTGACTAAATCTACAAATGCACTTGGTTTCACCATTATGATGATCAAATCAGTTAAAATGTTAATAATTAATTAAAAATCATCACATAACCATTACTGAAGTTAAACAGACTATTTGCATAGACACAATTTTATTCTCAGGTAGGTTATATCACCCCCCAAAAAGAAAACAACTTAAAATTTATATTCTGTAATTCTTGAATTATAAAAGAAAAATCTTCCTAATTATTGTAATCATACGAACTTAAATTCAAAGAGACTTACATTCTATTTTAAAGCAAATGTGTACTCAAAGAAAACAGTAGAAAGTAACAGACAAAAATTCTTACCAAAGTAACAATTAAAGTAACTGAAGTAAAGGGAGCTTACATAGCAGAAATCATTAAAAGAAGAGAAAAATCTGAAAGCGCAGTGCCTAGTCTCTGCAAATAAGTGAGAAAATAAGTGACTGAGGATACAAATACAGTGAGGTGAAAGACAATCTGGAAGAAAAGCAGAGAGTAATAATGTTAAAAGAACATGGTCTTTATAGGAGAAAAACCACATTGATCATGAAAACAGGATATGCAGAGACAACTTAAGAATCATGTATTTACCAGGAAATCATTGCAAGTTAAAAAATCTGAATATCACAATGCAAGAAAAATAAGAACTTTCTAATAAAGAATACAAAGCACCAATCAAAAGAATCCACAAATCACCTTTGCAACATCCAACAAGACATATAGTGATAAAACTGAACAATTCTGCTGATAAATATCAAATTATAAAAGCAACCAGGAGAAAGACTTTCAAATACAAATGAAGGGAAACTCAAATAACACAAATTTATTCCATACCCACGAGAAACAACAAAAGAGAATGGACAGATATATTCTAAAAAGCAAAGAAGCTTAAGATGCAATCCAAAATGACATACCCCACACACCTGAAATTATTATGAATTATTATGGATAGTTACATCCGTAATAGAGATGTATATTCAATGAAATGGAGGCAGCTAGGTATCACAGTGGATAGAAAACTGGGACTGAAGGTCGGAAAACCTGAATTCAAAACTGGCCTTAGCTGCCCTGCCACTTAACCTTTTCCATCTCAGTTTCCTTATCTATAAAAGAGGAATAATAATAGTACCTTGCTCCCAAGGTTGTAGTGAGGATAAAATAAGGTAATATTTGTAAAGAACTTTGTAAAACTTTTCAAATAAATGCTAGCAATTATTATTGTATTATTACATATGACATTGTTATTATCATAAACATTTGTGGAAAAGAACAGATTGTGTGATTTATAAATACCTCAGATAATACAAAAACAAGAAAAGTAAATAAAAAGAATTAGCATGAAAGGCATAAATAATGAAATAAATTACCCCATCTTTAGAGATTATTAAAGAAACTAAAATGAGAAAGACAAAGACCTATTAAGTTTACAATAATAATAGCTACAGAGGAATCATTAAGAGATTTCTTTCAAAAAGTGCACATAAGGATAAAGAAGACAGAAGAAATTAAGGAAAAACAAGAAATGGCTATTGAGGAGAAAGACCATAGACTAAACATCCCAACCTCTACTACAGGTAAATAAATGTATTGTGAGGACGAAATTGCAGAATGGAAGGGTGCAAAGAAAGGAGAAGGGATATAGAAGCTAAAGGTGAATGTGAACTGTATCTAAGCAAGTCTATTGATAAATGCTGCCCTCTTTTCTGATAGGTGATTCCCCACCCCAGACCACTATTCATTCCATGAAGTGCCAAAAATCATGCTCACTTCAGTCCCAGTTGGATCACTCTTTAAACTCTTCCACCGCCTCTCTAATATTCCTCTCACCTGAAAGATGCCTCCACCCTATAGCTCTCTCTCTTCTAATTGATGAATCCCTGATTGGGAAAACCATTTCATGACACACATTTTATGCTCACTTCATTTATGGCTCCATGTGTTAGTTACTCTTTGAATTTTCTCCTCCTTCCAGTTCCTCCTTATCTATCGTCTTCATATGCTTGGAAAAAGACATTCACCTAGCTCACTGACAGGTTTGAGGCCTACTGCTTACCCTCAACCTGGTTTAAGCCTTTTGGCTGAGATGGTTTTACTGGGGAGTGGCTGCAGTACATGCTACAGTTTTTTGGAGTCACAGGTAAGAGTCAGGGAGACACCAGAGATTAATGAGCAGCCCTGAAAAGGACTTGGCAAGCCCTCACACCAAAGATACTAGTTCTCCTGAAGACCCCATAAACCCTTTACAGGCATGGTTTAGGAAATCTTAAGGAATCAGCAAAGATACTAAATTAGACAATAGTGTCAGCAAAATTGCAGTCTATAAAATAAACTCAAAAAAACCAAAAATATTTCTATATAACAACAGTCAAAAAGGCAATAATAGGAAGGGAAATTGCAATCAAAATAACTACAAATGCAATAAATACTTGGGAGGCAAAAGTATTTGTGATGGTATTGTTCTCAAGAGTTAATTGGAAAATATGTAAGCTTTAGGGAATAGAGTGGAATATGGAGAAGATAATGAGTTCTGTTTTGGAAATGTTGAGTTCATAATTCCTGTGGGACATGGAATTTAAGATATCCAAAGGGTAGCGTGTGATGTGGAACTGCAGCTCAGGAAAGAAACGAGAGCTGTATGTATAAATATATGGAAAGACAATCATTGAACCCATAGCAGCTGATGTGATCACTAAGTGAGATAATATAGAGGTAAAAGAGAACTCAAGAACGAACCTCCTGGTGGACCTTCAACTTACATGGTTTATAGCTGAGGTAGATTCAAACACAGATCTTCTTGACCCTATGTCTAAAACTATGTGCACTATGTCACAATTTTAATTCATAGTTCTTAATTCTTTTTTGTGTTTATGATAATCTTAAATCACTTTTGAATTTCATACACTCTTGTTAATTATTCCAATTCTTTACTACTACTACTACTACTACTACTATAATAATAATAATAATAATAATAATAACAATATCTAGCATTTACATAGCATTTCAAGGTTTGCAGAGTACTTTGCATAGGTTATCTCATTTTAGCCTAACAACAACCCTGGGAGGAAAGTACTATTATTATCCCCACTTTACAGATGAAGAAACTGAACTGGATATGGGGTAAGTGACTTGTTCAGAATCACAGAGCTAGTTAACTGTCTGAGACTAGATTTGAACTCAGATCTTTCTGACTCCTGACCCAATGCTCTATCCACTATTCCACTTAACTCCCTCTAGTTTTAAGACATTTTAAATTCTAATATTCTAAAAGTCCAACCTTGATTATCCAGATAGCCCAATGTCCTATAATCAGCCTTATAAAATTGGGTTTAAATCATCTTTGAGTATAGATAACATTTTGTCATGTTACCAAGATTATAGTTTCCTTTTATCTTTCATAAATTATACTTTGGTCAAGTCTGGGACAATACAAGACTTTTTCAGTCTTTCTGGATTGTGCATTAAGTCATCCATTTCGTTTACATCGATTCCAAATAAATGATTTGAACTAATCGATCTCTCAGAAATCTTTCTAAATTTTTTTTCTCTTTATTTCACTTTACCCCAACCATTTCTTTTGTCAGTTCTCCTGGACCAATCTTAAATTCTATATCCCTAAATTTCTTTTTGTTCAGCAGTGTTAAAAGCTGTTGTTCTATGTTTAACAGGATTGTGAGAGAAGGTACTCTTCTGTAGGTTGGAAAATGTATTTGCTACATTCTGTGATGGAAATGCTTACGTCATATATAGGTATGGAGATAGAGGAGAGGGCACTGACTCCTATAAGAATTATAAAATGTCTAAGAGTTGTGGGTGCTAATTATATAAGTAATTTTAATAATACCTAAGGAAGAAATGCAAGGATACATTGAAAACGGTACCATCGGGGCAGCTAGGTGGCACAGTGGATAGAGCACCGGCCCTGGATTCAGGAGGACCTGAGTTCAAATCCAGTCTCAGACACATAACACTTACTAGCTGTGTGACCCTGGGCAAGTTACTTAACCCTATTGCTTAGCCAAAAAAAAAAGAAAAAAAAGAAAGAAAGAAAATGGTTCCATCATCATCGAAGTAAAAAAGGAAAGATTAGTTATAGGTTGTCTCAGTCAGTGGGCAATCTATAGATGTTATCCAGAAGGAACTGGACAGGTATAGAAAACATTCAGGATGTGAAGGCCAAGAAGAAACAGAGATAAGGCAGAAGCAGATCAGATTATCCGGCAATTCCAATAAACATCAGTTAGGGAGTCAAGTTAGTTGAAGTCAGTTTTTCCCACCTTGGAGATAGACATGAGGGGTGGAAAGAAGGAGAGAAAGGGAGTCTGAAAGTCAAAACAGTAAGCATAGGAACAGAGTCCAAATACAAAGCCACAAGTCAAAGGCTGAAAGATGTTAACAGTTTAAAAATTGCTTCAACAGAAGTGGATGTGACTATTCTTCCTTTTCAAACTTTACCTAGAGTAACATGTAGGACTTAACATTATGAAGATTAATGAAATAGTAGGTACTCTTCTTGGAAGAATGGTAATAAGTTAATAGAAATAATGATGTCAATTGGCATACAAAAACAATAAGGAAAAATATTCTATCCTATTTCAGTGGAGCCTGTCATTACATGCCCTTTAGTTCCAAATTACTGGCATGTGCCCTATCATTAAGTATTTCAGTGAAGTACAGGATACTTATCTAGGGGAGAGATATTTGGACAAGAGACGGATTGGAATGAAATATGATTACACATTCTTTTGGTTTTCAGTTCTATGCATCATGGTTCCATCGTGTTTAGTTTTCAAATCAGGCATCTGGGAAGGGGTAGGATCTCTAATTCACTGAATTTCAATTTATTTTCCTTGATTTCACAACAGTCTAGAAAAATTAATACAATTATACTTCTCCATTAAATGTTATTTATATAGAAGCATTTCTTTCGGAACTAATTCCTATCTGAGCTAATTAAAAACAAATTTTAAAATCATACACACATATGTTAATAGTTTTAATTACTGCATTTGAATCTGACATATTTGATACGTAGGGCTGTTAGAGCTGGATTTTAGATCCTTAAGATGATCTTGTCCCATGTTCTCATTTTACAGTTGAAGAAACCAAGACAGGATCAGTGACTTGTCTACTCCTTCAGTTAGTGAATGCTGGAGCCAGGGCTCAAAACCTCATTCCTCTGACTCTAAGGCCAGCACCACACTGCTGAAAGTAGAAACAGCAGAAATGGTTGACACATAAGCACAGGGAATCTTCAAAATGTATGCTATTTTTAGTGAACATGTCTTATAAGATGATAAGTTTTTTCAGCAATTCATCACTCTTCTAGACATTAAAAAAACCAATAAAAACGACTTGAAACTATTATTGGCCTCCTCACAATTATTTTTTTGTTACTATTAGCTTAGTTGAAGATTCTTTAGTTAAGCAGACAATGTATTTTTTGACAGACAGCAAAAAGCAAAAAGCTTGAAGTCTCCTATAGATCTGTAAAGTGCTAATACGAATATATCATTTGTGACTGTTTTGAAATATTTTTGTTCCAGAATGTGGGAATTAATTTACTATTACCTAATTTTGTTCTGTGGTCACTAGTTAGCACCCTGAGGCAGGCAAAACTGGTCAAGAAAATTCTTGGACTTCTTACACACACAGCAATCAGAATAAATTAATTAATAAATGGGCATTGAGGACATTCCCATGCAAGACAAGAACTCTTTCATAACACTCTGACAAGCCAATGAACTGAATGTTTCTATATGACATTGTTATAGCACTGTATAGAAATCACATCAGCCAGATTAGGCCATATAGAAGTGGGGTTTTTTGTTTGTTTGAGTTTTTTTTTTTAGGTTCTAGGGAACATGTCCATAGTATATATGCATTTCCAATAGTTAATATTCTTCATACTTGGTTTTTATTTAAATGGCTTAAGCTTTCCAAAACACTTTACATGTTTTATTTCATTTGGTCTTCACAAAAAGCCTGTATTACCAGCATTATTATTCCCATTTTATTAATGAGTAAACTGAGACTGAGATTAGATTAAATGATCTGCCCATGGTCATACAGCTAGTGTCACTAGGACTGCCTGGTTACCTGATCCAGCAATCTTACAAGTATTTCTCCCTGCTTCTCCTTTTGACCTGGGACTCAAAATTCTCTTAGCAACATAGTGAATGAACAGAACAATAAGATGTTTTATTTTCCAAATAGAATAAGATGACTAATTCCTAAAAGATACAGGAAAACAGAAAACTCAGAGCAATTATTTAAAATATAGGAAACTAAATGTAAAAGAAGATCAATATACTAGAGAAGCAGCATTGTATGATAAGACATTGGATTTGAAGTCAGGAGGACTCAAAATGCTACCTCATTAACTTGCTAGCTGTATGACACAGCAGCAGGTCATTTAACCTAATTGTACCTCATCTATTTAATCTTAAAAATGAGGATGCTGGACTCCATGTCCTCTGAGGTCTCCTCCAGCTCCACATCTATGATTCTATGACTGTTCAGAAATCAATTAATCAGCAAGCATTCATTAAGAACCTACTATATGAAAAGTGCTGAGGACAAAAATAGAAATAATGACAATCCCAATTCTCAAGGATCTTACATTCAATCAGAAAAAATAACACATGTCTACATAGGAAATAAATACAAAGCAGGGAGGGAAAGGACCAGAAGCTGCAGGGTTCAGCAAAGACTTCATTTCGAAGGAGTTGTTTAAGCTGTGGAGGAAAGAAAATGAGGGCTTCTATGAAGTCGAGGTGAGGAAGGAGTACATTCTAGGCATGGGGAATGCACTATTGATGGGGTGGTGTGACCTGGACCCCAAAAGTCCTAAGACCATGTTTCTGAAAGTAACCCAGATCCCCTGCTTGTGAGAAAATTTTCCCTTGTTTCAGACCTGACTCTTTCATTCCCTTATCAGAACAGAGAAAGGGACACCTACCCAAGGACACTGTCTCTGGTGCTTGCCCAAGGTTCATGCCTCTGGAAGCTAAACCAAAATAAATTAACTTTTCTCCCTCAATATCTGGTATACTCCCTACACTTTCCCATCCATAGCTCCCAAAGACACCTGGACCCTTATATTATCTGATTAGCATCCCAGGCATCTTCCCATGCCACTTTTCTATATAACTCTAGGTTTACTCCCATTAGGTTGCAAGTTCTCAAAAGAAACTCTGCCCGCTTCTATTAGTGTCATAATAAACTGCCTCTTGGGTGAAAGATGGCTTGTTTGTGTGAATTCGTTCCAGGAGACTCTACCTTGGCATTCTCAGGATCCCAGCACCCCTAAATTTCTTCAATATGGTCTGTGAAAAGGCACAGAGAGAGAAGATGAGTAAGGAACAAAGAGAAGGCCAGTTTCCCTGGACTGAATAGTACAGGAGAGGAAATAACGTATAATGATGTTAAAAAGATAGTTGAGCCAGTTAAATACCTGACAGAAGAGTTTATGTTTGAACATAGAGGCAAAAGGGAATCACTGTAGTATTTTGACTAAGGGAATGATGTGGTCAGATCTGTGTTTGAGGAAAATCCTTCATAAGCTCTGTGGAGGAAGTATTGGAGTGGGGAAAGACCTGAGGCAGACAGACCAGTTTGGAGGCCATTGAAATACTCCAGGAAGAAGAGATAAGAACCAGAACTAAAGGATTATCGTGCACATAAGTGAGAATTAAAGCAATGAAAATAAAAGCCACTGTGGAGAAAGAAACAACAGGAACGAGCCATCGTTAGGATATACAGAGTAAGGGAGAGAGGAGCTGAGGTTAACGCCAAGACTATAAACCTGGGAGACTGGACAAATGATGGTGTCCTGCTCAGAAAAAAAAAAAAAAAGAAATTTGGAAGCAGGGGAGATAAAGGAGGAATGACCAGGTGTTCTCTTTCGAACATATTAAGTTTGAGATGTCTATGGAATATCTAGTTTGAAAAGTCCAATTGGCAGTTTCTGATGCTGGTCTTAAGTTTAAGAGAGACTGGGGCTGGTATACACACACACACACACACACACACACACACACACACACACACACCCTTTGAGAAACAACTTTATCATAGCTCCTTTTTTCAATATCTTATTGGAAGTCATTTGCATAAAGATATATAGTAATTAAACCCTTGGGAGCTGATGTGGCCACTAAAAGTATAGATAAGAAACAAAGAGGGAGAAGGAGAAAGGCTTGGTGTATACCCAAAGTTGGGAGTATCATATGGGTAAGTCAGCAAAGGAAATTGAAAAGTAGTAGTCAGACTGAAGAGGAAATAATATAATTCTCATTAACTTATCATTAGCAGAAAAGAGATAGTATGCATGGACTATGAGAAAGAATATTGACTGTAGAGTCAGAAGACCTGGTTTTAACAGAAGTTGTGTTACTTTTTGGGTATTTGCGTAATTTCTTTAATTTAATTTAGACTTTGTTCCTGAGAAGTAAACATGACTTCTCTTCACAGGTATAATAAATCAAAGAAAGTTTAACAATAATCTGAAACCCAGAGAGATTGGTTACCCAAAGTCTCACTGGGAGGAAGAAAGAGAAGCAGGGATTAAAACTAGGTCCTCTGACTCTAAAGCTACTGTTCCTTCTCTTCGTATTTTCCCTCACAAAATAAAGGACTAGGATAGGGCATGGTTGCTACTTACCTAGCCAAAGGTATAATCACCCCAGGAGGTAATGTTGTGTTGCCATGGATGACACTTATGACTATAGTGAAAATGTAGCATGTAACATGAGAGGCTTCTCAATAAGACATAAATAGAAAGGGTGACACTATAGTTGTCAAAAAGTGTGAACTATGGTTTTCACATTAAATTCTACTACTTGAGGGGCCTCTGCCAGGAATAAGTAAACTGAATTTATCCAAATAAATCTAGAGTTTTAAAGAAATTATTTCAGCATTTTAGCATGGACAGAGACTCATTCCTAAGGGATTTTCTTAGCTATCATTCATTTAACAAATGTTTTGATGCCTATATTTAAGTACGGTACCTCTATTTCTGTCTTTTTTAAAAATCAAAAACTACTTTGATAAATGTCAACCATTTTCCACTTCTTTACTTTTGGGACATTTAAAAGAACATACACAACAGTGCTATATAGATAATCAAATATTCTGTGGCCAAGTGGGTCAGTTAATTATAACAAGGCACTAATGAGGACAAGAGTGTCAATTTGATTTCCATCCAGACTGGTCAATTTGGTTTGTCTTATCAACATATCTTAGGAACCCGTCTAATCTTTGTTTGGTTTGTCTTATGAACCATTCCATCTTACTAGGCATCTCACAATCTCAAAAATATATGTCATTGTCCAAAAGAGAATATGAAAAAATCAACGCAAAATTCATCACCAGAAAAAACAAAAAATGTAGTACTGTGGGAGACAATAGTTTCAACTTCAAACACAAAAGGAGCATACACCAAATGAAAGTGTTCTGAAGTAACAGTTAGTAGTAGGTATGTTTTCTGATGAGAACTTTAAGTAATATTCAAATTCTACCTAATATTCAACTACTATATTTTAAAGTATATACAATTTAACTGAACTTCAGATATCTAAAAGTGCTTAGTAAACAATCACACCTTTTTTATTTTATTAAAGAGGTGTTATAGAATTTTTTAAAAAATAGTTCACTTCTTCATTTTAATAGAAATATACCAATCGGTCAGGAAAAACGACTACACAAGAAGTATGATATATGAAGACACCTTTCTAATTAAATTGTATTTGTTTAACAAGTATTTTTAGAGAGTATAATATGTATTGCAGGACACTATGGGGAAAACAAATACCAGAAACAAAACAATAACAAATATGAATGTCTCATAGTTTTCTTTCCTTTTTTTTTTAAACTTTTTTTTTCCTTTCAACCATCCCTTTCAACCATCACAATAACATGGAATTTTATCCCCACTTAACAGATAGGGCAAATGATGTGCAGAATAATTAAGTAACTATTCCAAGGTCATACACTCAATAAAAAAAATCTGAGAAGCCAGACCTCCTATTTCATCTTCATATTCCAGAGCTAAATAAAATCATACAGTCAAGTAAGAAACTCCTCAAAGAAATTACTCCAGAGCTGGGACTGCTGAGTGCACAGAGGTTAAAAACAACCTAATGGAAAAGGATTTTGCTTTTTTTTTCAATAATACAGAGACAAGAATTGATTTTTTTTTTACTAAGGGAAGATGGCTAGAAGATAGAAAACTAATACTTAATGGCAGATTTCTCAGACTACAATCCAGTATCACTTACTTCTGCTTAACTTCAATATGTAACAGAGTATCAAAGCCAAAAAGACTTGTAGCAATAAGAATACTATGAGAATAGCTAAAAGACAACTGATTTAGAAGACAAATTAAGAACAAAGGGGAAAAAGTAGGACTACAGGAAAATAATTAGGATATCATCTACAAAAAGAAAAAAATGTACTTAAAAATTTTTAAAGGAGAAATATGCAAATTTAACCAGGCATTGCAACATATGAAAAACAAACATTGTCCTAATTATTTTTCCCAAGTTGTTTAATTTTAGAACTCCTATAGAATAATCTTTTTTAAACAAATATTTTACCAAAGAACTCAAAAATTCAAAAAAAAGATACATTGTTCTGAGAACTACTTACCTTAAGGAATTCTGAATATGATTTTTAAAATTTATTTTATTCTGAATTTAAGAAATAAAACAAGCATTTCTATAACATAGTAGAATAGGAAAAAATGCACGTGAAACTGCAAATCTATTATTGCAACTTGCTATTCCTTTTAAATATATAATAAAGTTATCAAGTAACTTTCTGGGTTTTTTCTTCCCTCCCTCACCCTAGAGATGGCTACCATTAGACACAAATATGTATATACATGTAAAATCATTCTTGAATACTTTTATTATCAGTTCTTTCTCTGGATACAGACAGATTCTTCCTTCATAGGTCCTTTGTAATTAATTTGGGTATGGTTTTTTTTTTGGCAATTGGGGTTAAGTGACTTGCCCAGGGTCACACAGCTAGTAAGTGTCTGAGGCCAGATTTGAACTCAGGTCCTCCCGACTCCAAGGCTGGTATTCTAATTTCGGTGTCTTTAATAGTTAAAATGACTTAGTCGCTCAAAGCTATTCTTAAAACAATATTGCTGTTACTGTATGCAGCATTCACATGGGTCTGCTCATTTTGCTCTTCTATTTTTTTTCCTTCTTTCAGCTTTTATTTATTATTTTCCCCAGTTACATTTAAAAACACTTTTTAATATTTTTTTAAAATTTTTGAGTTCAAAATTTTCTCCTTTCCTTCCTCCCCAACCCCCCTCATTGAGAAGGCAAGCAATTTGATGTAGGTTATACTTCTGTAGTCATGTAAAATATATCCATAGTAGTCATGTTGTGAAACACACATGATCCAGATATTTGCTTCAAAATTTTTTTGACAGTTACTATTCCTAATTGTATTTCCTTGCATCCTATCCCCCCCACTTTATTCTATTCTCTCTCTCCTTTCACCCTGTCCCTCCTCAAAAGTGTTTTACTTCTGACTACCCTCTCCCTCAATCTGCCCTCCCTTCTATCATCCCCTTCTTTTCTCTTATCCTCTTCCCCTCTTACTTTCCTGTAAGGTAGGATATATTTCTATACCCAATTGAGTGTGTATGTTATTCCCTCTTTGAGCCAATTCCCATGAAATTAGGTTCACTTACTCCACCTCACCTCTCCCCTCAATCCCTCCACAGTAAAGGCTTTTTCTTGCCTCTTTTAGGTGAGATAGTTAACCCATTCTACCTTTCCCTTTCTCTTTCTACCTTTCTACGTTTACTTCTCACACCTTAATTTTATTTTTTATATATCATCCCTTCATATTCAACTCACACCTATGCCTTCTGTCTATATATACTCCTTCTAACTACCCTAATAATGAGAAAGGTCTTATGAGTTACAAATATCATCTTCCCACATAGGCATGTAAACAGTTTAAAATTATTATGTCCCTTATGATTTCCCTTTCCTGTTTACCTTTTCATACTTCTCTTGAGTCTTGTATTTGAAAGTAAAATTTCCACTCAGCTCTGGTCTTCTCATCAATAATGTTTGAAAGTCCACTCTCTCATTGAATATATACAATATCACACACAGATTATTCCTAATATCTGGGTAGCCCCTTTCACTTTCAGAGTTATTTTGTCAGAAGAGTGGTAGAAAGACAAAGGGCCTTTAAAATCATACCCTTTCTACTATTTCTTGACCAGATAGAACCTAATGGTGCATGATGCTATGATCCATGATATGTTATGACACCAAAAAAAAAAAGTCATTTGCCCCAGTCTAGAAAATGGTGAATATTAAGTAAGCTGTGGAAGTACAAGTCCACTAATTTGCTATTATTGGAGCTATGAATTGATCCAACCATTTTGAAAGAATAATTTGAGAGTATATCTAAAAAGTCAGTAAACTAAGCATTTTACTACTAGGCATGAAACTCCAAAAGAATGAAAACAGAGGAAAAAGACCCCTATGTATATACATATTCATGGCTACAATGTTTGTAATGGCAAAAACCTGGAAACAAGTCAACTAGGGAAGAGCTGAATAAATAATGCCATATGAATTTAATGGAATAGTATTGTGCTATATGATATGATAAAAGTTATAGATTCAAAGAAACCTGGAAAACCTTGTGTGAACTGATACAGAGTGAAGTAAGCATAACTTTGAGAACAATTTATACAACTACAATGATATGAAAGGAAAAAGATAAAAGACTTAAGAATTGTGAAGAAGGCAATGATAACCCGGGACTTCTGAAGAGCGATGATGAATCAGGCTTCTCACCTCTTAACACAGAGGTAATAAACAAGAGGTGCAGAACAAAGTACACATTTTCAGATGCAACTAACGTACTAATTTGTTTTGTTTGATTGTACTTATTTCTGACAAAGGAAACATTTTATTGTGGGGTATCAGGGAACCAGCATTGTGGGGAGGACTGACAGTATTGCTTCTCTTCCTCAAAAAGGAAAAAGAGTCAATGATTTTTTTTAATACACAGAAAAGGATAAAAATTTGGAATGAACACAAACTGGGCAGAATTGGTTCTATTATGAGAAATTTAACACATGCTTTAGTACTCGAAGAAGCAGAATTTAAGAATACCTCAAAGGATCAAGCTGTACCAATTCATGTAGTGAATTTTATTATCCATAAAGCAAATAAAATACAAATAAAAGATGAAACAAATTCATTTCAAAGTAAAATTCTATTATCTGTTTATTCATATTTGGAGCTAGATTGTAAGAAGCCTTAAATGCCGAGCAAAATTACAATTTTGGCAACAAAAAATAATAACTCATTTACATAGTATTGCTAGAGTTTACAAAGCCCTTTTCTTACAATTATATTGTTAAGTAAACAGGCTGGACACTTCTTTAGGGGTTATACAGAAAATAAATTTGATTGTTAAGTGTCAAGACTGAGACTCAAGCTATAACCTTCTGACATCAAAACCTCTGCTCTCTTTATTATACAATCATGACAGGGATAAAATAAGCTATAACTTATCACTATAATTCACTATTAAATTTCTAAAGCTGTATAAGAGGTTTATATTTTTAAATATCATAATACTTTTTTTCTGACCTTAAAAAACTATAAGTTAAATAGCCACATTCCCAAAACTATGAATAATTTACTGAAATAAATCTAATACCTTCATTTTGACCTTGGAAAGTATGCTCCATAAGAGAATATATTAGACAAAGGTTGTTTCATAAAATCTCTAGGTACAATAACAACCAAATTAAACAAGCCTCCGGTTATGATTAGAAATAAGGTCGTCAAAAAAAATACAAAGAAAGATTTAATAATTCCAGTGCATTTGTTGATATAACAAGATTCACAACCTTGATTTGATTTCATGACATGTCAAAATAGGAAAAATTACCTATTCTCTTTCTCCCCTAGGATAGAACATTAACTCACACTCTTGAGTTGAAACTGTGCTTTACAAACACCTGTGTAATTCATTTTATTTGAATGGATTGATGGTGTACTGTTCTAATTATTCAATCACAAGGATTCCACCAATTCTTCTGGCTTTCCTCAGAACAATTTGTTTTTGTTTTTTCTTTAAGTTTTTTACTCAGATAACATCACAAATCTTTATTTCATCTAACAATCAAAATGGATAAATTGGTATCCAGATTATATTAATTGTGATCTGGATATACCTGCGGTTCCAATAAAATTATTCACAAGGGATATTAATTATAGTGGGATAATGGAAAAGCAGAAAAACCTTAGAAAAATGATGTCTTCGAGAAGCATCTGCTCTTAGTCTGAAGGAAGATGAAGCTTATGTATTAAAATGGAAGGGTGCTGACAAAATTTATTTGGAGGTTAGAAAAGATTTAGCAAGAAACACATGGGAATCTTCTGCCTAAATCAGGCTTACCTTCTGCTATCTCAAGAACAAAACTAAATTCTTTAAGTGTTTTAAATGTATCATACTGTGATTTTCCACATTCTGGAAGGATTGATTTTCTTCCTTCCAATGCCCATGAGGCATGAGATAAAAAGAGGTGAGGAGTGATAAAACTCTTCATCTCATTGTTTGCTCTCATTAACTTTCACTGAATATATGTTCTATTGATAACGTAGTCAGTACTACATTAAATAACAGCTCTAACCTTAACTTGAAATCTCTGTTAGGAATATGCTATTTTGAGGGAAACAAGAAAGTTACTCTCCATGAGAAAAAAATAGCTTTATTTAAGAATATTTTAATAATGCCTTCTATGTGAAGGGTGATTTCTGATTATTGCAACCTAGTGATACTGTCATTAAACTAGCTTTGTTCAACACATGAATTCATAAAACATTCAGTGAAAGGTAGCATAACATGTCCAGTCGAGTCAAATTGACAAGCATTTATTAAGTACATACTAATGCCATATAAGCAGCTAGGTGACGTAGTGGATAGTGTCAGACTTGGAATCAGGAAGATTCATCTTCGTGAGTTCAAATGTGACCTCAGACATTCACTAGCTATGTGACCCTGGGCAAGTCACTTAACCCTGTTTGTCTCAGTTTTCCTCATTTGCACAGTAAGCTGGAGAAAGAAATGGCAAATCACTCTAGTATCTTTGCCAAGAAAACCCAAAATGGAGTCAGGAGGAGTCAGAAATGACTGAACCAACTGAACAACAAATACTCATGCCAGGCAAGGTGCTAAGCACTGGAGATAAAAGAAGAATGGAAAGTCATTCTCACAACCCTCAAGGAACTTTGGTTAGTTTCGGTCCTTTGTTTTTGAAAAGGACCAAAATGACATAACTATGCTAGGGTCAAGTTTCAGTGCGTCCCACTGTGGCTGATCAGACCATCATGAGCTCGGAATGTTCTACCATAGGCCGGCACAAATAGTCCATGTGAACCTCTGGGGTAGATTCTACAAGTCTGGATATCCTTCGGGTTTTTTTAGCTATTTCAATTCTGCTTTGCTCATAGAGCACAGCACCTTTTCTGATGTGGGCACACCAGGCTGAGCAGCCCTGCACCAGTGTTTCCCATGTTACACAATCAATTCCAAAGCTCTTGAGAGAGACCTTGAGAGTGTCCTTGTATCGCTTCTTCTGACCACCATGTGAGAACTTGCCCTGTGTGAGTTCTCTATACAATAGTCTTTTTGGCAAGCGTATGTTTTGCATGCGAACAATGTGGCCAGCCCATCAGAGTTGCCCTCTCTGAAGCAGAGTTTGAATGCTTGGCAGTTTAGTTCTAGAAAGGAGCTCAGTGTCTGATATCTTATACTGCCAGGTGATCTTCAGTATCTTTCTAAGACAATTCAAATGGAAGTGATTCAGCTTCCTGGCATAGTGCTGGTATGCTATCCAGGTTCCACAGGCATACAACAATGAGGTCAGCACAATGGCTCTGTAGACCTTCAGTTCGGTAATTAGTCTTATATCTCTTCTTTCCCATACTTTCTTTCAGAGACTCCCAAACACTGAGCTAGCACTGGCAATGCATGCATCAACTTCATTATCAATGTGTACATCCCTGAAAAGTATACTACTGAGGTAAGTAAACTTATCCACATCATTCATAAATTCTCCATTTGCTGTAACCGATGGTTCCATGCATGGGTGGTGTGGTGGTGGCTGATGAAACACCGGTGTTTTCTTGGTGTTCTTTGTTAGGCCAAAATTAGCAAAAGCAGCAGAGAATCAACCCATACTTTGTTGCATCTCAGCTTCAAAGGCTGCAGTGAGTGCACAATCATCTGCAAACAGAAAATCATGTGCCAACACTTCTACTTTGATCTTGGCTTGTAGTCTTGTCAAGTTGAAGAATGTGCCATCAGTTCGGTAGCTGACCTTGATGCCATGTCCATCCTCACTGAAAGCATTTGACAACATAGCCAAAAACATCGTGCTAAAAAGCACAGGAGTAAGCACACAGCCTTGTTTCAATCCACTGGTGACTGGAAAAGCACAAGAGCATTGTCAATTATCCAAAACCTGGGCAAGCATGCCATCATGAAATTGATGTACAATGCTGATGAACTTCTCTGGGCAACCAAATTTTGACATAATTTTTCACAAGTCCTCATGACTGACAGTTTCAAAGGCCTTGGTCAGATCTACAAACATTGTGTACAGACCTCTGTTCTTCTCCTGGCATTTCTTCTGGAGTTGTCAGGCAGCAAACACTTTTTCTTGGCCCTTTCTGAAGCCACAAAGGCTTCATCTTCCAGGTGAAGGATCAGCCTATTAATGAGGACTCTGGCAAGAATCTTGACAGCAATGACTAAGAGAGATCCCCCCTCCCATGATTGTCACAGGACAATCTATTTCCTTTATTTTATAGAGATGGACAATGGAATATCTTTGAACTCCTGGGGGATAACCTACTCTTGCTATATAACTCAGAAAATTTCAGTCAGCTTTTGTATGAGCAACCTTGTAAATCTCAGCTGGAATAGAATCAGCACCAGGTGCTTTGCCATAAGAAAGGAGCCTAATGACATTCAAAACCTCTTCTTTGGTTGGAACTTCAGCTAGAGAGGGATAGACTTCAACCTGAGGTAAGAGTCAATGGCTTCAGCATTGTCTGATGATGGTCTGTTGAGGACATTATGGAAGTGTTCAGCCCATCTCTCTAAGATCATGTCCTTATCACTAACCAATGTGGCTCCATCAGCACTGAGTAATTGAGATGTGCCATAGGTCTTTGGCCCATAAAAAAGCCTTCAGGGAATCATAAAAGCACTTTAGATTGTTACAGTCAGCATAAAACTGAATTTCATCTGCCTTCTTAGTGAGCCAAGAATCCTGTGTCTCTCTAAGTTTTGCTTATACTTTACTTTTGATGGAATCAAATGCTGCCTTCTTAGAGATAGATGAACTATCCTGCTGGCAAATCCTGTGGAGTTCTCATTTTTCATTTAGCAGTTTCTGAATTTCCTTATCATTTTCATCAAATCAGTCTTGATGTTTGCAAGTGTTCCAACCCAGATGAGCAAATGCAGTGCTATACACCAAATCTCTGAAAGCTGCCCACTCTTTTTCTGCTCCACTGTTGCCAACTGTGTGTTGGCTCTACTTTCCCTCCAAGTTAGCAGAACTGTTCCAGCTCAGAGAAGAACTCTAATCTGTTGACATTAATTCTTCTGGTAGTCATTTTGCCTTGGGGATGCTGCTTTTGTTGAATGGGAATATTTAACTTGGAAAGGATAAGTCTAGTACTCTGCCCCACACATTGCTTTTGTCACTCTCACATCCTGTCTGTCTCTTCTCCTTACAATCACACAGTCTATTAAATGGCAATGTTTGCTGCTAGGGTGCATCCACAAAGTTTTATTGGGTTTAAGTAAATGGAAGATAGTGTTGGTGATGAGAAAGTCATGAGATGCATAAGTCTGCAGCAGTAAGTGACCATTGCTGTTGCTATTTCCAACCCCATTCCTCCCTAGAACTCCTTGCCAAGTCTGGTAGTCTGAGCCAACTCTAGCATTAAAGTTACCCAGAATTATAAGCTTGTCCTCTTTTAGCACATTGATGATAAGGGTCTTCAGGTCTTCAAAAAATTTTTCTTTAATCTAATCAGGACTCATCATGGCGGGAGCATAGGCACTGATGATGGTGGCGTGACATTTTCCTGCAAGTGGCAATCGCATTGTCATGAGCTTGTCATTCGCTCCTTTTGGTAAGCATATAAACTTGTTGACTAGATTAGCTTTGATTGCAAAAACTACACCAGCTTCATGGAACTCCCCTTCACTGCAGCCACTCCAGAAAAACGTGTATCAATCTCCAACTGCAGTGAGCTGGCTTTCATTTGCCAGCTTTGTTTCACTCGGGGCTGCTATTTGGATGTGATACCTGCTGAATTCTCTTGAAACAACAGCTGTTCGTCTTTCAGGTCTACTGGATTTTGTGTTGTCTATAAGTGTGTGCACATTCCATGTGCTGATGGTAAGTGGAATCATCTTTGCAGACATTTTTGTATATTTTTGTGTGTGTGTGTTCGACCACAGAGTGGGATTCCCCACCTGCCATGGTAATCAGGCCAGGGTTGAGTAAGCAGACAATTTTTAGATCACCTTTTCTAGCCCCTTCTTCACACCAGCAGGTGAGCGGTACGGTCCTTCAAAGGCTGCTCAGACACCCAGGGGGTTGCTGCTTCCAGTGAGAAACAACCCTCTGGCCTGAGCCACCTGTGTGCAGGGTTGTGACTACAGCTCCCAGTGTATCCCCACCTGCTCCTTTGTCACTTGCCTGTTGACACAGGACTTTTAGATAGGTAGAATGGTAAAATGGTATGGGTGATGTTCTTTGATTTGTGTGTAAACTGGATTTAAGTGAGGCAGGATTGCACAAAGTCATCAGACTCACTCTCTTCTCCAGAGTCATCGCAGTGCAGTGGCAGGACAGAATCAAGACGATGATGATGGCTTAAGATGCAGTGGATGACCCTGGAGTCTTTGACGTCTGACCAAGCTCTAAGTGCTCCACAGCGCCTGCTCTTGGCCGTTGGAAAAAATTGTTCTTATCCACCCATTCCACCAGGGGAAGTCTTCACATGCTTGGGGTAGACATCTCCCTAACTTACCAACAAGTTTGAGACCCCTCTGTTATTCTCAGCCTGGTTTAACCCATCTGCTGAAATGGTTTACCAGGATGTGGCCACTGTCATGCTACAGCTTCTTGGAGCCGCAACCAAGAGTTAGGTGGAAAAGGTGGACATCAAGGGTGCAAAGCAGACTTCAAAAGGGCTCAGCAGCCTTCTCACCAGAGGTACTAGTCTTCCCTGAACACACCCTACACCCCACCCTCGAGGAACTAATACTAATGGGGAGGACCATATGCAAATAACTATGTCCTTACAAATGCTCTGGAGGAGAAAGTGAGGCTGGTGACTTTGCACAGCCCTCCCTTACTCAAATCAAATATACAGGGTAGATCAGAGGGAATTTCAGAGGGAAGGCACTAACACTGAGGGATACTCAGAAAGGCTTCTGGCCATAATAGAAATAGTTATGGTGTGGGAATTGGGAGATCTGGATTCTCGGTCTGGTTTTGACACAAATATAATGCAGGGTTACACTAACTGCCTATATAACCTAGGGAAAACTGCAATGTATCTGAGCCTCCAATTCTCCTGTAAAATGAAGAGATGGACAGGATGATCTGTTAGGTCCTTAAGCCCCCACCTACCTTTCCAGTCTTCTTACCCCTTATACCCCAACACATACTCTCAATCCAGTGACACTGGCCTCCTGGCCGTTCCATGAACAAGACAGTCTATCTGGAATGCTGTCCCATAAAGATGGTCATACCTTTGGCCCTATCATCATCCACAGCCATTCAACTTCTTTGTACAGTAGCTCCAAAATAACATGGTCTGATTATATTTTATTATTCCATCTTTTTTTTTTTCAGTCAAAGACAAGTTTTATTAAAACACCAATTGGGGTAAGCAAGATTCCTAGTGAGTCTGTGCTATTGGCCAGATTTTAAGAATCGGAGCCTATCATTCCATTTTTACCTGTGCTTTACTACCCCTAACCCTATCCTTAATCTTCATCATATACTCCAATCCCTCCATCCCTTTAGATCTTTAGTTCTTATGCTTTTCCTGCCTTGACTGGCTTGGTGAACTACTTCAGTTCTTTGATGTTTTCTACTCTCAAATCCTTTTATCACTTGTCCTATCACCAATAATTCCCTAGCCAAATCTCAGTCCTGGCTTATTTTCATAATCCATCTTCATCATTCCTATTCATATGCTGCTGAATGGAACCTTGAGAAAATCACAAAGCCATGCTAATTGGGTCTACTACAAATATGACAAAACTCAACTGTGCCTTTGTTGCAGCAAGGCAATCCCTTTTTAGATCTCTAATCAAGTCACTATCCTACCTAACACAGAAGCTAATACAAACTATTTTATTCTTCCTTAAGCCCCCTAGCAAATCTCTTTTCCCAACCCTCTCAAGCTGAGGTCTTTACTTCAAATTTGACCAAAAATCTGAGGCCATTCACCAAGTTAAGTATCCTTGTCATCACACATTACTCAGATACATTCACCAATTATCACCAATTTTCACTCCTATATCAGATGAAGAAATGGCCCTTCTTCCTGTCAAGACCAAGCTCTGTACATGTACCCTTAATCCTATCCCCTCCCAGGTTCTCCAGCACATTGTTCAACTTGTCATCCCTTTCTCTAATTGGTCTTCCCTGTCAACTCTTTCTCTGATCTTCAATCTCTCCCTACCTCCTGGCTCATTTTCTGCTGCCCACAACCCCACCCATGTATCCCCTATTCCCACTGGAGATCAGCTCTCTTTACCTCCCCTAACATCCTTGTTAAAGTCATCAATACGAAGCCCTCTTCTAAACCCTCTGCAATCCAGCTGGCTTTTGACTTCATCATTGAAATTATCCTCTCCAAAATTACTCATAATCTCTTTATTGCTATCTCTAATGTCCTTCTGTCAATCTTCATTCTTCTTGACATTGTAAATGCTTTTTCCTCCTAGATGCTCTCTCTTCATTAAGTTTTTATAACACTGGTTCCTTCTGGTTCTCCTATTCTGATGCTTCTTTCTCAAGCCTCCTTTGAGAGCTCTTCATCTATGTCATAACCACTAATGATGGATGTCAGCCAAGACTCTCTCTTGGACCCTTGTCCTCTTCTCCTCCTATACTATCTGACTCAAAGGTTTCATCAGGGCTTGTGGGTTCAAATCATCTCTTTCAAGATGATTACTAAATCTATATATCTAGCCCTGGTCTCTTTCCTGAACTCCACTCCCATATTTTTGTTGTTTACTTATTTTTAATTGTGTCCAACTCTCTGTGATCCCATTTGGGGTTTTCTCATCAAAGATACTGGAGAAGTTTGATATTTCCTTCACAAGATCATTTTACAGATGAGGAAACTGGGTTAAGTGACTAGCCCAGGGTCACACAGACGGTAAGGGTCAGAGGCTGGATTTTAATTCAGGTCTTCCAGACTCCAAGTCCAGCACTCTATCTACTGTGCCACCTACCTGTTCATTCCCACATTACCAACTATCTTCTGGATACCTTGAAATGGATATCTTGCATCTCAAACTCAACATATCTGAAAACAAAACTCACTATTTCCCCCCAAGACTACCCCTTATATTACTATCAAAGGCAACACCATACCTATAGTTTAGTGTTATTTCAGTCTCCTGACTTGTACTTAGCCCACATATCAAATTTATTGTCAAATCTTGCCATTTTTACCTAAAAATATTTTATATGCCTAGATATGAAAGGTGTGCGTATGTGTATATATACATATACTTATGTGTGTGAATACATATATATGCATACATATATGTATGTGCATGTGTGCACATATTTATTGTGTGTATGTGGTATGTGTAGTTGCATTTAAAAAGGTTTGTGAGACATAATTTCTGGGTAATTTGATCATTTTATTAATAATGCCAGTATTTTAATAAAAGCATAGTCATTTGGCTATCTCTCTTAGACCAAAGACAATCATGACTGGGGGAGTGAAGGAGTCACGGATTATATCCCATTGGAAGAGCGGTGTTCCTGAGGGTGGCAATCAACTCTGATTAGTTAACAATTAATAGTTCAATGAATATTACAACGAGGAGCTGGACCTGAGCTTTGATTATGTCATTTACTTCTAAATTAATCACAGCCCTGGGCAATCTATTCAAAGAATTTATCCCCACCCAAATATGAGTAGAGCACAATGGCTACCCTAGCCCAGTATGGTCTGGATAGAGAAGGTTAGCTCAACCTTCCTGGACTAAGATCTTGAAATGAGGATAAAAGAAAAAGGGGTAAAGCTGAATCTCCCTAAATCATTGGTTATTAATAATCACATCTCTTTCTCTCTGTCTCTCTGTCTCTCAGTATATATGTATGTGGATATATATATATATATATATATATAATATATTGTGTGTGTATGTATATTATATGTATGCATATACATATGTATTCCATTCTTTCCACTCACACAGCCACCTCTGTCTTGGTATAGGTCCTAATCACCTCTTGCCTGGACAATTACAATAACCAAATTGGTCTCCCTACTTCAAATCACTTCCAACTCCAATTTATCCTTCATTCTTGTCTAAATGATTTTCCTAGAGGGCATATCTGACCCTGTCACCCTACATCCTTCTGAATAAATGTCAGTGGCTTCCTATAATCTCCAGGATTACATAGAAAGTCCTTTGTTGTACATTTAAAGTCTTTCAAATCTGTCTTCTTTCTACATTTCTAGGCTTCTTCCATTTTACTTCCTCCATACACTCTGCAATTCAGGTACACTACCTACTTGCTATGCCTCACAAAGCATACACCATCTAACCTCTCCATGCTTTTGCTATAGTTCTTCCCCATGCCTGGAATGTTTTCCCTTATCCTCTTTACCTCTTAGCTTCCCTGATTTCCTTCAAGGCAAATTTCACCTCCTACAGGATACCTTTTCTATGCTAATGCTTTCATTCTTCAATAATATATGGTGATAAATGGTATATGGTAATATATGGTACATAAATGGTATATGGTAATATATGGTACATAATATGTGGTATATGTGGTAATATATAGAGAGGCAGCTGGTAGGGGGTCCATCACTCATACAAAAGTTGACTGAAATTTTCCAGGTTATATGGTAAGAGGGAGTTATCCCCCTTGGAGTTCAAGGATGCTTTCATTATCCATCTCTATAAAGGTAAAAGAAAATAGATTGTCCTGTGACAATCACAGGAGGGTCTCTCTCTTAGTCATTGCTCGCAAGATTCTTGCCAGAGTCCTCCTCAATAGGCTGATCCTTCACCTGGGAGATGGTCATCTACCTGAGAGCCAGTCTGATTTCAGAAAGGGCTGAGAGGCAGCTAGGTGGCACAGTAGATAGGAGTCAGGCAGAGTTGAGTTACAATCCAGCCTCTTTCTGCCACAATATCTTCAACTCTAAAATGGAGACAATGACAGCAGCTACTTCCCAGGCCTGTTGTGAGAATAAAATGAGGTATTTGGAAAGTGCTATCATTATTATATAGATATTATTATCTATCATTACCATATGGATATTTGCACATTTTCTTTCCCATTAGAATGTGAGCTTTTTGAGGGAAAAACTGTTTGATTTTCTTTGCATACCTACTGCTTAGCACAGTATATAGTAGATAGTAAGCTGAATCATAGAGTGATGATGGGCAAATCACTCAACCTTTCAGTGCTCTAAGAAACTTTCTAACAAGGTACTAAAACTTGCAAAGAAGGTGGCCATCTACACTGGTAGGAGGAGTTTCTTTACCTGGGAGTTTCCTAGTCCAATGAAATTACAGGTCAAGTTCCTATCCAACATCATAGAGTTGTTCTGAGAATTTACTGAGTGAGTATATGTAAAAGTGTTTTGAAATATAAGATATTACTAATCTGCTCCTTCCAGCTTTGTGATACCATTCATAACCCATAAATTATATCTCATGCTATATATACAGTACATAGATGCAAAGTAGATAATTAACAAAATGTGTACCTTTTTCCTATTATAATTTCAATCCAACTGTCAGGGAGATTCCAGTCTTCATTTTAAAGACCAAAATTCTTGCAGTAAGATGTCATTAAATAAGTAATAAGCTAACATTTATATACCACTTCAAGCAGATATTCACTGACTCAATAGCAGCATTATGCTCTGTTAATTACAGAATTTCTCTAAATCCTGAAATATCACTTCCTGGTAAGTAAAATGAACCTTTTCATTAAAGGTACTCAATTTTCACTTTGAAGAGTGAGAGAGAAATAATTTAATGTCTTTGAATATTTTTCATACTCCATAGAATATTGGATGGATGTCAGTTGACTCCTCTTCACTAGATTATTTCAACATTAAGGCACACCTAGTCAGCTTTTCCTGTCTCTTTAGTATACTCACTTCACTACACTGTAACATACTGATCTACCTTACCTAACAGGTCAATGATGACCACTGTAACTAAATCAATCATCCTTCACTATGGCATGGGCTTGCAATTATTTGTATGGATCAGGAAGGCTACAGATAATAGGCCATTAAGAATCGTGCTTTCCAAGCCACAAAAACATCATGTGACTGCCTGGCAATGGACAAGCTTTTAGATAAGAAGGAAATGTTTAAATTAGTTTATAATTGACTAGGAAGCCTGCCCTTTCCAACACCAGTTCTATACCAGGCTATACTAGTCCTACTTGACAGCTGTCTGCCACATTTTTCCCATATTAGCCCTGTAGGGTCAGGGAATGCCTGACATAAGAGATTCTATATGAAAACAAAAAACTTCCATTGATAACATCAGAGACCCTCAGATTAGAAAACTAAAGGCCTCTTTCATTTGCACTCAGACTTGTAAGAACAACCAAGCCTTCAAAGAAAAATGAACATAAAAGTAAGCCTACATCTGTTTTTTTTTTCTTTTCCAAACCTATATGACTGTTAAATAAGGAAAAGGGCACATGTTATTTGTCACTCATAAAAATCAAATTCAAAAACACTCCAACCTCACTAACTGATTCAGAAAATAAAGTGCATGAGGGTATTTCCAGAGAAACCACAAAGTATGAAAATATTTCTCATTTGTTCAGTTTCAGAGTTTGGGTTTGAGATTCCCCCAAATCACTTTTGATTCTTAGTACAACAAGGTATAAACCTGGCACCACCACACTGCAGGGACTTCTGATATAGGAACAGAAAAGGGCCTAAAGCAAGCTCTCTGATCACTTTAACATATGTACCAAGCATATGAAAAATGGCACGCTGTTCCCTGAAAGTCCATAAAAGACTTGTGCCCTTTATACTTTAGACTGATGAAAAGACTCTGTCCTTAGCAACAGTCTGTTTGGGGAACACTTTCTCTTTGATTACTGGTTTCTGCATTATAGACTGATCACACTAAGAACTTACAGCACAATCCCTCAGCTTTCTCAGGGAGAGAATTTATTTATGGCGAGGAGGGTCAATGATGCCGATGGGAAACATTATTGGAGATTTGCATCTCACCTGCTCAACTCAGCACAATGAAATCATGTTGCCAAATTCTTTTTGCTGCCTACTATTGAAAGTCAAAGTGACTTGTGTTGCCCTCTCTGGCATATAAGAAATATTCTTTGACTACAGGGCAAAAGCAAAGGACTTTGAAATTTGCTAAGAGGTTAACTTCCATTTTTCTTTCCAATTTACATTAAATATTAACTTTGTTATGGGGATAAATATTTCAAAAATAACTGCAGAAATTTTGATGCTTTCTACTTTTAGCAATAACGATGATGACACTTTCTACATAGAGATAGTTGTATTTAGAAGTTTTAATGAGTTGCTAGTGACTATTTTTTTTGTTCAAAAGTATATAATAGGAAGAGCACAAACCTTAGAATCAGAAGACATAGTCCTAATTCGGTCAGTAAATAACTGGGTGACCTTTAGCAAAGCATTAACCTTCTCAAAACTTTCATTTCTTCATCTGTAAAATGGAAAAAGTAACAACTAATATGTTTATCTCCTAAGATTAATAAGAGAAAAGTCTTTTATAAACCATAAATTAAAATAAGTATCATTGATCATTTTCATTAGTTAATTACTGATATGCCTAACAAACCAAATCGTGCCTAACTTTTGTTTCATTAAGAATGTGTTTCCTTAATGTATTTTAGGATAGAGAAATATTATTTCACTTATTTTCACAAAAAATTAACTTAAATATACTTCACAAATACAAAATGCCAAAAGAATCCATTGCTTTGAATCTGTGTATATCTTTGGAAAGGTGAACATTCTTTTGTATTACTTATATTTATTCATTTTATGTTCAGGTTGTCTCTATTTTTATATGTACTTATTGTCTCTCCCATTATAATATAAGCTCCTTGAAAAAAGAAGCTTATTTCATTTATTATATTTGCATTACCAGTACCTGGCATATAGCAGGTTCCTCATATGATTGACTTATTGGTCATCTGAATTGCAGGATGGGAGGGTGAGGGAGTGGCTTGTGCTCTGGAGCTTTAACCTGTCCCAAACAGTTCAATTTTTTCTCACTATTACTTAAACAAAGTCATCTAAAATGTTCTTATCAAATATGAGAAAGTTGAAAGCATAGGTAAGACACAAGGTAACAGTCAGGATCAAAAGAAAATCAACAGGAAAGAATAATGAATTAAATATAGTGACAGTGATCATAATTCAGATAAATCTAAAATACTGTTTTTAAATTAAAAAACTTTCATGAGGAGGAAGGTGAGGGATTTACTAAAAAATGAAAATAATTCAAAAACAAAAGATACTCCCTTCTGTCTCAGAGAACAATTACTTAGAAGAGGAGAAAAAAGGGGCAAAAACTTGAGCAAAACTAATCAATACATCAACCAAGTCTGATATTACATGCAGTTGCACATTATAATCCACTCCATTTTCCCCAACCGAAAAAGGAAAAGAATGTTGATTTCTCATATCTCTTCTTTAGGGCTAAGTTTGGTCATCATAATTTCACAAAATTGTCTCAATTTTGCTGCTCATTTTGTTCTTTCCACTTATGAAGGGGTTGAATCATGTATATTATTTTCCTGGTTCTGCTTACTTCATCCATTTTCATTTCTCTATCCATCTATTTATCTATCTAGATGTATATACATATATATCATCCCATGATTATTGGTATTCTTCATTTTCATCATTTATCGTGACTCAATAATATTTTGTTATTTTTATGGACCTCAATTTGCTCAGCCATCCACCATCTGACATCTATTTTGTTCTTTGTTATTTGATGCTACTGACAGGGCTATTACAATTAGTTTAACATATGTAGGACGATTCTTTCTACTTTGACCCCCTTGGGGTTTATATCTAGCAAGAGGCCATAGGGTATGGACATTTTAGTCAATTTCTTCCTAAAAAACCAAATTGATTTCCAGCATGGTTGAATTAATTCAGAAATCCACCAAGAGTACATTATTGTGTCTGTCTTTCTATAATCTCTCTTTCATTCACTATTTTCATCTTTTGTCATTCCCTCACTGAAAATTGGAGCAATTGTGGTTAATAGTTGACCCTTCTTCATTTGAATAAATATGCAATCAACTGTCTATATCAGGAGTGGGAACCTGTGGCCTCAAGGCCACAGGAGGCCTTCTAGGTCCTTAAGTGCAGCCCTTTGATTGAATCCAAACTTCACAGAAAAAATCTTTTAATAAAAGGACTTGTTCTGTAAGACTTGGACTCAGTCAAAAGGCCATACCCAAGGACCTAGAAGGCCACATGTGGCCTCAAGACTACAGGTTCCCCACCCCAGTCTATATTCTTTGACCACTTATCCATTAGTGAAAGGGTTTGGTCTTATATATTTGCATTTATTCCCTATATTTAATGGATATCAGACCCTTATCAAAGATATTTGATATCAATGTGTTTTTTTCTTTTTTCTTTTCCATCTTGCCCCCAAATCAACCATTTCCTTCTTATCCTAATTGTGTTAATTAATATATTAGAGCAAATTTCATGTCATCAAAATGTCATTTGTGACTACCTCTATCCCTTTGAGGATACTGTAGATACTATGTATGGTCCATTTGTATAGCTATAACATCTAAAACTGTGACATTCACCAAGCAAGTGCTCAATAAAGGCTTACTGAATAAATATTTAAACATTAAATATATAGCCATACAGAGTCATATTTATATGACTCTGGCAGGCGTCAGCTACTTTGAAATATCAGCTGGATTCTTCAGCTTCCATAGCAAAAGTTGTACCAAAAGTAATACTAAATATAGCAAGCAGAGGTACTCCAAACTCCCTTAACATTAAGTGTACATCTCTCTATCTATAAATATCGTGTGGAAATATGATGCCTAGAATCACACATATTTTGGGGGTTATGCAGTATACAAAGCCTAACCTACATGGTATCTATGAGGTGACAATCTCTTGAGTGACTCTGGATAAAGTAATAAAATTCACCTTGGATTACTCCCAATATACCAAAAACCTAGGTTTCCCTTCCTCGTGGACAAGCAACGGGCAGGCAGTAGAGTTAGTCCATTTTCCAAAAAACATAATCAATTTTATTGCTACAGATTTTCTAATGATAGGTCTTTTTTTAATGGTGTTAATGAAGAATTATAGTAGTAATCAAAAAATTATCCTATAATGCCTAAAATGGTTAATGTTCCTACATTATTAAGCTCAGGGAATGGCTTACTTACCTAGCAGGATCTAACCATATGTTCTACACTTCTCATAATTAGAAGTGCATGGAGATTATATTTTGCAATGCAATATACTTTTCCTTTAATTACTAATTTCTTATGGGATATATTGTCTTAGCAAAAAGGTGGTACATGTTTTTTAAACAGAAAATGAGCTGGTAATGAAATTTGCTAATAAAAGTAACGTTGGTGTTTTGCAACACAAAATCTGTGCTACTACTGCAATTAAAAATGGCCATTCCTGGGGGCGGAGCCAAGATGGTGGAGTGAAAGCAGTGACTTGCTTGAGCTCTCCCCCAAAACCCTCCAAATACTCATTAAAAAATGGCTCTAAACAAATTCTGAAGCAGCAGAACCCACAAAAAGACAGAGTGAAACAAATTTCCAGCCCAAGACAACTTGGATGATTGATCAGAAAGGTGTATCGCACCGGACTGGGAGCGCTCCAGCGATCCTGGAGCAGGCTTCAGAGGACTGAATCTCAGACAGCTGTGGAGGTTTCCAGACTCCTCAACCCACTAATGCCAAAGACAACTTAGAAGGTCAGTGGGAAAAGTCTGTTTCTGTGGTGATGAGAAGGAAGGCGGGTCTCAGCTCCATTCCCAAGAGTGTGGTGGGGGGGGGGGCAGCTGCTTCCCGAGCTTCCGGCCCACAGACTGAGGGGGAATCCAGTGGCTGATCAGAGAGGGACTGCAGGGATCTCTTTGCCAGTGCTGAGGCAGGAATCTCTTGCTTTGCCCTGTTTGGATCTGGGTCACAGTTCTGGGCGGTGTGCTGGGGTGAGGAGGAACGCTGGCTGGTGGAGCTTGTAGTGGCTGTGGAGAGGAACCCTCCTCACAGTTACAGGACAGAAAGGAATACTTGTGGTCACAGGCCAGGAAAGGAGTAAACACCTCGCCCCTTATCATACCACCTTGGAAGAACTGAAAATTTACAGGTCCCTACAAGTATCTCTGAAAACAGCTGTACAAACCCCTGAAGCTTGGGACAGTACATTCTCCACATTGGAAGCAGACTCTTACCTTAACAAAGAGTTTAAAACTCAAGTAATTGGCTGGGATCATGAGCAAGCAGCAAAAAGAGTCAGACTATATTATCTTACTTTGGTGAAAAAGAAGATCAAAATATACAACCAGAAGAAGACAACAAAGTCAAAGCTCCTACATCCAAAGCCTCCAAGAAAAATATGAATCAGTCCCAGGCCTTGGAAGAGCTCAAAAGGGATTTTGAGAAGCAAGTAAGGGAAGTAGAGGAAAAACTGGAAGAGAAATGAGAGTGATGCAAGAAAATCATGAAAAACAAGTCAACAGCTTGCTAAAGGAGACCCAAAAAAATACTGAAGAAAATAACACCTTAAAAAATAGCCTAACCCAAATGGCAAAAGAGGTCCAAAAAGCCAATGAGGAGAAAATGCCCTAAAAAGAAAAATTGGCCAAATGGAAAAGGAAGTCCAAAAGATTACTGAAGAAAATACTTCCTTAAAAATTAGAATAGAGCAATTGGAAGCTAGTGACTTTATGAGAAATCAAGACACTGTAAAACAAATCCAAAAGAATGAAAAATTAGAAAACAATGTGAAATATCTCATTGGAAAAACAACTGACCTGGAAAATAGATCCAGGAGAGAGAATTTAAAAATTATTGGACTATCTGAAAGCCATGATCAAAAAAAGAGCCTAGACATCATCTTTCAAGAAATTATCAAGGAAAACTGCCCTGATATATTAGAACCAGAGGGCAAAATAGAAATTGAAAGAATCCACAGATCTCCTCCTGAAAGAGATCCCCAAAGGAAAACTCCTAGGAATATATAGCCAAATTCCAGAGTTCCCAGGTCAAGGAGAAAATATTACAAGCTGCCAGAAGGAAACAATTCAAGTACTGTGGAAACACAATCAGGATAACACAAGATTTAGCAGCTTCTACATTAAAGGACGCAGGGCATGGAATATAATATTCCAGGGCAAAGGAGATAGGATTACAACCAAGAATCACCTACCCAGCAAAACTGAGTATAATCCTTCAGGGGAAAAAATGGTCATTCAGTGAAATAGAGGACTTTCAAGCATTCCTGATGAAAAGACCAGAGCTGAATAGAAAATTTGACTTTCAAATACAGGACTCAAGTGGAACATGAAGAGGTAAACAGGAAAGAGAAATCATAAGAGACTTATTAAGATTGAACTGTTTACATTCCTGCATGGAAAGATGATATTTATAACTCATTTTGTCAGTATTAGGGTAGTTGGAGGAAAAAAATATATGTATGTAGATAGATAGATAGATAGATAGATAGATAGATAGATAGATAGATAGATAGATAGAGGCACAGGGTGAGTTGAAGATTAAGGGGTCATATCTGGAGAATAAAATTAAGGGATGAGGGAGGATTATACTCAGAGAAGAAGAAAGGGAGAGGTAGAATGGGGTAAATTATCTCACAAAAAAAAAAGAAAAGTCTCTTACAGTGGAGGGGAAGCAGGGGAAGGTGAGAGGGAATGAGTAATCTTATTCTCATAGGATTTGGCTTAAGGAGGGAATAACATACACATTCAATTGGGTATGGAAGTTTGTCTTACCCTACAGAAAGTAGGGGGAGAAGGGGACAAGAGAGCAGGGGGATGATAGAGAGGAGGGCAGATTGGAAAAGGGTGTAATCAGAAGTAAATACTTCTGAGGAGGAACAGGGTTAAAAAAAAAGAATAGAATAAACGGGAGGGCAGAATGGGATTAAGGGAGGTGGAGTTGGTTTTTCGCAACATGTCTGCTGTGGAAGTGTTTTGCAAAACTGCACATGTACAACCTGTATTGAGTTGCTTGCTTTTTGATGGGGTAGGGGGAGGGAGAGGAGGAGGTTTGGAGCCTAAAGTTTTGGACACATATGTTTAAGAGAAAAGTTTTCACATGCTATCAGGAAATGAGAAATACAGGAAATGGGGTGGAAGTCTGTCCTGCCCTACAGGGGAATGGAGGGGGAAAGGGATAAGAGAAGGGGGGAGACAGAGAGGAGAGGACAGACTGGGGGAAGGGATATTCATAATGCATGCCATCTTGGGGTGGGGGGAGGGTGAGACGGGGTGAAAATTTGGAACTCAAAAACTTGTGGAAAAGAATGTTGAAAACTACAAATAAATAAATTTATATCCAAAAAAAATGGCCATTCCTATGTCTCCCCTGAATTGTCCCAGATTTTTCTAACTTCTAGTGATGTTTACTGATTATTGAAGGACACAAAATTATAAGACAAAAGGAGCTTTTCAATGTTCAGTGAAAATGTGCCTTGTCTACTAGCACTATCAGTTATGAACAGAAATGTAATCAAATTAGTTTCTACTTTTAGTTAATTTGAAAAAAAGTTTATTTGACATTAGTTTCATGTTCAAGATAATTAAGGAATTGATTCAAATTTAATAGTCTAAGAATCATTCCCCAGTAGACAAATGGTCAAAGGATATGAACGAGAAGTTTTCAAAGGCAGAAATAAAAGCTATCAACCTTTAAAAAAAATGTGAAAAAAAATGCTCTAAATCACAATTAATTAGAGCAATGGAAATTACAGTAACTTTAAATTTTCACCTTACACTACAAGAATGTCAAAGATGATTTTTTTTTAAATTTAAAAAAAGAAAACAACTAATGTTGGAGTGTTATATTAGTATACTGATTGTGGAGCTGTGAATTGCTCCAGCCATTTTGGAAAGTAACTTGGAAATATGCCCCCAAAATTACCAAACTGTATACCCTTTGAGTCAGCACTGTTAGGCCTACAACCCCAAAGAAATCCAAGAATAAGGATTAAAAATTTATATGAACATACTATAAAAATATTTTAGCATCTCTTATCAAGGTAGTAAAAAAAAATGTAAGGGAGATATTTTCCTATTCTCAAATGCCTAAATGTGACACATGAATGTAATAAAATACTATTGTACCATATACATATTGTACCATATATGTACATATTGTACATATACAAATACATATTGTACCATAAAAAAAAATGATGAAATAAGCAGTTTCAAAAGAAACCAGAAAGACTTTTACAAACTGATCAGAGTTAGGTAAGCAGAACTAAAATAAAAATTTATTACAATGACAACGCTATAAAGAAAAACAAATCTTGTATAATGACAACATTATAATGAAAAACAGACTTTGAAAGACTTGAGAACTGATGAATGCAATAATAAATTCTGAGTGGAAAGGAATGAGAATGAAATATATCACTCACCTCCTGGAAGAGAGACGATGAACCTAAAATGCAGAAAAACATTTTTTCATATTTGTTTTGGGAATTTGTTTTAGAGGAATTTGTTTAATTTTTTTCAGAGTTTTTTTTTAGTTTGATTTGGTGGGGAGGGTTTTCAGTAGGGGTGTGTGGAAAGGACAAATTAATTTATAAACTGCTTATTAATTAAAAATAATACACAAACAAAAAATTTGTGAAATACACTTAGTCTCTCAAAAATGCTTTATAAATTGTTATGGTGGAGGATGAGAAGGAGAGAAACTTGGTCTAGTAAATGAACTGATATACAGTAAAAAACAAGCTGTGGGCCTATCTTGAATTTTCTAGTAGGGGAGCTACTCTTAAGTGTGACACTGTGCTGTATGCATAGCTCCCTACAGAACTGATACAAAATGAAATACAAGGAGAACAATTTACATGATCACCAAAATCAAATAAAGGAAAACAACTTTAAAATACTTCATAACTCTGATCACTCCAGTGAGCAGTTCTAACTTCAGTGATATATACCTCCCACCTCTTGGCACAAAGGTGATGGACTAAAGGTAGGGAATGAGACATATGTTTTCAGATACATTTTCAAAGATATACATTTTAAAAGGAGGGCTTCTATGGAAAGAGGGACACCTAGTGATTAGTAACTATGATTTTTTAAAAAGGAATGAAAAACACTATCAATAAAATTTATTTTAATATTGGAAGATAAAAAGTTCAGAAAAATGCAAATAAATCATTTTTGTTGCCATCATATTAAATTTAATAAATACTTCCTTAAAACAATCATACATAAAAAGTCCCAAATTTCATATATAATTCCCTTTTTTGTTTGTTTTTCTTCATATATTGAAATGTCTATGTTTGAGTTACAAACACAAAATAAAATTAAGAATTCTTTTTCCAGTGAGGCATAAACAGAATTTTCCACTTAGGAACTATGTTCAAACACATGGATTCTAACCATGCACTCTAATTAGAGAATTTAGGTAGCATGAATGAGCTGAATGGGACTGTGGATGATAGGACAGATGCTAAGAATCAGACTATATTTCAGGACAAATGATTGGGAAAGACAAGCCAAACTAAAATCCCAGATGGTGTGTTTAATAACTTCATAGTAGGCACATGTAACTATCAGCAGGATATCTGTCCTTCCATTCAGATGAATAGATGATGAAATCAACTCCTAAGGATTTTTACACTGCATCAGGAAGGAATTTATAAGACATGATCTGATGAAATGAGTAATGTGGAAGATATCAGTATGAATTTTAACTAATTTAAGTGATTCTTATCTTAATAGAAGATGAACCTAGTGATTCTGTAACACATAAAATATAAATCCTTTAAGGTCAAGGACTTTCTTCATTTTGTGTTTGCAAACCTAGTGCATATCATAGAGCCTTGAACATTGGTAGCACTTAATAAATGCTTGTTTAATTGATTTTAATCATGAGAGGCAGCAGTGTATAGTGGACAGAGTACTGGAAAGGAGAAAGTTGATTAATATGACTTCAAAGGTCCCTTCTAACTTTAAATCTATAATCCTCTCATCAACCTATCAATAAATATTTATTAAGCCCTTATTCTGTTTTAGGCACTGGGCTAACCCCTGGGGATATAGACATAAAAATGTAACAGTTCTTGCCCTCAATGACCTTATATTCTCTTGAAATAATCAGAATAGCTTACATTTGCAGAATATTTTAGAGATTTCAAAGCACTTTGCCATATAGTATATTATTAGAAAAGGAAAGTATATATAGATGTACTTATATAGGTATATCTATGGAAAGTAGAAGAGGTATTACTTCCCTATTTAAAAGACAAAGAAATTGAGGCTCAGAGAAATTAAAAAACCTATCCATAGTCACACTGCTCAGAAGAGGCAACACCAAAACTCCAATTATGGCCTTGAAACTCCAAGTCACTTGTCTTTCTAATACCCTATCCTCATGTTGGATGAAATCAGAATAATTCAATTATCTGAATATTAGCAAGAGAGAAACAAACCAAAGTTATAGGCATGCAAAAAAATTTTTTCTGGATTTAGAAACTGCTGTATTCAGTCAACCAATTACTTTCAAAATGGATGTATGACTGAATTCAGTCAATTGTTTTCAAAGTAACCACTGTGAAATAGATTAAAATAGTTAGGCTTTTTTAAAATATTAGTCTCAGTATGTAGACACAGCCCATAATGATAGCTCTTGAGGTCTGAAACAATAACAAAAGATACATTCAGACACTTCCTGTTCTCCCATGTCACCATCCTTGGTTTTTTTTTCTTTTTCATCTTTTCCAGCTATGTGAAAGAAAAAGTAGAGTCAAATTCAGTTAGTTTAAGGAATTGTGATGCTATCTTCTGTCCACACTGACAAATAGTGTGGCTGAAGAATTAGTGGAAACTCCAGGAACTTGTGACTCTTTCCTTAATTTCTCCTGGTGCTGACACACTTCTGAATATTCAACTATCATCTACCATTTCCTGCAACTCAACTTCTATTTCCTATGCAGGTAAACTGAGTGGAAAAGGGCCAAGAAGGCCAGATATTGAGAGCTTTAGCTCGCAAACAGTAATAAAGTAACCCTGAACCGAATTATGGTATTCTTTTTCCCTAGAATAGACTTTCTACCAGTAAAAAGTGAACTTGAAAGGTCAGAAGTTCAAACTACACAGCAAAAATCTTTGATATTGATACAGTTGTCACGTGTGCCTCTTGAGCACATATAATTAGACTGGAAATTTTATTAAAACAAGTTCACTGTTGGGTAACATTTCTATTATTTTTCCACCTCCAGCTACAGCCATAACAGAGAAGGCTAGAACCATATGTAAAAGTAATTCATATATGTTATCCAGGTTTTGCAAAGAATTGGGGAGAAAGACCATTCAAACTCTTTTTTCATTCATGTCTCAGGGCTGATGGTTAGGAGAGCCCAATCTCCTAAAGTGCATGATGAAAATGTGAAGCCATAGCAGAACAAAAAAAGAATGTTAAAAAAAAAAAAACTTGAGACAGGTACATTTCATAACCATTATGAAAATGATTCATTTTCTTGAAATGTTAGAGAACAAATGTTTATAGAAGAAAGAAACCTGTTTCCCTTCAGAAAAACTTTCCCATAGCTATGATAATGCCTGATAAAATTTTCTTCAAGTTTCTCAGGACAGGACAAATGTTCTGCTTCCAAGATCATGCAGAGGAGTATTCACAGTACGACAAAGAAAGGTTTTCCTCCCTCTTCCTTCTAGGCTTTAGAGAGTATCTTACTGCAGGTTGAAGAATTAGACAAATTAAATTGTAAATAACATTATAATTTCTTATATGGTGTTTATGTTTAATCTAGCACAAAGAATCTTGAACTTAAAAGTCAGGCTTATTACCAACTATCCAAAATACATTAATTGCGTGTATATATGGGATTTTGTTCACTCTATGCTTGTCTTTCCATGACACAAAAATTTAAGAATCAAGTGACTAGGACAGAAAATAATCAGTGAAACTGTCTTCATTACCATATAGGGCAAAAGAGTTAGCTGAATGATATGTGCAACATTCAGTTCAATGAATATTTTACAGTTTGTTAGTATACAACTTTCCCTTATTACATCCATGGCGTGAGAGATGATCTCTAGAGCAGAATGAAGACTCCTCAAAGGGTCAATAGCTCTTGTTAATAGTGCGGTACTGTTTTCAAAACCCTCCTCTCTCAGACCCTGTTTTTAAGCATGTAGCAAAAAGAATAGCCCTACCCCCAACCTGAACTACTTGCCCTTGCAAAACTTCCCACCTTTTCTTGTCTCTGGGTAAACTTGTGCAAATGCCTTTCTTCTCTGTCGCTGGGGAAGAAAGCTGTGAATAGATGGTACATCCCGAAACCCAGCCAACGGGGTAAGGGAAAGGGGTTAGGGAGGAGGAGCTCACATTAGGGTATAAATAAGGCTTGCTTTCTGTAACCAACTCTTACTCTCCCGGCTGTAGCACAAGGGGAAGAGGGGCGGTACCCTTTCTCATGAGAAAGCAATAAAACTCCTTTTTGTCTTTCTTAAGAAAAATCTCTGACTGATTATTACAAGGGGGTCACAAACACCCCACACAATGAGTAACTATCCTCAGCTGTTTTCATTTATCTATAATTGTCCTATACTCTACTCCAGGTGAACAGCTGTACTCCTCAAAGTAAAAGATCATTTGTCACCTTCAAAGAATTCTATTACCCTCAAGGTGATGTGGAAAACTTCTATGGGGGAAAGGGGAAGGGAATAAGTATTTATTAAAACAATTACTGTGTAAGCAATTAACAAATATCTTATTTGATCCTCACAATAACCTTGAATGGATAGGTGCTATTATTATCCCCTTTCTACAGTTTAAGAAATGGAGGCATTCAGAGATAAGTGACTTGCCCAGGGTCACACCGCCTGTAAATTTCTGAGAGTGCATTTGAACTCAGGTCTTCCTGACTCCAGGCCCAGTGCTCTATCTATTGTGCCACCTAGAAGCCACAGGTAATCTTGAAGTATCTATATTCCCATTTTGAGGAAATAACTCATTCTCCAGTCCCAAAGTGTGATGATTACTTAATGGGGGCACCAAGAAAGCAATACCACAGAAGACAAGGAATTGCCTGGGTTATAACATTTACCTTGTATTTGACTTTACCCGCAACTGCAGACAGCCTATGAGCTCAACTTTCTTCTTCTTATTTTTTCTGTAAAATTACAAAGATAATTCAGAGGAAATCATGATATACTAAAGATAGCATTGGATTGGGAATTGAGAAGATCTGGGTTCAAGTTCTACTTCATCATGTATTTACTAGCTGTGTGACCTTAGGCAAGTCATCAGGTCTCTCAGGGAATGCTCTAAATCTGTAACATATTGATAAGAGGGTGTTTCCTCATCCAGAAATCCTCATAATAATAACATCATATGTCTAATAAAAAAAATTACAAAGGTACCCTTTCACCTCTTCAAAGATGTGATTTTATCACCTAAAGCAGCCTAAGTAAGCATTGTCTACCGTAGTGTTATTTGGCTGTCTTCTAGACAAAGGAGTTTCACTAAGGGGTACTCTTATTAGAAATTAAATTGGTTCTCAGACAATTCACCTTTCTAGGCAAGCAGACTAGTAAAATGATTCATTGGAGTTGTTTATCCTTTAGAACAACTCAAACAAAAAGGGTCATTAAAAAAAATTTGACTGAACTTGTGATTTACTTATGAGCTCTCAATGAGAAATTCCCTCAACCAATCCATTTGTAAACTTTGATCTGCAACTTAGACTTTTAGGGGCTCTGAGAGTCTAAGGTATTTGCTCAGGGGTCACACAGCCAGCATATATTAGAATCAGGACTAGAACTCCGCTAGTCTTCCTGAGTCCAAGGCTAGTTCCATCTACTAGGTCACATTACCTATTACTATTTTAATAATGAATTTTATCATTAGTGTCATTTCACAGAATGAAAAACCCATTCAAAAAAAATCAAATGATATTGCTAAGGTCATGCCAAGGTATAATCACACACACACACAACACACACACACACACACACACACACACACAAAATAACTCCCAAAGTCTTGACATTCATACCCCACTCCTATTAAACCACCCAAATTCTTTATAGAAATAATTATGCATATATACTTTAATACTTTAAGAAAGTAACACAATTTATTTTTGGACCAAAAATTCATTAATAATACAAATTTCTCTGCATTTGCTAAATTCCCAGTGTTACTGCAACAGTATAATACAATCGTGTGTGTGTTTTTTTCTTGATATGGATTTATTTAAACATATGAAAATACCTCTGTCTTTTCATTCATATAACACACAAAGCCATTAATGTTCATAACCTCAGCTTGTTATTTGGGATAAGTTCTGGAGAAACATGGGCTCATGAGTGAGGATCATGGGAGCATAACCATGCTTGGTGCTCCTGAGAGTCTGAGAATGTTTCATGCTTAGGGCCTCATTTTCACTCATATCAATGCCAAGTGCATAATAATAGCCTGTATTCAAACTAAATGCCATCTTGATGCTCCACTGAGTCAATTAATTTTCTTATATGATTGCAAGAAATATTAAATATTAAATTCAAGAACCTACCTCAAGCTGACTATATATATCAGTTAATTATCATTCCAAGATACTCTTTAAAAAAAAAAACAAAGGTTTTAATAAAAAAACAAACAGCTGCTTTAACAACATTGTTTTCAAAACAAATCTGTAAAAGCCTTTACCATTAGTCTATAATTAAAGTTTCACAATGCATGGGATGCTGGAAATAACCTATCCAATACTTTCCTTCATGCCAATCAGTTTCTCAAAATAAGAAAAGTTGTTTAGGTGCAGAAAGTAAAAATTTTTTAAAAAGTTATATTACTTTTCTTTTGTCAACTGTTGAGAACATCTTTCTATACAGTCTCTAAAAATCATTCTGAAGCCTAGTTCTTAAACTGACACCTGTCAGAGCCAGCCCAACTAATTAACAGCAAGTCCCTGTGCTTCTGAAACCTGCCAGCAGAGCTACATTTCACAGTAAAGAGCCTCCAGGAGCCTCATGAACTGCTTTTTCCATTCAATGCAAGAGAAATGTATCTCCATCTCACCAGAAAGACCATATCAAACAGCTGCTCACAAACCTCCTTCCAAAAGCACTTGATTCCTATGATAAACAGAATTAAATAGTGTCCATATCTGGCCCTAAACAACAGGGCTGGCCTTTACAACGTGGACTAAGCACATAAAATCTCAATTTAAAATCCAGCTTCTATCATAAAAAAGATAGTCTAGGGAAATCCCAGATTGAAACGTTAGCCAGAGCTTATTAACTTACTATTTTTTAAAACAGCATTAGCAAGTTTTGTTTTAATTATTTTTACTGGAAACTATTTTTAAAACCCTTTTCACTCAACAAAACACCAATTTTCTCTTTTGCATTTCAGATGAGGGTAAGATTAAAATGACTATTCTTGTTCAAATGCCAACACCTTGTCAGTCATGCCAAAACAACTTTATTATATGCACCAACCCTGTCAATTAAAATCACAAAGCTAGACGGGACCAGGAGAGTTTGGTCTCTGTCTGCTAGACAACCAGTAGAGGGAGTAAAAAATAATTTTCACAAGCCATGCTGACTCCATGATTATTACACATAACGTAGTGATAATAACTGAATAAAATGATAGGTGGTTAGAGCTGGAAGGGTCTTTGAGTATTATTTTGTCCAAGCATTTCTTTTTAAAATAAAGTTGAAGCCCAGAGAAGTCCACTAGTCTGCCCAAGGCCACACTGTAAACGCAAAGCTGGAACTAGACCAAATTTTCTAGCTCTGAAGCTTGCTCTTGAGACCACTCTGTTTCCCATAAAGTGTGTGATCTAAATGCTTCTCCCTTTTAGTAGAAGAAGTGCTGGCATTCTCCTGAAAGGATAACTCTATTATGTTCAACTTGAGACTTTATAACACAATAGAGGTTCACAGCATACCCAAAAAGGAGCAATATTGAAGTTCAGTATTACCTCCAAAGTGACCAGATAGTGAAAAACTAAAGATCATGATTCCATAAAGGAAAAATGGAAAAGAAAGTTTTATGTCAGGTTTATGTGTGTGTGTTGAGCTTGTTCAGAAATATACTGAGTCAGATTCTTCCCACTGACTAAGGCATTATCTAGTTGTAAACAGGATGTTTAGGAAATACATTAACCCTTTCAGGTATCTATTTGTTACATTACTGCTACCGTATCCAAAAAGGGATTAAAAAGGAAAAGCAATATGGCAGAAGTGTTCATTTGGCAGTTATCTTAAGTAACTCCAAATTGAGTGGTCCCAACAGCTAGCACGTTAGCCACCTCAGGTTTCCATAAATGCTGCAGGATTTGCTTCTGACCAGAGTTGATTAAAAGAAACATCAATGCAGCTGCCACATCTGCGAACCATACATAGAGTACAATGTGCATTTATGAACATCACATTTTAGCAAGAACTGATTAAGCTAATGTCCAGAGAGAGGCAACCAGGATGATGAAGGGTCTTGAACTCATGCCATACAAGAACAAGTTGAAGGAACTGTGGATGTTTAGCCTAAAGAGAAGACAGGAGGCACAATCACTTGCCTCAATTGTCTGAGGGGCTATCAATGACTAATCAATCATCAAACATTTATTAATCATTCACTATTTATTAGGCACTGAGTATACAAAGATAAAAGTGAAACAGTTCCTACTCAAAGGTCTTGCATTCTAATGTGTAGATGAGAGAAAGAAGAGAGAGAGAGAGAGAGAGAGAGAGAGAGAGAGAGAGAGAGAGAGTAAGATAATCTATAACAGGTTGCAGCAGCTGGAAAAGAAAGACCTCACACAGAAGGCTGCTTTTGAGTGGAATCTTAGAAGAAACCACAGAGGGTGGGAGACTCAGGGATATATAGCATGTGTGACAAACTATCTTCACTTTCTTCATCTTTCATCTATACCTAATAATACTCAACCTACTTATCTGACTGAGTAGTTGTTAGAAGATACAAAAGCACACAGTTGGAAAGTACTATCTCGTCTATCAATATCTGACTAAGAATCTTGTCCATAACATACCCAATAAGTGGTCATTCAACCTTTGTTTTGAGATATCCAGTGAGAAGCAGCTCAGTACATTTTGAGGAAGTTCTCTCTGCCTAAAACTGTCTCCACAGATTCTACCTTGTATATATCCTATGTGTGAGTATATGGGGGGAGGGGAGGAGAAAGAAGAGAAGAGAGAGAGAGAGAGAGAGAGAGAGAGAGAGAGAGAGAGAGAGAGAGAGAGAGTTGTTTACAAATCTGTCTTACCCCTTAGACTGTGAGCTCCTTGACGACAGGGTCTGTTTTCACCTTTCTTTGGATCTCCAGCACTTAGTACAGCACCTAGCATGTAATAAGTGCTCAATGATGCTTGATGGCTGACTAATACCTAAGACTTCAATAAGGATATGAGGACAAATCCAATGGTACTTTTCCATCAAATAAATCAACAAGATCCATTGTTATAATGGATACTCTTAGAACTCTGCATAGTGATCCATCATATAAACCTAATTCCGGATCAATATGACTCACCTTTTCAGTTGGACTAGTTCTAGAAGTGTGCAAGAAGTGTAAATAAAGGCATTTACAGATACGACCATCATTATTAGAAATATTTCTGCTCCAAAAATATTTTTAACAAGCCCTACTTTCACTCAATGTATAAAGACACTTTTAAATGAATTAGAAAGTCAAAGTTTTCACAAAAGATTCAAGATTTAAAGCTGGAATAGTTATAAAGAACAAGCCAGACAGTGCCCATTATAAGATACCTGATTAAAAAGAACCAGATTGTAAAGTGATTGAAGAAAACATATACAAGCAAATGTGGGAAAAGGCCAGTGTGCTAGTAAATGGACAGGTATAATTAAACAGGAACATTGTGGATTTTATGGAATAGAGAAAATTAGATGGCTGCTATGTTTCCGATTCCAGAACAAAATGGGTTTTTAACTCAAAATAGACAATAATATACCAAGACAACTGTAATTATAGATTTTTTTAAAATTTATTTCATAGGATATGATTGAGGAGAAATAGATTCAACAAAAATTGCAGAACACTGCTCACTGTCTCATGAATTTTAAGAATGTAAGACCATTGGCAGAGAGTTACAGAGACTTCTCTAGAAAGAATTTACATACATTTTAATTCAAAGTAGAATGCATCCAAAAACAAACCTCTGTGGAGGGGAAAAGATGAAATGACTGAGTAAACAAAGGATTGAGTTTCTGAGTGTATCAATTTATTAAGCAATGCATGGCAATTGCCCAAGAAATTGGGACCAGTAGCTTTCTTCAGCTTTGGCACTGGACCTTGAACACAGAAGACAGACTTTTATGCATAAAAGCAATTAATCAAATACGACCAATTAATTAAAAAGAAGTAATTAACCAGGATTCAAAATTAGGTAATCTGATTTTTAATTGGAGGAAAGATAAGAGACTTTTTAAATTGGGAGGGAAAGAGCAAACAGGTACTATTTTCTGAAATCGGGAAAAGATGTGCCTCACTCCCTTCATCTGTGAACAATCAAAGAAACATGGAAACGGTAACCAGGGCTATGTTTCAGATAAGACATTTGAGTTGCCTGAGATGTATAATTGTGAGAAAATTCCTTGTATTAGTCTTTGGATCTGACTAGGTTCCTGGTAAGCATAACCGAGGTCAAAGATGGGGAACCTGCGGCCTCAAGACCACATGTGGCCTTCTAGGTCCTTGAGTGTGGCTTTTTGACTGAGTCCAAGTTTTGCAGAATTTTCCTTTTATTAAGGGGATTTATTCTGTGAAGTTTGGATTTATTCAAAGGGCCACACTTAAGGACCAAGAGGGCCACATATGGCCTCGAGGTCACAAGTTCCTCACAGCTAACCTAAGCCCTTAGTGAAGGGTCTCTAAATAGCAGGTAGAAGTAATCTAGTTTCCCAGCCACACAAGGCTAGGTTCAAATAATAAGGTTTTCTCCCAATTCCCACAACTGAATAAAGTTTTCTCACAAGACAGAGGCTAAACTAAATCCATAATTTAACAGAAAGGAAACTGAGCTAGCTCCAGAATTAAGTCACACAAGATGGAGTCAGTGTGGTTCACTCAATTTCCACTACCACTTGCTGCTACAATCCCCTCAATTCCCTCACCTCCCAAAGAGAAACTGTGAGACTGGCTCATATTACATTCATAGAGGTAGGTTATATGCTATCAGCACGCAGAAAAAGAACTGACATCCCTAGTCAGAAGATCTCAAATCTATATATCTAGCCTTCATCTCTTTTCTATGTTTCAATCTCAAATCCCCAACTGCTGGCTGGACATCTCCATCTGGATGTCACAAGGAATGCTGAATTCAACATATCTAAAAGAAAACTCATCATCTTTACCCCTAAACCAACCCCTCTTCCCAATTCCCCTGTTTCTACTGTTACACTGGAATAACAAAACTGAGTTTCATCCAGATAAGCAATTTATTCAGCAAAGAATCCAGCTGCAGAAACAAAGCAGGCCCAAATGCTCTCAGTAGCACAAAGGGTTCTAAGCCCTGGTTTCATATGGTTAATACACAATATGTAGGAAGTGATGAAGAAAATGTAACTTTGTTTTCTTATTGGTTTCTTATTGGTATTGGGGATCTGGAGACATTCAGTGAAGAGGTAGAGCGATAGAAGGGTATTCTTGTGGTCGGATGACAGTGGGGATGGGGAGTAAACTAGGGCAATCTCCAAAATCAGGTAACTTACATGGAATTCAAACTTAACTTCACAAAATGGTGGCAAAAAAAATAAAATGGAGTTACATACGCTATTTTTAATGTAACAGATTCCCCCCTCTGATCCTGGGGTTCTCAACCCCCTAGAACCACTTATCTAGATGCTTTGTCTATTAGGGATTTCTGGATAAAATGATAATCTACCTTAAAAGGCATCATAGGATTAGGGTTAAAGGAGCAACTGGTCACCAGGGAATATGCAACATTATGCACATGGGAAGAATCACAAAAAGTACAAGCAGTGGCAGCGAGGTGGTGAAGTGAATAGAGTACTGGCCCTGGATTCAGGAGGACCTGAGTTCAAATCTGGCCTCAGACACATAACCCTATTGTCTAGCCAAAAAAAAAAGTACAAGCAGAAAGAGCAAAAATTATAAAATATTTTGCTCAATACCTCCTAACTGTAACCAAGACAACCAGGATTTGGGATCCCACCATGATGAACCTTGGTTGTTAATGTGGGATTCCTCAAATATTTGCAGTAATATGTGTAGGGGAGTTTGGATGGCCCTAGATCTATTGATATATGAGTAGCAAGATTGGTTTATCATTGCACAGACTCTTCCCTCAGAGGCCATGATGAGGTCTAGCAGAATGACCCATGCCAGGGAATCAACTTTTATTTGGAAAGAAGAGATAGCTGAGCTGGTAACAATTTCTCAATTTCCAATGACAAATGTCAGATGGATTATTCATATACAAAGACCCCAGTGAAGAAGCAAAAAGACCAAATGGGGGGGGGAGCCCTCTCTATGTTCAGTGATGGGGATTCTTGCATTTACAACAATGCCACAGGCTCCTGAGGTTGTGGGTAGAAGAATGGCCTAGCAAGCCCACAGAGTGTTTAAAAACATCCCCCATGTGAATTGACCCATGGGAGCTATTTTGAGTGACACAGATGTAACTGATAAGGCTTGGATGGGCACACTGACAATGTGAGGGCTAGAGACTGGGTGGGGAACCTGAGGCCTTAGGGCCTCAGGTTCCCCACCCCTAGGCTAGAGGCTGTATACTGGGTACACAGGACTGGGGGGGCAGAATCCTCACAGGAGTAGAGCTATTGATCATAAAGTTAGGGGGATATACTTGACATTTGGTCATAAAGAAAAGAATTGTCAAAGGAGGTTAGGGGATGGGGATTGGAGGTACCCAAGATGTTAGAGTTATAAAGTGCTGTATCATTTCCTGACACAGGCACTATGTCCCAAGGGACTGGACCATTTTCATAAATTTGGTGGCAGACCCAACACTTCTCAGATCCGATCTGTATAGGGCTTCTTCAGTTGCTACATGGACTCAAGAAACTGAGTTTTGAGAGGTCCATTTTTCAGAGTGAGTGCACACAAGGGAATCCCAATATGGAATGGAGAACAAGAGTATAGCACTGAGAAGTGACATCAACATGAGTCCTGGAAACAGAGCAGGGTGGTCTTTGTTGGACAATGTGTCATTGTGGGAGGTCGGTCTTCAGATGGGTGTAATATATCCTGGAGTCCTTTCCTTCTACTTAGACAGTGGTGGCTGTGGTAAACAGCACAAAGTAGAGGCCCTCCAAAGAGGGCTGGGTTGAGTTGGTCTGAGAGAAAATTTTACCTAGACTTGGTAACCTGGCTGAAACTTATGAAGGGTGTAGTCTAGGGGTGGGGAACCTGAGGCCTCAAGGCCACATGTGGCCTTCTAGGTCCTTGGGTGTGGCCTTTTGCCTGAGTCCAAGTTTTACAGAATTTTCCTTTTATTAAGGGGATATGTTCTATGATGTTTGGATTGAGTCAAAGGGCCACACTTAGGGAGCTAGAGGGCCACATGTGGCCTCGAGGTCGCAGGTTCCCCACCCCTGGTGTAATCTATAGGTGCCCTCTGTACTAGGGCTCCCTCTTCATGGAGTTTCTTCAGGAGAGGTTAGAAGACTCTTATGTAGGAGGCCAATTGTGTCTCCATCCAAATACAAATGTATAGACTGCAAAGAAAGGCTTAGCAGCTGGGGTGGTGGCCAAATAACATTTCAAAAGGTGATGGGAATAATTCCTGCCTTGGTCTTCTAGGTAAGTAGAAAAGGGGAATGGGGAGGATCTCTGGCCATTGTAAACAGATCTCCCTGCAAAGCTTGCTTAACATGGTTTTAAACTCATGATTCATGCATTCAACCTATCCTGAACTCTGAGGATGGCAGGGAGCACAGAAGGATGGGGCTGCAGGGGATGTGATCCAGGGAGCCACCCAATGCCATCTGATAGTATCAACAATCCCCTGCATCCCAAAATGGCCTTGAATAGAAAGGCATACTTGGTTATAAACTCCAGGGTAGAAGTGGCTTACCTTCCAGTGTGACCCAGATTCCTCCAACCTCTTACTGGTAAAGGGATTGAGAGAGACTCAGGTGAGGAATCGAGGGATATTCTTGTGGTTGGGTGACAGTGGGGAGGGAGAGAAAATCATGCAATCTATAAAAATCAAGTGAATTACATGGAGTTGAAACAAGTTCAAAAAATTGTGGTTATAAACAAAATGTAGTTATTTATGCTATTTTTATTGTAACACTACTCAAGGAATCCCCAACTTTCCATCACTCAGATTCCCAACCTAGAGGGAAAAAAACTCATTTTACTCCACCATATCCTCAAGTTATCACTCTTTATAATATACATATTTCAAAATTTTCATTTGTTGTGGTTTTAACTTCCTATGCTGCAACTGTATATTTTAATGATCATACTTCAGTAACTGTTAAGAGACACTGCAGTGGCTGTAGGTGTGAAGAAGTCAAGTGTTTCGAGGATCATTCAAGCCCCACAACTGAAAAGAAAACTGAAAAGAAAAACATAGTCAAAAATGAAAACAAACAAAAACCAAGAACTGACAAAGTATGGCTTGAAAATGGCCTAATTAATCTTCACAGGCAACTGGAATCTAGAGAGAAGGGTTGTTTTTGATTCTTCTTCAGCGTGGTATAGGCTTCTTGAAGTTGTATGAAAAGAGAAAAAAATACCTAATTCAAAAACAACCTTGTACCATGCCAAATATCATGAAACATTAAGGAATTTATCCAAGAAATAGAGTATTTGTTAAGTATTTACTATGTTCTAGAAATTGTAATAAATGCTGGAGAAATGAAAACAAAAAAGCAAGACAGTCCTTACTCTCAAAGAGTTTACATTTTAATAAAGGAAAACAAAACATAAAGAATGGGGTGGGGGATATGGGCAAAGTAGCTGGTGTGGAAGTGGAGTAGAAAGAAGAGATAGGAGTATGTGAAATAAGCAGTCAGCAAAGACCCACTGGAGCAGTCGTCCTTGAGCAGGCAAGGTGCGGAAGTAGAGAAGCCCCGAGAGTGAACAAAAAGTGAAAGGGAAGCAGGAAGTAAGATGGAAACAAGCTTGATTCAGTGGACTAGGAACTTGCCTGATTTAAACCTCACAGAAAATCTATTGGCTATCATTTAGGCTAGACTAGGAAAAAATGGACTGTTTATCAAAGGTACATTTAATATCCAGTATGACTTAAAAGTGTTGCTCCATAATGTGTCAAAGATCTTGTGAACTCAATGCCAAATTGTGTAAAGCTAGTAAGTGCAGCAAAAGGTAAGCTTATTGAGTATTAAAGATGTTCTAAAGATATAAAAAAAGTTATGTTATTACATTTGTGAAAATATTTGAATTATTTTACTTTGCCCCAAGTAACTCACATACCATTTTATGAATGTTTCATTTCATTCTAATCCCAAGCATGAACCACCAGACAAGCCTGTGTTAGGTCTGTCTCTTGAAGCAAGAGTAATGTCCCATCAGAACCACTATCTCCAAAGAAATAAGATGTCAATATACTGACCCAGAGATATATTATTCTTCTCCTAGCCCTATTTCCAACTTTCTGGGCTTCAAAACCATGCCTTCTCTAGTACTGGCTTATCCTGGAACTTCCTAGGGCCTCTTCTACATGGAGGAACCCACCAACCAAAAACAAAACCTCATGCCCTTCTCCCCATTTGTGAAATCCTGGAGCTTCTATTTTGTGGAAGGGCCCAGGCCAACCTACTTTCATTCTTCGCTCATAGTCATACACCACATCTTAATCAGCTATTCTTCAATTGTTTAATATCTTCTTTGTTTCTGGTTTTTCACCACCACAAAAAGAACCACTCTGTTTTTTTTTCTTTTTGTATGTAAAGGACCTTTTCCTCTTTCTTTGATCTCTTCCCAGCATATATCTAGTAGTGGTATACCTAGGGCAAATGACACACTGTTGAAAGATTTTTAATTTACTCACAAAGTCTGTGTATTTTGAAAGATTTCGGAAATATTACCTCATACTCTCAAAGTGTATTAGTCACATTTGCAAAAAAAAAAAGTTTGAGGAAATGTTAACTGTCCCACCTTCTGAAAGCTGGGGCCATTCAGCTCATGTTAACAATATGGAGACCATATTTGTCTAGGCTCTGGCATGGCAGTTCTTTCAACAGCTTCTGAAAGCAACATACCTAAATATAACTGAAGTGAATACACCAACATATGTCACAACATTCAAATTCTTGGTTTAAATAATTTGACTTGTAAACCCAGAAATATTTAGTTTCCAGTTTCTCTGCTTAAAAGATTCTATAAGGTTGAGGGGAGGGGAGGAGATAGTTTTCTTTTTTGTAATCTTAGAATGTCAAGTTCATATATATATATATAAAACACGAATATTTTATGCTCATAGAGTATAGTACTTTTGCATTCTGTAAAGAGGGATGAAGCCACATTATGTCAAACCAGAAATTACAATTTAATGAAATCATTTTAGAAGAGCCAAGAAAATTATTGTGCTGTGTGTTCTCTTTGTTTATGAAATAAATCTTCAGTCAATGACTTAAAAATGAAATAGCTAATTTTTTGTTATCCACAATGTGTTTTCTAATATTTTTTTCTTAAATTTAGGCATGTAGAGCTTTGCTTCAATCAGCTTTCCCGTTCTCCCTCAGTGTCTGCCTCCATAGCAATTTCACAGGGTGATGGCTCCTCTCTCCCGTATTGAAAGTCTCACATTGACCTGCAGTGCTTTGATTTTGTTTGGTTTATTTAATTTGCACATTTCAAGAGTGTTGAATAATAAAACTGGCATCACAGATTATACAACCAAGAAACTGTTTAGAAATATTTTGCTATTTCTCTCACTTTTTATAAAAAGTAAGTTTCCTAGGACCAAATGTGGCTGGTCAGGAGCCCTAGGGACAACACAAGATTTTTTTATTTACTCACAAAATCTGTATATCTTTGAAAGGGGTAGGAAAAATTCCCTCACATTTTCAGTGCATTAGCCACATTCAAAAAAGGCAAGCCTGAGGGAATGGTAACTATCCCACCTCTGAAAGCCAAGGCTACTCAGCTCATGCTGACAATATGGAAACTATGTTTGTCCAGACTGTGGCATTGTAGTTCTCTCAACAGGTCCTGAAACCAACATAACTGGATATTTATAACTGAAGTGAAAGCACCAATATAGGTCACATAAGTCAAAACACTGTGACCAAATGAATGAAAATGGATTTCTGTCATTTTCCACCTAAAAAAAATATGAACTAGGAAGCAGAGTGAACACGTTTCTTTCTCTCACTGACATGTCTCATCCCTGAGCTTGCTTCTCTTTTCATTTCAGTTAACCTTTCCCAGGGAATATCTCCAAATTAAATATTCAGTAAGACAGAAAGCTAGAAATTCATAGTTTTCCTCCAAACTTTTTTCAGCCATCATTACAGTTCTGCACTTTTCATTTAAAAAATAAATAAATGTGAGCAGTCTCAGAATGTGATGAAGGAAAAGAAAAATAATAAAAGATATTGCATAAAATAGAAAATATCCTTACCCAATACTTTCTCTTCATGTCTGGACTGATTTATACTCTTACCTACTCCTAACTATAGTCCTTTATTAATCTAGGCCAGAGTTTTTTCTGTTAGTAAATCCATCAGTGACATCTCTTCTAAATACACATGAGGTATAATAACAAAGGACCTACTCACGCTTAGGTCTTTTAGGTAAGATTAAAATTTATTGAAGCAAAATCTAGAGCAGTTTGTAAGTTTAACTTTGCCATTACTAAAAAAATATGGCTGAATCTGAAGAGCCTTTCACCTAGAACAGGGGTGGGGAACCTGAGGCCTTGAGGCCACATGTAGCCTTCTGGGTCTTTGAGTCAGGCCTTTTGATTGAGTCCAAGTTTCATAGAACAAATCCTTTTATTATGGGGATTTGTTCTGTGAAGTTTGGATTCAGTCAAAGGGCCGCACTTGAGGACCTAGAAGGCCATATGTGGCCTCAAGGCCTCAGGTTCCCCACCCCTGCCCTAGAAGATGAGTGGTTTCTCCTAGAAACTGGAACAGCAATTTGGCTGCTTCTATTGATGGATACCTTCTAGAATAGTGTTATACTAGTAAACCTATTCCATAAGTGGACAGTGCTATCTTAGACAACTTATCACATAATCTTAGCAAATATGATTTGTATTAAATGTGAGCTATGTGCTAACCAGTAATAACCTGTTGACATATGACAAACTAAGATTTTAAAGCTATAATACTTAGACACAAATAATCTCAATCATTGCTTAGCTGAATCTATTTTCAAAATATTTTCTAATCTGATTTCAACAGGCAGAGAGGTAGAAAAAACATTTGGGGCATAGGGGCCAACATGAGCAATGATAGTGCAAGGTTCATATAGAAGACACAGACTAAGTAGTCCATCATGGTTGGAGCATAAAACATGTACAGTGGAATCTTGAGCTTTTATCTAACAGCAATAGGGATCTAATGAAGGATTCTGAACTGAGGTATGACTTGACTAAATCTATTTGTATGGAAAATGTCTGACAGCAATATGAAGGATGACTCAGAGGAAAGAGAGACTACAGAAGGAAAGCCCTGTCAGAAGAAGTTGGAATAGTATAACAGGTGGTGATGAAGGTTTGTACTAAGCTGGTGGGTAATAAGAACAAGGGAGACTGATATGGTAGAAGAAGAAGGATCAGAACCTATTAACTGATGGGATGTGAGAAGTAAGAACTAGGGAAAAATACCAAACTTGCCCAGGATCATACAGCTGTTAAGTGTCTGAGATCAAATCTGAACTCAGATCTTCCTGAGTAAAGGAGAGAAGGGTGGGATGGTGCACCCGGTGGTACAGTGATTAGAGCAGCTAATGGTACACTGGGCCCAGAGTCAGGAAGACTTGAGTTTAAATCTCCAGACACTTACTAGCTATGTGGTCCTGGGCAAGTTACTTAACCACTGGTGGCTTCAGTTTTCTCAACTAAAATGGGGATAATAATAGCACCTACCTTGAAGGGATGTTATGAGGATCAAATGAGATAATTTGTAAAAGCACTTAGTACAGTGCTTGGCACATAGCAAATGCTATAAAAAGCTTATTCCCTTCCTCTTCCCATATAAATAATGTAGAGATGATTTTTGCTCCAAATCTCAAGTCCATATTTCATTTTTTCTCTTCATTTTTTTCCTTCTTTCTTATCTTCCCTTCCTTCTTTTTGTTTCTTTTCTTCCCTTCTCAAACCAGATACCTCAAAGGGGCTTGCCCTTCTCTTGTGTACCACACACACACACACATGCACATATATATGTATGTATGTATGTACGTGCATATATTTCTAACATTACCAAGCATATATGTATGATACACATATACATTTTAAATTTGCATAATATACATATATACATATATATGTATATGTATGTGTGTGTGTATATATATATATATATATTTGGGGGGAGGGAATGAGGCAATCAGGGTTAGTGACTTGCCCAGGGTCACACTGCTAGTAAGCATCAAATGTCTGAGGCCGAATTTGAACTCAGGTCCTCCTGACTCCAGGGCCAGTGCTCTATCCACTGTGCCACCTAACTGACCCTGCGCATATATGTATATATATATATATATATATATATATATATATATATATATATATATATATATATATATTATATATATATATGTATGTATATATATATGTATATATATATGTATGTATGTATGTATGTATGTATGTATGTATATTTGTGTGTATGTATGTATGTATGTGTATATGTGTATGTATGTATGTATGTGTATATGTATGTATGTATGTATATTTGTGTGTATGTATGTATGTATGTGTATATGTGTATGTATGTATGTATGTGTATATGTGTATGTATATACACACACATACATATATGTATATATATGTATGTATGTGTATATGTGTATGTATGTATGTATGTGTATATGTGTATGTATATACACACACACACATATATATACATATATGTGTGTATATATGTGTGTATGTATATATAAAATGTATTGATACAAGACAGATATTGAACTTTTTTATATATAAAAGTAAACTTACTGTAAACTTTCAACAATATGTTCCATTAAGAGTCACTAGGCATGTTTTCCAAACTTACTCTAATAATTTAAGGGTGGTGACTGAGCCTAAGACAGAACCTCATTTATTGTTCAGTTTGTTCAAGGAGTATAAACTAAAATGAGTTTTATAAGAATGCTTGGGGTTTTCTGTGTGTTTAAATTCAATCTCTTTTCCTCCACAATTTTCCAGACCCAAAATAAACAATGGATTCTATGTTGTTCTGTCTGCATTTCCAAATATTATCTGTGCACAGGTCTGGCATTCTCTCTCAATTCCACAGTTGTTAAGTTCAGCAGTATTGTAAGAACAAAATGAGGAAAATCTAATTTTTGTTTTGTGTGGAGCTATAGTCTGAGTAAGTAAACAACCCATCCACATGAGAGCTGAGTGGAATGTCTATAAAGCCTGTATAGTGTGGTGGCCCATGTTTTTAACTCACTTTCATGAAACACCTATTGACTTGAACATACTAACTCCCATTGATTTCAATTCCTAGAGAGCTAAAAGTATTGAACTAAAAAGAAATAAATTAAAACAATCTGCTTACATAAAATAAAGTAAACACTTCCTGCCTTTTGTCAAAACCTGAGAAACCTCTAATAGCTAGAAAATGTTATTAATGGGAAACAGTACATACATGTGGCATGAGTCTTTATCTTTATAAAATATATGCCGCAGGAAAGAAAATCACTCTGTGACTTATCAGTACAAAGAGAATAAGGAAACAAACAAAATCTACCTATTTTTTTCATGTAATACTGCTATAGCCACCTATGACTATTTTTATATATTAATTTTGACTAAAACCAAAAGTCCTTCTGACTTCCATCACTCTATCTCAAAAAGTCAAATGGTTCTGAGATTACACACAGAAAGGTCTTTTGATTGTTCCACAAAGAAATTACTAATATTTTTACATAAAGTAAATGATCCTATGACTGTACATTCAAAATGGCAACATATGTAGAAAATGTGATGCTTATCTTTCTCTCTTTCTCTCTGTTTATTCTGCTTTCTGCAATATTGCTTAGTTTTTCAGTAGTAGAGAAATCTGCCCAAATCCACCAAAAAAAATATTGGTAGTGACAGGCATATAAGATATGTCATCTAAGGTGTAAAACTTAATAAATAATATCAAAACTTAGAATGGAAAAAAGATGGGAGTCAGCTATACTGACAATTTATACCAAATTACCCACAATGCTCCATATATAAGAGTCTTTAAGAAGTGAAGATGGTTACATATGGAAACATAAAAAAGAACTCCGCCAACAAATGCACTATCTAAATCTCAAAATCAAATTTGTAGTAATCATCTATTATGTTGTGCTGAGAAGTGCTTTTCCATGCTGTTTGTAAATAAATGAGAAAGAACCTGAAACAAAGGTAATTTTGTCACACAATAAAGGATTGCATTTTAGTTCCAAAGCAGGTCTCTACAGGGCCATCAGACAGCTTGCTGGAGTGGAATAATTAAGTTTGAGATTGCTGGAGGAGACGGCAATGGTATTTTAGTTTATAGCCTCAAAGCCATGGGGACTCATTAAAATGAAATAAGGGAGATGGTGCTAGTTCCATGTAGACCAAGTACCTGAATGATGTCACCATCATCAAGGTAACATACTTAAATGATGCCTAGCCACATTCAATAGAAGAATCTTAGACTGTCTTTCTGACATATGGCAGTATAACAGTGCTCTCCAGAAAGAATCCTGACATAGAATGTGCTGTTGAAGAAGGAACAATTGATTAAGGAAGCATTTGGGAATTAAGAAGCTGATAAACAGCCATGAGGAAGTCACCAAAAACTGATGTTTAACTTGGTTCTTTAAGAGTCAGATGTCTACAATAGGAGATTTGGGGGAGGGGAGGAAGATATGTAGATATAGATATGAATGTATATGTGTATGTATGTATGCACATATATGTGTGTGTGTGCATGTGTGTGTGTATGTGTGTGCCTATGAACACACACATATATATACAAATATAGGATATAGAAAACATGTATATACATATGTAGTGCTATAGAATGATGTGTTTACCCTTTGATGGTCAAAATTTTCAGTAAAATGTGGATGCAACATTCTTCAGGGACTGACTCACACTGGAAAGGAACTATGCCATAATTTGAAATATCACAGCCCATAAGAAGCCATAAGTATGCATGATTTAATCTTTCTTTATTGGTAGAAATGAAGGTGATTAAAATGCTTCACTTGAAAGTTAAGTACTGTCACATTCAATTTATCTATTGCATTGTAAAAATATTACCTCACATAAAAGGGGAGTAAGTGATCAAGTTAATTACTAATTGTTTAAGTCCCCCAGTGCCTTGAGTCCCAAGTCTTGTCTGTTGTCTCTCTTCATCCTTTCTATCTTACTTTTTCCCTCTGCAAACCACTGTTCTTGCTCTCTCTTTCTTTATCTTTCTTTCTCCTTCTCTTTTGAAAAACAATATTATTAGAATATGGGGCAAGGGAAAAAAATATAGCAAAAACATATCTCTTTCTCAGTGAATTTGGGTTAAAGTCTTTCCCTTTATCTATTGTCTTTGTGTCTGCCATTTGTAATCGAGTTTTTCTCTTCGGATAATATTTGCGGAAAACTACGTGTATATTACTTATTAAATATTGTCAGATAATATTGATATGGTTATTTGAATCTTAACATAAAGAAAATTAATCAGTCAGTAAGTATTAAGTGCCTAGTATGTGCCAGGCACTGTGCTTATAATGTAATTAAATTTATATAGCCAACACAAAGGCTATGCAAAACTGTTTATCCATCCTCAATATCATATGGAGTCACTGCAATGGCAGAAGGTGCTGCTTTCCTTGTGACTACAAAGGGGCATTAATGTAGTATATAATCATTGCCCCATCTCACAAGGCACTATTTGAGAGTACTTGCCAATATGCATGTACTTAATTGCTAGACTTGGACTAAAAAATGCAGATGCTTCAAGGAACTATTGCTTTTCAGACATTATGTGTCAAGTTCTTATATGTTACCAAAGGATCATAGAATTCCAGAGTTGGAAGGAAAGTCAGACGTCAAGTCATCAACCTACATCCAAAGCATGAAACACCTCTCCGCATTCTGGGCAAGCAAACACCCACACTCTGCTTGAAGATTTGCAGTGTCAGAAACACTCCATTTTTGGCAATCTCTAATTCCTAGGAAATTTTCCCTTAGGTTGTGTCAGACTCTGCTTCCGTCGAACTTTCACTCATTAATCCTACTTCTGGCTACCAGAGCCAAATAGAACAAGTCTAAATCCTGCTGAATATGACAACCCTTTAAATATTTGAAGAAAGTGATCCTATCCTTTCTTATTTGTTTCTTCTCTAGGCTAATATCCCTACATGCTTCAAATAATACACTTACATCATGAATTCAAGTCCTTTCACCATCCTGATCACTGAGCCTTAAGTAAAGTGAGGAGATAATAAATAAATGAATGAATGAAGGAAGGAAGGAAGGAATAAATAAATAAGTAAATAGATAAATGAATGAATGAATAAGTAAGCAAATAAATAAATGAGTAAATAGACAGATAAATAAGCAAGTAAATGAATGAATGAATAAATAAACAAATAAATGAGTGAATGAATAGACAAATAAATGAATGAATAGATAAATAAATAACAAACAAGGAGCGCTAGCATTTATATAGCATTTACTAGGTGCTAAGTGCTTTATAATTATCTCATTTGATCCTCACAAGAACCCTACAAGTAGGTGCTATTATTATCCCCATTTTACAGATGAGGAAACTGAGTCCAAAAGGACTTAAGTGACTTGCCCAGTGTCATATAGCTAATAAAGTATCCGGATTTGAACTCAAATCTTCCTGGCTCTGGTCCAGTGCTCTATCCACTGCAGCACCTCAGAGCTTTGCCTAAAATTCAGAGGGGCTGACTATAACATCCTCGGGTATAGTTTCTTCCCTCGGCACCTGCTAGCCCCAACTCTTGTCCAGCAGTAAGTCAATCAGTGAATACCTACAGAACACCATCAGCCGGTAGATGTTACTAAATCTTTGACCCCTTTAAAGGCATCTATATAGGGGCTGTCCTCTACTTCCACTGAGGCTAAATTTCAAAAATAAATAAATAATAAAAACCTTACCTCCTAACAGAGATTCAGAATTACCACCAAGTCAGTTAAGGGATTCCCTTTCTTCCAAGTAAATACCTATTCACTATAGTTATAAGGCAACAGTTTCACCTCCTGCTATAAGAAAGCAAGGTATATCCCAATAATAGTATCCCTTTGTCCTCCAAGCCCTTTCTGGGAAGTAGATGTCTAAATATCACAGAAGAAAGGAAGCTTGCAACATGACAGAGACTGTAGCTATTTCTCCAAGGGGTATGGAGCCCTTTGAGGTGGGGCAAATAACTGAAGGTTCATATTGCTTTGTGAAAGAAAAGGAAAAAAAGCTGGAGCTGGAAAGGGTAAGCTGGAACTACGTCCAAAAGCAGTCCATTCTCATCAGGTAAATCATCGCAGAACCTGTATCCAAGAAAACACTGGGCTAGAAAACCCTTTCTCTTCTTAGAATGGCAATAATTCATTGATAGACAAGGCTTCAGGGTCAGCACAACATGACATTATAATGTCCAGATTGACAATGCCTTAGTCCCCAACCATTTTTGTAACAATTCCAACCTGATTGTTTAATTCAGTGCAGAACATGTGATGTCTCTGATGGTTGTTAATAAATACCTCCCCCCCAAAAAAAAAAACCCAACAACAACAAAACAACTATATGCAATGGGAAGCACTGGCAAAATTATTCCATTGGTCCTAACACCAAAGGGGAGATCCATCGATTGTCTAGTTCTATTTTCTCCAGGCCCCACTTTCCAGCCCTTAGTATGTTTAAACTGTTTATCCAGTGCCCAGCCTTTAGTACGCCTAAAACTCCACATAACTAAGGCCTCCAGGCTCTCTTGATTTATCAGTGGTCACCGCCAAAGGAATTAGTGTAGATGAAGATCTTTTCCACCCCATCCCTCAATGTTCTCACACAAGTCAATCATGCAGACTGGAGCTCAACCCACAAGAGGGACTTCTGGACCCCTCATTCTCTAATATGCTACCAAATCAATGGCCACTGAAGTCCATTTGCATATTATTCTTTTATATCAGAAGCCTAAAATAAACAAAACAAACTAAAACAAGCAGAAAAAAGACAAGTGTTCCTCAGAGGCCAGGTCCTTATAGTTGGGAGTTCACTGGACCAATAGAGAAGCCAGTATTCCAGGGCCTATACTGGAAGCCTCAGTTTCTCACACAGTTACAAACTATTTGGCACATATTAGATGATTAATAAATGCTTGTTGACTTGACTTGAATTGACATGAAGGGCAATTATACCAAAGGGACCCAGGAAAATGTGATTTTAAATGTACCATTTTCATTTAACAATGGATGCTTCCTGTGTCCTATCCATCTTGTCAGAGGAAACATCCTGTACCATTCAAATCATAATAGGCAACTCTGAACAAAGGATGATTGTACAACTCTGTGTCATATAAGATGTCGTACAATTCAGTAGCAACTAGGGCATAGTCAAAAATGGTCTAATGAGGCTTTTTTGGAAAACTTGAAGTTATAAAAGCCTAATATTTATTCTGACCATCTCTTGATGTCTGCCAAAATCTCCACTCCTCCTAGTTTTTATGGACAGAGACCTCCAAAACCATGGACCCTATAGGAAGGTCCTCAGTGCCCCAGGGGAGAGACAGCTGGATAGGCTGCTTTACATCTTCTAGTGCTTGAGCTTGTCCTGGGCCCCACTTGAAAGAAGCAGACCTGTGAGTGACTCGGTAAATGAGGGCCATCTGGATACCCAGATAGGAAATGTCGGTTTTCCAACACCTGAAAAGTCCTAAAAATTTCTGGGCTTCCTTCTGAGATATTGGGGAAACCAGTGTCAGTAGTTTATTCTGGAGTGTGCCTGGAGTCTGCTAGATTTTCTCCACTGTATTCTCCCCCAACTTGACTTACTGGGCTAGAACTTAAATTTTCTGTGATTGATTTCTCACCCCTTGTCCCTCATATGGGCCAACATGTGAAACAAAACCTTAGCCCCTGTGTCCACATCCAGCACATTCAACATGATGTCTTCAGTGTAGCATACAATAGTTCCGTCAGGGAAGCCTTTTTCAGGTCTCTGTACACCATAACTTGGCAGTAAAAGGAAGAATTCAGGCAGCCTGGAAAGTGAAGGTGTACTGGACTCTTTCCCATATGAAAGCAAATTGCTTTTGTTTTCTCCCCTGAAACCACAGGAATAGAGGGGGTGAAAGCATTTTTGAAGTAAATATCCCCATATATTCACCCTGGACCTGGCCTACTTAATTTATGATATCAAGGAGTTCAGGAACAGCTGCGGTGATGGGCATGACTACTTTGTTCAGCACCCTTTAATCCACTGTAAGCTGCCAGATGTCTGTCTAACTCATAGGCCATACTGAATTACGGTAAGAGGAGCTGGTATTATTTTTTTTTAATCAACAAGCTTATTTTCCAAAACTTAGATTTTTATATCAGTCATCTTAACATCAAAGACAAAATGCCTCTTGTAGATAGGTGTTACTAATTTTCTTTCCCTTAAATTTTCTAATTATCCTACAACCTCTTCTAAAAACTTTTCCTGTACTACTAATAGTCATTATACTTTTGGCTAATCCCTGTGCTTGATACTTTTATTTTATTGAATCATAAATCATGTTTTATTTTATTAACACCAGAATTGCAGAATTTCCCTTTTAATCTTCACTCTTTACTCATAATAAACTCTTCTTGTCTTAATGATAGACATTCTTCTTTATTACATTTCATTAAAAGAAATACTTTCAAGAGTCATTGGTCCCCAAAGAACCAAAGACTAGAGCTTTTCCACCCTGGCATTCTTACCTGTTTACCCAGTGTCCAGCCTTTAGTATGCCTAAAAACCCACATAACTAAGGTGACAGTCTATATATCACTTATGTTTATAACACTATAATTCACTGGTCAGTTGGGATTTCAAAGCATGGAAACAAAGCTATAGGGTTTATTAAAATATATAAATCAGTTAATGGACATAGGATATTAAGGATGCATGTTCCCTGACTACTTGACCACCACTCAAATCTCAATATTGATTCTGGTTGTAAGAGGTGAAGCCACACATGGTATTCCTATACCACAAGTCCTACATACAGATATTGCTCTGGTAAGTGACTGTTCTCACTATTTCAGAAATATAGCAGTAGAATCATGTGTTCCCTCACTCTTGACTCTTTGGCCACCTCCTCCATAGCCTAGCAGCCCTCCCCCTTTCCCCAAGTTCTGGAACCATAAACCAAGATCAAACCAAGCTCTGCCATTGTATCTGGATGGGACATGTAATTCTGTTTACATACAGGCCTACTCACCATCCCTGTAATTTTCCAAACCAAAGTATTCTTTCTTGGTGGGATAAGATCTGGGTTCCACATTTTATCAAAATAGGGATCAGTGAGCAATTTGGAACTATGCCCAAAGGGTTATAAAAATGTGCATACCCTTTTGACCCAGCAATAATACTTCTAAGGCTATAGCCCAAAGAGATCTTAAAAATGGGAAAACAGACCCACATGTACAAAAGTATTTATAGCAGTTCTTTCTGTGGTGGCAAAGAACTGGAAATTGAGGGGACAATTGGGGAATGGATGAACAAGTTGTGGGTATACAAATGTAATGGAATACTATTGTGCTATAAGAAATGATGAGCAAGTGGACTTCAGAAAAACCTAGAAAGCTTTATAAGGACTGATGCTGAGTGAAATGAGCAGAACCAGGAGAACGTTGTTCACAATAACAGCCACGTTGTGGGATGACTGACTTTGATAGACCTAGCTCTTCTCAGCAATGCAAGGATCTAAGACATCTCCAAAGGACTGACAATAGAAAATGCTATCCCTATCCAGAGAAAGAACTATGGAATTTAAATGCAGATCAAAGCATACTATTTGCTCTTTTTTCTTGTTTTGTTTTGTTTCTTCTTTCTTTTGGTTCTTCCTATTGGTTCTAATTCTTCTTTACAACATGACTAATGTGAAAACGTGTTTAATAGGAATGTATATGTAGAGCCTATATCAGATTGCATGCCATTTTGGGGAGGGTGGGAGGGGGAGTAAAACTCAAGAGCTTGTGGAAGTGAATGTTGAAAACTAAAAATAAATTAATTTTTTAAAAAATAGGTGTAAGTTTTCCTAAAAGGCCAAAAAGCTGCTCACAGAATGCTGCTTCCTAGTCATCTACTGGTATAAAAAGTCCCACCTATGTGGAATCAAGGCCTCTCAGATTGGTAGCTGTCTCACCACTAAAGTCACCTGCCATACCCTGCCCTGCTGACCAGATTGATTCGATATGGAGGCAAGAGATATTATGTTTATAAAAACCTAAGTGCTAGTCTCTCTTTGCTGCATTTCCTTGTGGTGATGGGGCAAAGAAAACCTCCTTTTGTTAACTATTCAATGATTTATGCATGCAGGAGGCTGGCATTAGGTCCCTTCTGACACCTGGCAGGCACTTCCCTTTTCTTCTCATCTCTCTTTACTCCTTGAGAACAGGGACTTTGTTATTTGCATCTCTGGCACTTAGCACAGTGCATGGCACATAGTTAAGTGCCATAAATTACTTTTCATTCATTCACTTTTCAGGATGTCAAGTAGAGACAGACAGTGAAAGTCTCCTGTTTCTTCTGAACTCTTAGCTCTGTAATTACTAGAGTTTTAATCAAGTCAATCTTCCACCATAATGCCTGAGTTGGGAGTGAAGGGCTAAGCAGAGCCCACAGTCCTCTGCTGAACAAACCTAGAAAATAGTAGCTTCTCTGCCTTCTACCTAGATGCCAGTCCAAATGGGACTGACATCAAACTGATTATGTCCTTCACAACTGGGGTGTCCCAATCAGACGTAGTCCTAAGTCGGCAATTATGGCTTCTAAGTTACATAGAACAGGATGAAACTAAATCCAAGGCTGACATTTGTGGTCTTGAGATCATTCCACCTTGTTACTGGCTTAGTGCCTTGTGGAAGTGGGATCATTTGTTGGTTTGTATTTTTTTTTCCCCATAGGGATTACTGTACTTGGCATTCCTTTTCATTCATTTCTTTAGTTAGTTGATCATGATTTCATTTGTGGCAGCTTCTTATACATCTTTAGGTGTTTTTCAAGGGGCCTGAGTTTGAAAACATTCCTATTGCTACCTTTACCAGAAACTTGTCCTAGTTCTCTTCAGAGTATGTTTCTCCCTGGGAAGGCCTTTAACCACTTCACTTTGGTTTCAAATCTGTGACTTTACTGGTATATGGAACTCCCTGTAAGGAAATTCCTTTTACTAATATAAACCAACAACTGTTCTGCAACTTGTAGTCTCAGAGAGTTGCCTGGGTCACTGAGAGTTTAAATCTTTGCTCAGGGTCTAATGGCAGTTTGTATCACTGAGAGGACTTAAAATCTTTACTGTCTCAGGCACTAAGACTGTAAATTAAAACAGGTACAGATCTGCACTGGTGTAAAATAGAGCTCCAACTGCAGTAATCTGATGAATTTAAAAATGAGAAAGAGAAGGTGAATTTTTTCCCCACACATTTTATTTCTCTAATTTGGCAAGTAAGTGATTATGCAGGAAAAAGGAAACCAGCACACAAAACTTAACACAAAGTAGATTTTATGAAGGATTTTCTTTACAGTCACTTTTAGACAGAGCAGATTCCTTCAAGCCTCCAAATCTGCATCTAGATTGAGGGGGTGGTATTGCTGTTGCCAAGATGGAGTCCTAACTTTTTTTTTTCTATGGGAAAGGTCCCATATTTCTGCTATGTGTCAGAGATGTTCCTTCCTATAGGAGGGGGGAAGTTTCAGGGTATTGCTTAATGGGGAGCAAAGTGTTATCTGCTACTTCTTCTAGAGCTATACTTGGGGATATTTGAATGCAAGTTAACAGTCTGTTACAATAATTAGATCATTTTATGACTAGGGCCAATATAATGGCTCTTAAGGTCCAAATGATTCCCTCTTCTGAAGCTTTAGAGAGTTTATTTTAGATGAAACGTTACGACTTCATTCACAATTGCTCTAAGCCACCAGTTAGGTGGGCTCTCCACTTAAATTTATATTTATATCTATTCCTAGTTAACCGCAGGCCTCTTTGTGGTTAAGGCAAAGTTAAGGTTACTAGAAACATTTAGGGAAGGAAATAGCAGATTGTATGATTGTGTTAGTGGATAGACAGGCACTAGAAAAGGAATTTGGGGAAAGAGTAGATCTTTCCTCAGGACTTTCTTCAGTCCTCTAGTAGGCTGGTAGACTTATAGCATCAGCTTAGGTCAGGGGTGGGGAACCTGCAGCCTCAAAGCCACATGTGGCTTTCTAGATGCTCAAGCGTGGCCCTTTGACTGAATCCAAAATTCACACAACAAATCCTTTTAATAAAAATCCCCTAAATAAAAGTATTTGTTCTGTGAAGTTTGGATTCAGCCAAAGGACCACAGTTGAGGACCTAGAAGGCCACATGTGACTTTGAGGTTGCAGGTTCCCCACCCATGGTCTAGGTCATCTACTTCTAGACGGCCCTTCTTGATATCTCTCTAACTGGCCACAGCTCAGTCCACTTCTCTTCTCCTTTCCCTGGCTGCCTTGAAGTTAACAGTTCTTGGATCATTTCTGCGTGACTCATCTTCTTCCTCTCTACTTCCAGACCTTTGGAAGCTCTATCTGGTTCTGGGATAGCTCTTTCCTTTTATACAAATACTTAGTATGTGAACTAGTCTCTCAGGACCATGCTTTGATTTATTTAAGAAAGTTTAAAAGTATTTACTGGGCATTTACTATGTAGCAATCAACTATGCTTAAGTGCTGGAGATACAAATAGAAGACAAAAGAAAGACATTTCCTCCCCTTAAAGATCTTATATTTATAGATGTGCCAGGGCATAATGGCAAAGTCTAGAGATAATGAAAGATGTCTGGGCTTAATCCCTCCTCCAAATAGAGTTTCTGGGAGAATTTCACCAATGGGAGAAGAGGAATGCAGAGGTAGAGGGAGAAGGCAACTAAAGCATAAAAGCAAAATCCAGAAAGTAAAGCATTGGCTGGTCTGAACCATTCCTTCAAACACATATCAACGTGAGAAGAGATCTGTAGGGTCAGAGAGAATGATAACTTTGCCACTGTGCCCTGATCCATCTACTGCTGTTAGCATGTAAGTACTTTAAGGGCAATAAATGGCTTTCCTTTTGCTTCCATTTGTATCCCTAGCACTTAGGCACAGTAGCTAAAGCATGGTAGTATTATAGGAAACAAGGGAGGTACAGGATCTGATTAATACTTGATTTTGATTGATTGATTCAGTCAAGAAGAGTTCTTCTGGAGCAAAAGTAATTTGCTTTTAAGTGTGTGAGATAAGCAATGGAGCTATATCCTTATAGCAGAAGTTGGCTTTGGGGGATAAAAGTATGAAAGTGGAATGTTCCCTACTTTATTCAAGATTGACTAATAAGGGGGATATGGAGGTTATGTCTATGAGTAGAGGAGTTATGGGGCCATCAAAGCCCAGACAGACATTTTATTTATGAAGTTATTATGAAAAGATGCAGAGATCTTCTTGTCTGATTTTAGGGATAAAAGCAAAAACAAAGTGTAATCAACATTTATGGGATACATGCCAATGATCCAGCAAATGGCAGGAGAATGGACTTTGTTTATTCTCTCAAGAGAGGAATCAAAAGATGCCCATAAGTTTCTATAGGCTTTTCCCCCCTTGGTATTCTATGTGTTAAATGCTTTCTCATATTCCATAGGGGAGAAGGAACATATTTCTTACACACAGAGATCATAACAAGGGGATAAAGGCCTTAATTATTAATATAGCCATATACACATACATGTATGCATGTATATTATAGAGAGTCACTGATATTCCTCAGAGTGAGGAAGGGTGGCACTTCTAATTAAAGACTTCTGAGAAGCAATGTCACATCCTTATAAACATAATAACCAGAAGTATGGAAATTTGGAGACCAAAACTCTGAAGAAAGGTAACATAGTTGACATAGTTGAAAGAAGGCTGGCTTCAGAGTCAAGAAGACCTGGGTTAAAGTCCCATTTCTGACATAAACTTACTGCAATACCTTGACAAGTCATTTAACCTCTTAGTGCCCTAGGCATCTAAGAAGCTTAAAAGAAGGTGCCATTCTTTGGTAGATAAAATGGCAGGTCCAGCAAATGTGAATTTATCTGTGTGACCATATATATATACATATATACATATATATATATATATATATATACATATATATATACACATATATATACACACACATACATATATGTGTGTATTATATATGTACATGTGTGTATGTCTATACATGTATGTATACTTGTATTTATGTCCAGGAAATGTCTGAACACAATTCAAGATTCCCATGAAATTAAAACAGTACTGTTGGACTTGATGCTGAGCAAGCAGTTTAATGTCAGGGTGAAGTTGGGGAAGGACATAGGACATTTGGGTCTATAGATTGGATGTGATTAGCAGCCTCAAGGGAAACAAGTGACAGAGACAGAAATAGCAAAGTTACATGATCATACTCACAGGAAGAGGGGATACAGTCATGCACAGTTTTAAGCCATTGCCTTCACTGAGAATGGCCACAACCCCCAAGGGATCTTTATACCCATTCTGACTGCAGGTAGCTGAGCCATCTGAAGGAAGGTTTGTTTCCAGGAGGGCTGAATTCCTCTCAGTATCCATGAAAAGATGCTTCCCAGTAAGGCCAGGAATCACCAGACCCCTCTCTAGAAGTAGGTACAAACATACAAGACTGTTCTGTTACATAAAAGTAAGGAGATTTGGTGGGAGTGGGGGGGATGTTTACAGGTGGATTCTGAGACATAAAAGTTTTCAAAAGTCAAGGGGTTCAGAGGTCCTAGACATATTGTGAATATTGTCACAATGTGAATATTGATGTCATAATATGAATATTTATGTCATAATGTAAATATTGATTCGGTCATAATGTGAACATTGGTCTTGGCCAAAAATAACTCAGTATACAAAAATTACAGGTAGACACTAGAGACACCTAATTCAATGAAGTTAAAAGTTCAAAACCTTCAAATAATATACCAAAATATACATATGCATGCATATATATATATGCATATATATATATATATATATATATATATATATTTGTGTGTTTGTGTGTGTGTGTGTGTACATACACACATATATAGTAGTGTTAATGGGATGGTGTGGTGATAAGAGTTGTTCAGCCACTCCTATTTGTTCTTTATCCTACTATTGACATTATCCAAGATGAGTTTTCCTAGTTATATATTCTTTCTCCACTCAGAGAAGTAGAATCAAAACATCTGTCTCTTTATATTTTTCATAGCTCTGAGCCCCCAGTCAGAAACAGCACTTCTGGTAAAACTGCAACACTACATCTATCTATCTCTTCTCTGGGTTGTTCCCAGCACCCTCAGTGGTTGTTTACTCGTACAACCCGCATCACAATTACTGGTGGTTGCCACTGTTTATAAAGACAAAGTAAACATTTAAAACTAATAAAGATAAACAAATTTTTCCATTGTACCCAGAGGCAGAGGTTTCAAATTCTCAATAAAGTAACTCATGGGGGTACAAGGTACCTCAGGCTCTGTAATAGTAGTACAGAGGAAAAGTCCGCCACCCTGTTTCTAGTAACATTGTTTTTGTCCTAATATACCTCATTAAGCCAATCATTCTCAAGTCTAGAGTCCTGGCTCCTTTCATTAAGATGGTTACTTCTACCTGAATTTCTGCTTTCCCAAGTCCATGTTTTGTTTTGTTTTGTTTTTTTGTTTGGTTTTTTTTGCTTTTTTTAACAGCTTCCCATTGTCCATCTCTATGTGTCTTCTATTTGGCCATTGAGAAGCTGGGTACTACTTTGAATCTCCTGGACCTAGTGAACTTAATTTTAAAAGTCATCTTGAAGTGTAGCTTATCATTCCCTATTGTTTTTATTTCTTTCCTGATTCATTCAAGGAACTAATTTGCACCCAATGAAGATATCACCAGGCATGCAGTTTAACACCTTAGTGCCTCCTTTATTTTGTTTTTAGGACTTGGGTTCTTCAGAATGATACCTTTATGCATATTATATATGGATATGCATATACTACTAAACCAGTTATTCAGACACAAGTAAAGGCTTTGTTTATTCATCTGTTTGGAGTGGCAGGATCTCTAATGCATATTCAAGTTTGCATAGAATCTCTTGCTAATAGGCTAAAATTGGTTAGTAGGCTATTCCAAATGCTAGAAATGTCTAGGTGAAAAATCTGGTAAGACTTTGTGTCTAATCAAAGAGGTCATTTTCATGTGTATTTAAATAGGGATGCCACTATAGAAGTGTTTTCATTTACTGTTAAAAGTTCATCTTAGGGGCAGCTAGGTGGTGTAGTGGATAGAGTACCAACACTGGAATCAGGAGGACCTAAGTTCAAATATGATCTCAGGCACTTGACACTTAACTAGCCGTGTGATCATGGGCACATCGCTTAACCTCATTTGCCTTGCAAAAAAAAAAAAAGTTACTCTTAGCAAAAGGATACTATGGAAAACAGGCAGGTCAAGATATTTGAACTGATTATGATACAACTCTCAGGAGACTGTAGGGGGTTGCCTAAAAAAAAAACAACAGGGCATGCAATGAGGACACAGATAAACTATCGTTTAACTCTTTTACCTCTTTAAAGCAATTTAGTAATTAGACCATGCCTTTGCTTTTAGTGAATCTTCCAAAAGCCATGGATAAGCAAAGTAGTAAAGAAATTTAAGAATCCCAAAGAACCAAAAAGTGACCTGAAGGAACAAAGCTTTTGTGAGAAACCCTTCCAAACCTGCTTTGGAAGGCTAACCTTTTCAGATTTACTTCACATGCTCTCCTTCACTCACTCTATGTTCTAGGCAAACTGTTCTACTGGAGATTAGCTAGAATTTAGCCTTTCATCTCCAGCACAACCAGTATGCCTTTGTACAAGTTGTCTTTCATCGTTAGAACGCATTGCCTCTTCACCTCCAACTGTTAGAATCCTGAATTTCTTTCAAGCTTCATCTCAGTGCCACTTTTTGAGGAAGCTTTCTATTATTACTCTAATTTTCAATGTTCTATCCCTCCCCAAATTATATTTACTTATCTGTATAAATGCTATATTGCTCTCTTACATACCAATAGGATTTAAGGATTTTTTTTGGCTTTTGTATTCCCAGTGCCTTGAACAAAATAAATAAATGCTTGTTGGACTGAATTAAATTGAAAGTTTAAAGAATTTGGGACATTTGGGCCTAGAGAATAAGCCGCTGAGAGATACCAGAAAATTCAATGCCTGACTCTCAACTCACTTGTCTTTCAATAACACCATTATGTTTTAAATAGCCATGCTCAAGATTATGATAGAACAAGCAGAACTCATCCCCACTAACAACTCTATTAGGGGTTGGGGAGGGTATGAAAATAATATATTTAAATGGCAACAGGATAATTTTAGCTTAAACATACAGGAAAAATTTTAAGCTACAAAGACTAGAGATGACTCTTCAATTGACAAAGATTGCATAATCTCTTTCATACATATATTAAAAATAATAATAGCTTACATTTTTAGAATATTTCATAATTACAAAACACCCTCATATACATCTTCATTTTTGATTATCACAAAAACTATTAGAGCCTAGCTAGGTTTCTGATGCTTGGGTGGGGTCAGGGTGGGGTATCAAGACTTGCAAACAATCTTTTGCAACAAGTCAGTCTGAAATAGTGGGGAGGGAGACATGGTTGAAAAGTATCAGGGGGGAAAAATCAAGAACATTCACTAATTCCAAGGCTTTCACCTAGGAAGGTGAAATACTGCTACTAATAATAATGCGGAAATAAGATACGAGTATAAAATACCAAGAAAAATCAAATCATAAATATTAACCAGTTTAGCCAGCAAGAGTCAAAAAACCACATCGCTCGACACTTTAGTAAACCCTCCGATCCCTGAACATGCCCCCATTCTCCTACCTGCACAGCTTTGTTCTTTGTTGTGGAATGTCCTGCTTCTCCTGCTGAAGTCCTATGGATACTTTACAGGCCCACTTTAAAAGAAAACACACACACACCCCACACATCACACACACATACACACACCACACACATACACAAACACACACACATACACACACACACACCACACATATACCCCTAAGCAGCCTTTCTCACTGGCTCCCCTCACCCTCATCAGTAATGACCTTTCCACTCAAACTTTACAAAGTACTTTTTGAATCTCTAGTGCATTTTTCATGTAACATTGTATATTGTAACTGTAGCACCTGGGGTACTCCCTCTTATACATGGTCTCCCAGAAAACCCATTACAGATTCAAGACATTCTGTGGGCCACCACCTGCTCAAAGCCTTAACTTAGCAAAGTATTTACTTTTACCAGTGAGCCAGCAGTCACAGCTTACAAGACATCAAATAACACTGAAAGAAAGGGATGATTGAAATATTTCCATGTACACATGGGGTACATTCTTTAACAGGTTATTATATTAGTGTTAGTGGTGGCAGTGCACAAAGACATCAGGACTGGAAGACATGGAAGGCATACACCCATGACAAATACTTGTAGCCATGGAATTTGTGTGATGGAGTATATACCAAGAAAGTACATGGCCAGAGAATGCATGCAGAAAACATAAATACAGAGAAACATGATTCACTAGAGTAGAGTACATGTGGTGGAGGCAGCTCACACTTCCAACACTGCAAAGCTGTCGATGTGCTGTAGCAATGTTGTCTTGTTGCTCTCTTCTGAGCATCCCTGCTGGTCTTCTGTTTACCAACCTTCTGTTAACTATTATCCTATTATCTTCTGTGCTTCAACTCTTCAGGCTCATCTGCTAAGGGACAGAGGCTAGAAATCCTTCTCTTGACAAACTAACAGCTCTTTTACACATTGCCAAGGCTGTGAAACACCACATTTCACTAAGAACAGTGATTTAAAGAGAGAGAGAGAGAGAGAGAGAGAGAGAGAGAGAGAGAGAGAGAGAAAAACAAAGAAAGAGAGAGGAAAACCAAGCCAGCATGCCTTAGATGAAGATTAAATCTATTCCTTTTGACTGAGTCTAATACTTAGACAATAGGGTTAGGATATTTTTTGATAACTCCCATTTGATCCTTGATGCAGACCCCATAATCCCAAAGCAAATTTTGAGCAAGAACAAAAACTAAGGAAGGAAGGAAAGGTTATTGCCTATTAACCTCTGGGCCTACATTCTTTTTTTTTATTTTGAATATCTGCTATCAACAAAGGTTTTGATGTTTGCTGTGTTCTGACCAGCAAAAAATTCTTCAGTGTTCCTGTATAATTATCTGTGTTTACGTCTATAAAAAAATCTGTGCTCTACTGTAAGCCTCTTGAGGGGAGGGACTATGTCATTTGTACTGATCTTGTCACCTAGCACAATGCTCTATATACTGTAGGCATTTAAATGCATGTTGGTTGCTTGATTGATTAATAAATGTTTGTTGAATGATGAAATGAGTGAGTCAATGAGTGAATGAATGAATGTCTTGCCCAGTGAATTTTCAGAGGCACAGAGTCTTAGATTCAAAAAGGTAGTCAGAGATCATCTACTCTGAAAACTGACTTGGACAAAAAAAAATGTTGATAAATGAGTGGATGACTGAATTAATGAGAGAAATGATTTCACCAATGGGGAGCAGGTAAAAATGGACAGCATTTTCTTTTTTTTAATGATTGAAATTTAAAGGAATTAAAAAAATAACAATTGGGAGGTGTGTTATAAAGACAAAAGCAGGTAAATAGCTGAAACTGAAGAGATTAAGTAATTGGCTCACTGTAATTTTGTGCTCTCTTTAATCTCTTTGGGTAAATTTCTTAACATATGATACTCAATTACTTTGCATAATGAGAATTTCCCTTCTAATATGTGCTTAAGTTGTTATAGATATTCATATATGAAAATAATATCTAGACTAATAATTCTAAGAAATTTCTTTGAATGTCTCACTAATGTGTTCATTTTATAGGTATGTGCACTCTAATTAGAAATTAAATTAGAGAGATAAAACATTTTTAAATTAAATGATGCATTCTATTTATAACATGGAAATCACTTTGCTATTTAACATTGAGCATTTTCAATTTCTTTCACTTGAACCTCAAATCATCAGTATTTTTACAAGTCATTAATCATAGTATGTCCATATGTTAAGTAAACAAATCATTTCAGACATAACTAAAAACGACCACAAATTGCCTGTAAGAAACTATGCCTTTCTAAAGAATAATCATAATTGGTGTACCACTGTAGTGATGTAAAAAATGAATATTTCACTCTGTAACCTGGTGGCAGAGGTAAAGCGAAATAATTATCTAGGAAACTAATACTCTAAGTTACACAGAAGATGCCAATCTACCAATCAAATCAGAGATCTAGGCCCTGTCTAGGTGACAGTCTTTATTAGGAGAAGTGTGATTGGTATGCTTGTACTATGTAGAAGCCTCATCATTATACTTTTCTGTCCTTGAAAGTAAAATTAAATTATAACCATATTCTTAGAATAATTCAATAACTAAATTAATTAGAAAAGAGTCCAAGATGGGTCTGTATTATACCAAACTTCTTTCTGTAGCATAGAGTGTTAGCATTCAATTATTTGTATTACTGAGAAAATTCTCTTACAACAAATAAACACCACCATAGCCCCATCCACTTCTCAGCTGGGTTTAAGGGCAAAGACAGAGCAAAAATATAATTCCCAAGGTAGTAAAAAAAAAAAAACAACTTATAATGACCATTCCATAGATCATGGCTATGAGGTCAAATTGACTTATGGGTGCTTGCTCATCTTCCCTAGATTCAAATTTCATTTCTGATACTTATTTGCTATGGCAATCAATAAGCATTTCTTTAATACATACTATATGCTACAAGCTATGCCAGGTAATAGCAATAAAGAAACAAAATTAAAATTGTTCCTGCTCTCAAGGAAATTTCATTGTATTGGGAAAATCAACATATACATATATAAATATATACAGGATAAATATAAGGTAGTTTGGGGGAGGGCACTAGCATTTGGTGGGATCAAGAAAGGTTTCATGTAGAAGTTGGTGCTTGGATTGAGTCTTGAAAGAAGGGATTCGTTTGATAAGGGAAAAAATAGTTTAATTAGACCAAAGTATGTGGTATGGAAAGAATAAGTAATGAAGTTGGAAAGATATTACAGACAGACTGTAAAGAGCTTTAAAAGTCAAAGGGTAAGTTATTTAACTTTTCTGATTTTCTTGCAGGAGCAACATCTGTCCCATATGAGCTACATTAGTTGTTGTTGTTGTTGTTGTTGTTGTTGTTGTTTTAATTTCTTTAAAGTGGGCTGAAACCTGGACGGGGAATTATGATGAATGTACTTCCTGGGACTTTGACACAATATTTGATAGACCACTGAGAGCTGTGCCATGTTGAATTTCTTGAGAGTCTTTGGTGCATGCTAGTAGGGGGCACTTGTTGGGATGGTCTTTGAGTCTCCTCAGGACCCGAGAGACCTTTCTAGAGCTTAAATGAGCTGTCTCCTGTTTGGAGAGATAAGAGTTATATAAATGAAATTCAGAAAGCAATGTGTGACAATATTAGATTAAGTAACAATGAATTGTATAGAAAATATGATATAGCACTTCAAAGAAGGGAGATATTGGTTTGGGATACCATTGTTGACAAATATTTCATGAAAGAGGTGGGACAACATGAGTCTAGCAGGATAAGTAACTAGGATGTGGATAGGCAGAAAGTAATGAGAGTATTCCAGGTGGGATAAACCACATCTGGAAATTCATTTTTTCAGTGATTACAGTATAGCTATAAATAGTGATTACAGTATTTGAAAATGTAAATGAATAAGGCAAATGTTCTGTACAACAGCTTCATTCCAAAATCTACCCTATTCACAGACATTATAAAAAGCATATATCACTATCAGCTTCCAACATCAAAGTCTCATGCTGCAGAAGATAAGGGTTCAAATACAGGTTCTGCCACTTAGTAACTGTAAATTTGGGAAAGTTGCTTAATCTTGCTGGGATTCAATTTCTTCATCTACAAATGAGGAGTTTGGATTAGATGGAATCTAAGATCCCTTATAGCTTTAAATCCACAATTTCTCTTACTAGTTTCTGTATCCAAAGAACTTCTGAAATATTAAATTGGAAAACTATTGTGGGGACTGTAAGCCAATATCCAAGACTGAATCTCCTAACATATTTCAAAGACACTTGAATACAAAAATCTTTAAGTATTGATATAATCTCATAAAGTAAAATGACAAAAATCAAAGATCTTTTTTTCTTTTTTATGAGATGAATTGCAACTGGTTCAAATAATTGGATCTTTGTAGACCTCTAACACCCTCTTTGAACACTAAAGCAATTCAGTCAGAACACAGCAAGTTATACATACCTCCCTGGCTCCCGTGTGACATTCCTATCACTCCTAATTCTCATGGCTTCTGCCCAATCCATCTAATGGTCCTGGCAACCAGCTTCTCTCTTAGCTACAGTAGTCTCTTTTATCATTTGTCAGTGAATTATGCCCAGCAGGCCCATTACCATGATGTACAGAAAACATGGCCTAAAACACAATTATAATTTTTACTTTAAAAAGGCACCAGATGTTTACTGCCTTTTGACCAAGTGTTGTTTGAGGTGTTTTAAAATTTTTTATTATTGATTACTTACTGCATTCTAGCACAAGAGCATCTGGAAGCTAAATTGACTTATTTTCTCTTCCTGTCCTGAGTCAAATGGGTAACAGCTTAGTTAGATTTTGCCTGAACCAACAGTGGCAAATAAAGGGGAGAAAATAAGCAATTATCTGGATTTAGTGTGACTGCTTAGAGCTAGCACTTGAATGAGCTTTTTTTTTTCAACCTAACATGGTATATTCACTATATCACAGTACTAACTCAGATCAGGTGATAAGGACTTTGTCCCAGAGGGGGCTCAAGGGCATGAAATTTGTCTCAGGGCAAGAGGTTTAAAGGGCCCTGAGAGCAATTTTTCTAAGGAAGAAACACAGGTCAGGTCAGAAGGGAGGGAGGAAGTGAAGGAGTAAGGAGACCCTAATGATGGATCTAGGGCCAGATGAACAGAAGAAAAGATAGAGAGTGGAAGCAAAATCAGGCTCCAGAACACTCTTATTAGAGATTGTCTTGGGGGTTATTCAGACTAGAAGGACACGATCTTTGGCATGCCTAGGGGTGGGGAGGGAGGCCTTGCCTTGTTCCACAGAAATGAGGTTCTCCCTTTTGTCCTCACCCAAGTGGTTGGTCTCCTCAATACCAACTATGGCCCAACCTTCTGCCTTCACAGTTCATCTTGTCACTTGTTGGGAGCAAGAAACCTAGGGAACATTATCCATCTGAGTAGGGGCTAGTAAGCTAGGAAGAGTCAGTCTTCCAGTGAGGGTGGGATGGGGTTTGGGGGTGAAGACAGTGCTTCCACCCTTTCCAGAAATCCTGTATCCTCCTGAAGACACACTTGCTTTCCCCACCTCACAGGATCCTCTCTTTCACCCAGAATTTTGCCTACTCTGATTTTTCAGACTTTCTGGAAGGCTTAGAGCCCATGGATTAGGAATGGAAGGCTTAGTGAGCTGCCCTATACTTCCTGAGTTCTAGTTCTCTCTATTTCAGCAAGCTCTGCCCCAAGAGAGCAGAGATGAGGAAGGAAGATAGGGAAAGTAAAAGCAGTATCAAAGAAAAAACAGTCAGCCCCTTTTGAGTCCTGCCTTGAAACACTTCTTTTCCTTGAAGCTTTGTTCTAAGATATTTAAACTTTCCCAGGAAAATAGAAGGTGGTGAATTACAGCCAAAGTACACCTGGAAGAAACTGAAACCACCCCTCCACCACCACCACCCCATCACACTCCCCCACTGCCACCCCCCGCCCCAGCTTAGGTGCTTATCCTGAGACAGGAGACAAGAGAATGATCCTCTGAAAGGATGAATGCTCTTCTACCCAGAAGGCCAAATTTTAACAATCTAGCTCAATGCACTGAAGTTGGAGTCAGAACTGCACATTAGTCCCTGCTTTGAGCTAACTCTGAGTCTCTGTTTCCTCCTTTACAAAATGAGGGGCTTGGATTACAGCTCTAATGAGATTTGGGTCTGGTTGACTCCACCTCAACTTCCATTACAATTTCAGTAAAACTCAAAAGAACCTTCCTCTCTGACACTGGACAAGGCATTTCCCCTCTCTCGGGGCTCAGTTTTCTATCAAGTAAAAGTAAAGGACTGGATCGACCAGATGACCTCTAAGGGCACTCCTAGCTGTAACATAATAATACTCTGAGGATTTGGTGTGTATTGATATTTTTGTGTGGGGTTGCTTTAAGTCCTATTTCAGCACCCCCCCTACCCCCCCACCCCCCCAACCCCCCACCCCCGCTCTCAAAAATGGATCTGTTGGCTGTAAGGACAATCTACCCTTATGCCTGAATAATCATGATCCTTGAATGACAAGTGTGAAGAAACAATGCCTTAGCACTTAGTTAACAGGAATAATCAAAAACCCCAATAATAATAACAGCTAGAAAGTATTTCTATAGCCTTGCAAAGCACTTTATACAAAGTATCTCATTCAATACTCAGAGCAAACTCAGGGGGCCACAGTGGATAAGGTTCTGGCCCTGGAGTCAGGAGGACCTGAGCTCAAATGTGACCTCAGACACTTACCGGTTGTGTGACCCTAGGCAAGTTACTTAATCCTGTTTGCCTCAGTTCCTAATCTGTAAAATGAGTTGGAAAAAGGTACTCTAATATCTTTGCCAAGAAAACCCCAGATGGGGTCACAGAGAGTTGGGCAATACTGTAATGACTCAACAACAACAATACAAGCCTGAGAGATAGGTGCTGGTATTATTCCAGTTATACAGATGAGAAAACTGAGGCAGACAACAGTGAAGTGACTTGTCCAGGTTCACGTAGCTAGTAAGTATGAAAGTTATGTTGACTCGACATCCCATTGTTCTAAGCCCTATTCAAGAATCAGTGTTGAGGGAGGCTCTGGTGGGGAAGGAGGCTCTAAGCATTACCTGCTTTTTGTCATGTACCCCCACCTGCAAATTGTCACATTCTTGCTACCTTGGGGAGGAATAGAGATGCAAGGGCCCAACCTATTCTCCTGAGGTGAACCTACCTGAATTGTCTTAAAGTTACCTATAAAAGCTGTCCCCACTTTGAAGCCATTGCTGATCTTCAGCAATCAGCCAGTCTACGTGTTGCTACGCCAACACATTTAAAACAAAGTCCTTTTAATTCTCTTTGTCCTAATATTTGCCTCGTTAATCAGGGTGAAAAGCCTATCCTTTCAACAATGTGAGGATAGATTTGAATTCAGATCTTCATTTCAGGTCCCATGCTACCTGTGTTACCTATGGTCTCTAAGATATGAATATTGGATCCAGCATACAGATAGCACCCATCAGGCATCTCACCTTCCTAATCTAACTTCCCTAATTATTTAGGGTAATTAATTTAAATAGGATGCTACTAATGATCTATTTCTTCTGAGTTTGGCTAGTGTCCCCAGGAGTGTCCTTATGCTATCCTGGGATTTTGATTTTCTCCCCAAAAGGTGATATTGACACCATCTCCTCCTCCCAACTGGGAGCAATAATAACAGTTAGCATTTAAATAGTACTTTAGGTTTCCAAAGTACTTTACATGTGATATCTCATTTGATCCTCTCAGAAACCCTGTGAGGGAGGTGCTATTATTACCATCCTTAATTTTGATGAGGAAATCAAGGATAATACAGGTTAGGTGACTTTCCGAGGGTCACAAAGTAGGTATTTGAAGTCGGTTTTGAATTCAGGTCTTCATAATTCCAAGTCCACTGTTCTACCCATTGTACCATCTTGCTGGCATCAATTTCTTCAACTGTAAAATGAGTAATAATTACACCCTCTACCTAACAACACTGTAGTTGGGAAAGTGCTCTGTAATCTCAAAGCACTATACAAATGTGAGGTACTATTATTTAATGGCTCTGTGCTTTATTTGAGTTTTTTTCATTCATTCAATTCAATATGCATTAAGAGCCTACATATGTGCCAGGCACTGTGATAAGTGCTAGGGATACAAATAAGGGAAAGAAAGACAGTCCCTGACCTCAAAGAAGATAATACAAACACACACACACAAAAAGGTGAAAAAGTGGAGTAGAGGGGTGGGGGTGGGGATGGGGCAGGAGACATGGAAGTGTACCCAGTTTGAAGGCATCTTGTTCAGTGTAGCTGAAATTGAGCAGAGCTGCAGGTGGCAAGTGGTGGTGAGCTGAAGTCCAAATCCTGCCCTCAATGAAGGAAAGCATTATGGGAAAGCACTCCTTCACAAAAGAGTGCTTTCCCTTCCAGCCCTCTCATGAGACGGGAGAAGGGGCTGAGGAAAAGTAGGAAGAAGTTGAGAATCAAAGGCTGAGTTAGCAGCATGGCAATGAGATTAGAAGCGATTAGTTTATCCTACAAGGGCCATCTTGTTGCTTGGAGTTGAAATTAAGCAGAGCTGCAACCAGAAAGTGTAGTAATTATCTCCTCCTTTAGGGCTGAGACTGTCACATGCTTCTTTTGTACCTCCCAGAAAATACCAAAAATGGTGCTGGGCACATAGCAAGCACTTAATAAATACTTTTGGCAAATGGGATTGGCTCTTGTACTTGCACTGTTTGAGACCTATCAAATTGCAATGGTAATAAAAGAAATTCCATCCCCCATTCCCACCCCTACACCAGCACGCTTCCCAGTTTCAAAGCTTACTATTTATTCATGCAGAAATCTTAGTGAACCAATGACCTAAACCTTGTTGATTATTTTGAAAGGAAACTTTTCACCTTTCCCCAGCTGTAAAACTACAGGGTTGGACTACATGACTGGAGTTTCCTTCAAGCTCTAAATCTTTGATTCTGTGATTAGCCAACTAGATTTTTCCCTCAGGAAATCTTAGTAGCCTTTGATATATTCTTTTGATATTCTTCAGCAAGGTATGGAATGAAAAAGCCTAGCAAATCTGATGTTATTGAGCTGTCACAGTTACCAAAGTGCCTGAGGTTCCTTTATCTCCTTGATCCCTCAGGTCTATCACCTCTTCATATAGGTAGGCCAAGGATTATTGTATCCATGGCAATTATCTCATATGGGTCATTACCATTCCCTTAGAATTTCCTTTCATGAACAGTGTCCTTTAGCAATATGCCTTGGTTTGACCCCTTCCATTTCCACCTCAGGTCGGGTACTAATATAGACCAGAACTAGTGAACAAATGGGTAGATGTGCTTACATCCTGTCCTAAGTGGTGGGGATTCTCCAATTTTTCCTAAATGCCAAAAGTAATATTGTAACTCTAATGCATAGGAATTGAGCAAAGTGATCTTGTCTATATGACATATGAAATTTAGCCAAGCATAATGGGGACTCAAGACAACCACACAGCTCTCTTATATATCAGTGGCTTAAATGACTACCAACTGTATTTTTACTGAGCCTCTAAGTCATGTGTTGGGCATTTGAAGGAGTCTATCAATTTCATTCCACTCTTCTCTTGCTCTCTACATTGAATACCTCTGGAACAGATTTTTCCAATGACTTCCCTGAAATTGGGACGTTTAGTCCCTTCTGGCAGACTTCTATTTTCTGTGCCTTTCTTACTTTACTGTTAGGTTGCATTTACTTTCATCCCCTCCCCTTACCTCTAAACTTCTGAGACAGAAAAAGATGTCTATAAGGACAGACTTCTGATTTTCTTCTGTGTCACTTCATTTGGCTCATTATTTTTGTCACAAGAGTACATCCTGACATGTAACAATAATTTATTTTAGTATTTTGGCCATAGCTGTTTCTAAACTTCTCTGATTGTCCATTGCTGTGACAGCCTAAGAGTCAGTAACAAAACAGACCCTAAAAACTTCTCTGCAGAGCTTGTCAGCCAATAAAAACAGTTGCTGGCAAAAAGGAATTTAACTTTTGAGGACTAGCTAAGGGCTTTAGGGTATTACCTATGGAAAAGAAAGAACCTTTCCAATGATCGTGTTGGGGCCTTAATACCTTAATACCTGTGTGTGTATATATATATATATAAATATATATATATATAATATATATATATATATAATATATATATATATATATATATATATATATATATATATATATATATATATATATATATATATAGAGAGAGAGAGAGAGAGAGAGAGAGAGAGAGAGAGAGAGAGAGAGAAATAGTGGATGGACATCTTATATACTCCATTGTCATCTATCTAATGTTAAGACTCAGTGTTAAAGGTCCCAATGTTGGGTGAACCCTCTGTGGCCTACATATGGAAAGACATGCTGAGAGTTGCATAGGATATGCAGAAACAGATGGCTCATGATTTATCATTAAGGACAGTACACATTGATAAGCTCATAAGTACAATAGAAAATCGAAGTATTGAATCTTCTGAGTTTTGCTTCTCTCTTTTTTCTTTCCCCCATAGAAGTATTGACAAGCATGAAGTGGCCAAAAACTAGTCTTCAGGGAAAAGTGTAAGGGAAGGCAATTGGTTAGCAATACCAGATTTCAAATTACATTACAAAGCAGTTAACATCAAAACAATCCAGTATTGGCTAAGAAATAAAGTGGTGGATCAGTGGACTAGATACAGTATGGGAGACAATACGCATTAATAAATTACCATAGTAATCCAGTGTCTGATAGATCCAAAGATACAGGCTTTTGGGACAAGAACTTACTATTTGAAAAAAAATGCTGAAAAAACTGGAAAGCAGTTCAGCAGAAGCTAGGTATAGACCAATATCTCACTATATATCAAGATAAGGACAAAATGAGTACATGATTTAGGCAAAAAGGGTGATATCATAAGCAAATTAAGGAAGCATAGAAAATTTTACCTGTCAGATCTATGAGTAAAATGACTAAACAAGAGATAGAGAGGATCACAGGAAGTAAAATGGATGATTTTGATTATATCATATTAAAAAGATTTTGCACAAATAAAACTAATGCAGTCAAGATTAGGAGAGCAGGAAACTTTGGGGGAAATGTTTTTATGACAAGTTTCTCTGAAAAGGCCTCATTTTTCAAATATATAGGGAACTGAGTCAAATAAGTAAAAATACTGAGTCATTCCTGAGTTGATAAATGCTTGAAGGATATGAACAGGCAGCTTCCACAAGAATAAATCAAAGCTATCTATAGTCATATAAAAATGCTCCAAATTACTATTGATTGGAGAAATGCAAATTAAAACAACTCTGAGATACCACCTCATACCACCTCTCTGATTGGCTAACACAACAGAAAATAAAAATGACAAATATTGGAAGAAATGTGGAAAAATTGAGACACTAATGCATTGTTGGTAGAGTTGTGAACTGGTCCAACCATTCTGGAGAACAATTTGAAACTATGCCCAAAGGGCTAGAGAACTGTGCATTTCCAGTATTACTCAGTAAATTCCACTACTAAATATGTATCCCAAAGAGATTAAAGAAAAAGAAAAAGGAATATGGACAAAAATATCCACAACAGCTCTTTCTGCGGTGGCAAAGAATTGGAAGTTGAGGGGATGCCTATCAATTGGGAAATAGTAACAAGTTGTGGTATATGATTGTGATGGAATACTACTGTGCTGTAAGAAATGATACACAAGATGGTTTCAGAAAAACCTGGAAAGACTTAAACTGAGGCAAAGTGAAGCTAGCAGAACCAGGAGAACACTGTAAATAGTAACAGCAATACTATAATACTATTCAACTGTGAAAGACTTAGACACTGTGATCAATACAGTGATCTAAGATAATTCTGAAGTATTCATGTTTCATCATGAAGGAAACAGAGAAAATTCAGAGATCAAACTTTTATAAATAATGTTAAAAATAAATAAACTATAAAGGGATGATAATATTAATTATAAATAATAAACAAATTAATAGATAATATTTTTATGAAAAAAAGAAAGGCAATTGGTTGGCTAATCTATGAATAAAATAGTCACTAAGTAATTCCAGTTAATGGCAGGCCTATACCTTTTAGCCTTGTAATGGTGACCTAGATCTAGAATACATAAGTAAAAATAAGTAAAAACAGAAAAATGAACTAAATTTGACTACTTTTCTAGCACAAAAGGAAATTGGTTCATACAGAATGAATTATTATGATTGACCATTTAAATAAAAAAATACAGAGAAATTATGAATACTATTTGGCAGCCTCAAGAAAGGGAGAATATGATTAAAATATAGTCCAGAAAGCATGAATACAAAGAATGTCTGTTTTTTTTAATTATCTTACTCTTCTTCATTCAACATACACAAACCAGATCTTTATTTCAGAAATTTTAAAAAGGTCAGTGCTTAACCTGAAGCTAAAATGTTGAGCTCTTAAGGTATTAGTGAAATCTGTGATTTTGCTTCCTCAGAGTTGCATTTTGCACAAAGACTTTTTAACAAAAAGTTGCACTAGAATGAGTTCTTAACAACCCACTCTTTCCCCACACCTAGTAGTTGCCCAGTTTTCCTGCTGCTAATGAGCATGTCATTTGAGAGGGTTCATATGCAATAAAATTGTTTAAAAAGAGAGTTAATTTTTCACTATTCCTACTCAAGCAACTCTCATTGTCAAGGGAATGGATTCATGTGGTGACATTCTATGTTCTTATTTCAATCTTAGTCACAAAAACAAGTCTTTTAATTCCACAGCTATTCAATGATAGCACCATTCTGCACTAATTTGACCTTTTCCACGTCCTCTGGTTTGATTAGCAGCCTATTCCTGTTCCCTCACAGAGCAAAGACATCCTGCAATGAAGAGGTAGAATGGACCAGCCCATCAAAATTCAGAATATTTGAGTAGCTAATGTGTTACAGCAGATCACTGCTGGCATTTAATGTGGACATTAAAATTCTAATGACTCATTCCCATGTCACAGATTAGGAAAGGAATAGAAAGAGACATAACATGGATCCCTTTTTCTGAAACTAATTATAACAGGAATTTGAGATGGTAAAGACTTAATCCATTCATGTAAATCAGTGTTTCCTAGAACATGGGCCAGGAACCCCTAGGGACCCAACCAGAGTTCCTGTTGCCTGCAGGAGGACTTATGGTTTAGGGATTTGAAAAGGATATTGGAAAGCGGAAGTAGCACAGGGAGGCAACAATATGGGGGTGAATTACTAAGGAGGAGAAAAAAGAAAAAGGTTTGTGAGACAAGGAGATAAAAGGGAGCTTGATAACAAAATGAAAAGGGCACATCACTGAATCTTTAAGAAAATCCTTTACAGAGAAAGCTAGGAAAGTCTGCAAAAAAAAAAAAGATTACTCAGTGACAGGAAATGGATATACTGTCCTTATTCAAGTTTTTCCATTTCTATATGATATCCTAATGGAATCCTAAATTTTATGGACTATCTATGCATGTAAAGGAATTGGTCTATGACCAGACTCCCAACCCAGAAAACTGATGACATAATCACAGAAAATAAAGGGCAGATAATGAAGGGGTGGATCCTGGGCTTCCTGGACTAGAGGGCTGGCCATTGGGCAAAGAGACTCCTGGGGAATTGGCAGCTAGTTGATACTCTTAAGTCCTTGTAGATGAGAAAGGATTTTTTTGACTAGTACTATTGATCTTATTTTGAGAGGATGACCCAGGGGTTCTGATCTTTTCTGGAGGATTCTTCTTTTAGCAGGGTGAGGAGGCTACTGAGGTCCTCACAATATGTAAAAGAACATGTAAATACTAGTCTCGGGATTCTTAAAGTGTGGTTAAGCAACTCACTAAGAAAGTCAGAGTGAAATTCAATGCCTGGAACTGCTATATTGGTTCTATGCAACTTTCTTGCATCATCCCTGAACAAACGAAATCTCTCTCCCCCATCAGTGATATCTTTCCTTGTTCCATTACTTACCCTCTTGTCAACAGCGAGTTAAAACCATATATTGCTTATAACAGACATATGTGTTATATTATTATACACATATATACACATATGCAAGTATACATATGTAATAAAAATAATACATGTAGGAGTTTATAAAATGTAAAGTTCATTAAACCTAATTTGGTAACATTATGACCCTTGAAAATGGTAACTTTATATTTGGTCATAGGATTCAGTGCAAAACAGGGGGAAAAACACATTGTCATATGAAAGATGATGATCTCTCTGAAAATTGACCTTGATATCAAAATTTGATATCAAAAATATCTTTCTTTCTCCTTGAAAATGCCATCAGCTAGCTATGCAAACTATTCAAATCTTCTAATAAAAAATTAAAGAATTCTTTGCCATGACCATTCACGAATTAAGAATTATGCTCCATAAATAATTTCATCACTTGCAAAGATTAGCTTTGTAAATGATAGACATATACCGTGTCTAAAGCTTTGGAAGCATAGACATTACACCAAATTCCTTCACATCAAGATGGGAATTTGTAATGATTCTAGAGTATGCTTCTGTCTGATATGATTTGATCTTCTAAAATCACTCCTCAGGAGGAAAGAAGGTAATCCAATGGAAAAAGATTTTTCTCATCTCTTAGTTATTAAAACTTCCATTCTGCTTTGCCACTGGATTTATTGATAGGTCAGCCCCCTTTACAATTCATCTATGTCACATAAGGAGGCAAAATGAGATGGGTAGAATGTGGCAACAGAGTCATAACTTAGGAAAGATAATTGGACTTTGCCTTGAGCGCTGATTCAGAAGTCTCTGGCAGCACTTGCTCTTTTTCAGATGCAGAGAAACGACAGAGCTCACTTAAAACCTAGTTAGCATAGCAAGCTACTAGTGGTTAGGCTGGGGTGATATCCCATCTTCTTCAACCTATTCTCATACTTTCCCACCCTCTGCTACAGATATACATGTTCAGATGAAGGCCTTTATATTTTCCTTAAAAGATGGTTTGTGGCACTTGTCTCAGTTCCAAAAATTTCCAGTCTATCAGAGAAATTAAGGTCAATAATCACATTTCCTCTTCCCTCCTGTCTTCTCCTCTCCTCTCCTTTGCTTTCTTCTCCTTTTCTCTTCTCATCTCACATACCAAATTGTATCACCTGTTGTGACCCTCTCATATTCTAAATAAAATTCCATTCTGTTGTTGCCACTTGTTACCTATCAATGGTAGTAGTAGTAGTAGTAGTAGTATCCATGTTATGGTTGGAGAAAGCAATTGCAAAGTAAGGTAGTTTCAGGTGGCACTATATATATATATATATATTATATATATTAGGGACTCTGTGTGCCCTAAGACTGATGAGATAACTGTGAAGGTCTGACTGGAATTCTTAAATGTGGGCCAGTTGGGATTTGGCAATAACACTCATTCAATTAACAGCCTGACTAGTATAATATAACTACTTCTAAGGATGTAAGCATTATATGGAGGTATAGAGTTGCATGGTGGCCCTACCTGAAATTGTCATGATGATCAACTTGGCAAGAAGGACAACGGAGTGAATGAATACTCTTTGGTGTTCTAATAAGAAAAGAAGGCAACATACATCAGAACAAATCAGAAATGACATACCTCCCATACTGGAAATTCTGTAGTATAGATTGGGACAACTACAAGTACTCACGACCAAAACTGAAAATGTGAATTCTTTTATTTTGTGCCAATACTACATTATAGCAAAATTGGAAATAGATTCTTACCAGTTATAGTCAAGGACTTTTTATTGCTTTTTGTAATAACATTCCCATCTCCAAGTTATATAAGCACATCTTACAGATCAATGGAAAGCAATTATAATAATTTCATTCCTCAAATTAGATTAACTAACAGAGAAACCAGTTACTTAAGCCCGAAGATGGAAAAACTGAAGAACCTGAAGGTACTGAAAAACATACATTTACCACAAATTCAGAAAAGCTAACCAATAATGAAACTGAATGGAAAGAATAATGCAGGTGACTGAAATGATTTTTAAAAGGAGATGGGCATACTTAGAATGGAATTTTGAAAAGCCATTTGTGAGTTTGATGGGGAAAATCCAAATAATAGACTAATTATTCTAAAACAGATAATAGACCAAGTATACTAAAACAAAAAGCAGGTATGTGGCAAGGTAAATAAAGTGCTGTTCCTGGAGTCAGGAGGAGCTGAGTTCAAATCTAGCTTCAGATATTTATTAATTGTGTTTCCTTGTACAAGTCAGTTTTCTCATCTTTAAAATGAACTGGAGAAGGAAATGACAGACCACTGCAATATCTTTGTCAAGAACACCCAAAAAAGAGGTCACAGAGTCAGACATGACTAATCAACTAAGCAACAAATACTAAAACAGATTTTTAATACTTTACACCTGCCATAACCTTCATGAATGATCACATTTGCCCACAATTTTTAACAGTAAGAAAACTTTTCAAGACCTACACATATCAGTAAATGCTATGCCTACTGCCATGATAAGGACCTCAGCCCTTCCTTTCTCCAGGTCCAATGTTCTATTCACTGTACCACTCAGATGTTGTTCTTATACTCATAGGTAGGTGAGACTCTTTTGATGCTATTAATCTGGTTCAGGAGCCTTTGAAAATTTCCAGGACTTAATAACCTCAGTAAAATATCATTCACAAACAATTAACCCTCACAACTAGACAATTTTCACAAGTAACCCCTTCCCTCTAGTCAATCTATGATCAAATTCAACAACAACAACAACAACAACAAAAGAAAAATTAAGCACCTACTAAGTTGAGAACACTGCAATTTAGATAAAGTACTTGGCTTCTTGGTAATTAATTTTATATTTTGTAAGTCCTAATGTGAAGATCAGCCCTACTAGCCTACTGACAATCATTTTAGCCCATTAGTTCTTTCATTTAGTAAGACTGACAGAAGGGAGCTCTACTGATACTTAACTATATCTGTTGAAAGGCAGAGATCAGATATCAATATATACAAGTATACAAAAGACCAGATTCACAGGTTGTTTTTACTGTAAATGGTTGATAAACACACTACAATATACAGTAAGCCATATTTAAATATGACAAAATATATGGCATTTGATAAGTCTAAGATTACTGTTTATGTGCAAATACAGTTCATTAAAGGGGGGGAAAAATGTAACATTGTACAGCATATCAGTAAAAGAAAGGCAAGGGATGAGCAAATTTTCATGATTACAATCCTCAAAAGCAGCAACTACCCCAATGCGTAGAATTGTCATACAATTACAAGCATTCAAAAGGATTTGAATACCACCCCCAAAATGAAACAAACAAAAATTCCCAAAATTCAAAGGAATAAAAGCACTAGCATTGAAGTATTGAATACTCTCTGCCTTCCCAACCCCATTTCTATATCTTTTAGCCAGATAATGTTAAATATCTTTTAACCAGAATAATTCTGGTGTATATACACACACACACACACACACACACACACACACGCACACACACAATATCTTTTAACCAGATATGTAACATATGATATCTTTTAACCAAAAAAGGGACAGCTTTTTTTAAGGTCATTTTGCTTTTATGTTAGTGGGTTATAGGAATGCTTGGTAATTCAACTATAATAGTGGAATAGGACAGAAAAAAAATTCCATAGTTCTATGAGTCCCCAGAAGGCACAGAGTCAGTTTGTTTACCTTCTGCTCTACTCTACCATCACATGCTTTCTTCCCAGGGGTGTTGTGAGAATCAAATGAGAGAGCACTGTACAGTGCTTTGCCAACCTTAAAACACACAATAATGATAGCTAGAGTCTATACAGCAATTACCATGTTTCAGTACTGTGTTAAGTGCTTTATAAATATTATCTCATTTGACAGCCCTGGTAAGTAGGTGCTATTATTATGCCTAGTTTGCATTTGAGAAAACTGAGGCAAACAGTTTAAGTGACTTGTTCAAGGTTATACAGGTAGTAAGTATCTGAAGCCAGATTTGAGTGTAGGTCTTCCTAATTCCAGGCCCAGTTCTTTATCCACTGTGCCACTTAGCTACAGTATACAAGTTAGCTATTGTTGTTGTCATCTTCCACACTGCCTCCAGAGCAAGAGGTAGAAAACAGGGATAGGAGATGTGAATGTGGCTGCTGGATAGATAACAAGACATGAGGGATGAATGTAGGTGAAGCATGGTCTGAAGTGGCTACATACAGTGGGACAGGTGAGTTGGCACTCAATTCATTCACTAACCTATCAAGACAGCTCAGCCTGTGATCCAATTTCAGAGCCCTCAAATGGCAGAGCTGATCTCTGGAGCTCTGACCAGCTAGGATGCTGATGGGAAGATGGTGTTCCTCTAGAACTCTGAAGTTCACAAAGCCCTTGGGGTGAGGTCAAATGGCAGTGGATTAGCTCACTGGAGAGGAGGGTGTGATCTCTGGAGACCTGGTCTGTAGGGTGTTTGCTGTTCTAGTTGGTAAGAGGAAGGGCAGCATAAAGACAGATGGCAAAATGATGTCTGAGTTGGATACACACTTGAGCCATATTTTCCAGATACTTTCAACCCTATTCCTCCATATCCATGTTTGCTTGCTTCATAACATCTTGTCCAGTTCTTCATAGATGTTTTTCTGCCTTTTTGTCCTCTGCCCCAGATGTGGATTCAAGTTGCAATTGTGTTTATGGTAGTCTATATTCTTGTGTTCATCACAAGCACTATAAAATGAGATAACCAAATTTCCTGGGAAATGGCAGTCTTTGTTGCCTTTGTGTGCACAGTGAAAATGACTCCACTAATTCCTTCATATGCCTCTCCAAGAAGCACTTGGGAGCTTCCTTCTATTTAGCCACAGCCTCATTTTGTCTTTTAGTGAGAATGTCAATATGTATGTGGTTCAATTGCTTCAGCTGTGTATCAACATTTAGAGTGCTGGCATTTAAATGACCATTTGTATATGGCTTTTAAAATTGTGTAATTCTTAATACTCTGTCTTTTTTTCCTTACCTACACTTTGCTACCACAACTTTAGAAACAGAAGGCCAAATACGACCAACACACACACACACACACACAACACACACACACACACACACAATATGTTTTAACCAGAAAAGGGATATCTTTTTTTTAGGTCATTTTCCTTTTATGTTAGTGGGTTATAGAAACACTTGGTAATTCAGGTATAATGGTGGGGTAGGAGGACAGAAAAGAATATTTTTTCTACAAAGTCAGTTTATTTAACTTCTGTTCTGCTTTGTCATCACATGCTTACCTCACAGGGTTATTGTAAGAGTCAAATGACATAACGCACATAGTGCTTTGCAAACCTTGAAACATATAATAATAAGAATAGCTAGCATTTATATAGTACCTTCCATGTGCCAGGTACTGAGCAGCTTTCTCCATTTCATAGATTGTTGTGGCCACAGACTTTATGACCTAGGGGCCAACCTTCTGATGATAAGCCTCCCTTTGTATACCTAGGCTCAGAAAACAGTCTATTGCTCTTATGTCCTTGAAGCCATTTCAATTTGATAAAACCTGTCAGATAAGGTCCGTATGTGAGTTGGTTTTACTTAACTGTTTTCTTTTTTTGATACCAAAATTAAAGCTAAAAAGAAGCTTAGAGGTAACCTAGTACAAACTCCTCATTTTACAGACAAGCTCCAAGTGTGTTTAAGTGAACCTAAGGAGGTATGTGTGTGTACACCTACGTACATAGACACACACACACATATAAAATGATGGAAACAGGATTTGAACTCAGTTGCCAGACACCATTTGATTCCAAATGCAGTGACCTTTCCACTACTCTGCACAGGAAAGACAGCTTACCCATGTGGTGGGGAGTTTGAGGGTAGAATATTTGCATTAGCAAAATTAGAGCAATGTTGTTGCTACCTCCTTAAATGTTAAAAAAAAAAATTAAACTCTATATAATGGAAGTTTTCAGTTTCTGGTACAATCCTTTCTTGTTTGTTTTTATACTGAAATATTTGTGTTTGTTGAAGACTGCTAATTTCATAGTAAAATATTTTTAAACATAGAAATTTAAAAAAAAAAAAGGAATCCCAAATATCATTCTTATCCTAAACTGAGGCATTAGAGCATGGCTTTTGTTTAAGAGCCTGCATTTGGTAGGTTTATTATGCTTGGTGAGTTTGTTGAATTTTTGTTTACTGTCATATTGTTGAAGACATAGTGACACAGAGAGGGATAAGAAACCTGACAAGTCTTATTGCCCAGTCTCCCACAGAAACCTGCCTTAAGGCATCTTTGGTAATCTGCATCAGTCTTTCAGACTGACAATTTGCTTGAAAGTGACAAGGGACAACAGTGACTGCTCTTATGAAGATCCTTTCTAAGAACTTCTTAAACTCAATGGAGTTAAATCTTGCCCCATTGTCAGAGATGCTATCTGGCATTTCAGTTTTGCAAAACAAACAAACAACAACAACAAAATCTGTCACAGATCTGTAATGTAATGGATGGAATTAGAAGCATTTCAGGCCATGTTGAGAAATCCACCAAAATAAAGTAGCACCCCCGTTCCCCCCACAAAAATGGTGAAGGGACATGAACTAACAGTTTTCGGATAAGGAAATCAAAGCTGTCTATAGACATATAAAAAATTCTCTAAATCACTATGGATTAGAGAAATGCAAATTAAAACAACCCCCAGTTACCACCTCATACCTATTAGATTGGCTAATATGATATAAAAAGGAAAATAATAATTTCAGAGGGGATGTGGGAAAATCAGGGCACTAATACACTGTTGGTGGAGTCGTAAACTGATCCAACCATTCTGGAGAGTAATTTGGAACTATGCCCAAAGGACCATAAAACTGTGCATACCCTTTGATCCCACAGTACCACCACTAGATCTGTATCCAAATATATTTTCTAGAAAGGGGAAAGAACCTATTTGTACAAAAACAATTATAGGAGTTCTTTTTGTGGTGACAAAGAATTGTAAATTGAAGGGATGTTCATCAATTGGGGAATGGCTGAACAAGTTGCAGTATATAATTATAATGGAATACCACTGTGCTATAAGAAATGGCAAGCAGAATGCTCTCAGAAAAACCTGGAAAGGTTTATTTAAACTGATATTGACTGAAATGAGCAGAACCAGGAGAACATTGTACACAATAACAGCCACATTGCATGATGACTGACTTTGATAGACTTAGCTCTTCTCAGCAATGCAAGGATCTAAGACAACTCCAAAAGACCCATGATGGAAAATGCTATCCACATCCAAAGAAAGTACCGATGGACTCTGAATGCAGATTGAAGCATACTATTTTTCACTTTTTTTTTTGGTTGCGTTTTTGTTTTGTTGTGGGTTTTTTCTTTTGTCTGTGTTTTCTTTTACAACATGACTAGAATGGAAACATGCTTTGCATGATGATTTATAACCTGCATCAAATTGCTTATTGTTTTTGGAGGGGAGAGGAGGGAATGAGGGAGATAATTTGGAATTCAAAAAAAAAAATTTAAGCAATTGGGGTTAAGTGACTTGCCCAGGGTTACACAGCTAGTAAGTGTCAAGTGTTTGGTCTGAGGCCGGATTTGAACTCAGGTCCTCCTGACTTCAGTGTCGGTGCTCTACCCACTGCACCACCCAGCTGCCCTCAAAATTTTTTTTAAAATTAGTGCTAAAATTATTTTACGTGTAATTTGGAAAAAAAATAAAGTGTTATATGATAACCAAAAAAATAATAAAATAAAGTAGGACTTGCCCTGGTCCTTCAAAATCAGCTAATGCTTTGCCGCTGAGTCATTTGTATCCCTTCTCCTGGAATGTAAACTTATTTACTGGGTTATGCCAATCCTGTCATATACTAGATCCCCTTATAAGATCTTTATTAGCTGAATCTATTCCAATATCTCAGATGTAACTTTAAGGTAATGCTTTCATGCAAACAATTCCCAGATGTTGTTGATTTCGTATGACCAAAATAGTTTAACGATTGCTATCTGAAATTTAAAAAATCATTGGAATAACAACACTGAACATCCCGATAAAAAATTATCATTTAAAACTGACTTCTTATGCATGGTTTGAATTCCTCAAGTAGTTTTACTTACTGAGAACTACATCATCTTTTCAGGAACATTCTGGGATCCTATGCAGTTTATCAATCATACAGTATGAGATGGATCGGGAAAAGCCTTCTGTCCCAGTTTTCACAGGGATTAGAAGGTTTTCACAAAGAATAAGATAGGTCAGTATTTTCAAACCAAGATGGAATAGAGCCTTATGAATAATGTGTGATCAGCAAAAACTATAAAGGCACATCCCCTGATGACAGAATTTGTTGACTCTCACTAAAAGAGAAGGAGCTTTTTTATTATCTTGCACATAGCATAGTTTAGTATATGACATTCCTGAGTAGGAAGCAGTTGGTATCTCATTATCTTTTGGCATCTCATGGCTAAGCAAAGCTTCAGCTCTGCAAAGAAAACTGCATTGGTAAGAACCAGAAATTATGTTCATTGTAATGAACTAGCCAGAATAACTATCTGATGTTCTACAGTGTTCTTTGGCTAGCTCATACAATGCTATGCTGATGAAAAGACTCATCGGTAGATATATGTTGTAGAAGATAAAGAAAAACAATTGTGAATCGTAAGGAAGGACTGAATCTCTTGCTGCTTTGCTTTTGTTTTTCCCACATTTATTTATTTTATTTTTAATTTATGGAATAAAACAAGCATTTTTATAACATAGTATAATAAAAAGGGTTATTGCACATGAAACTATAAATCTATTATGCACAACTTGCTATTCCTTTTAAATATATGATAATGTAAATTTCTTTTTTTCTTCCCTCCCCTCTCCTCTCCCCACCTTTACACACACACACACACACACACACACACACACACACACGTAAAATTATTCTATACATACTTCCATTTATCGGTTCTTTCTCTGGGTGCAGATAGTTCTTCATATATTCTTATTTTTTATATGTTTTTATTTTTGTTTTTATTTTTTAATTTTTAGACAATTGGGGTTAAGTAACTTGCCCAGGATCACACAGCTAGTAAGTGTCAAGTGTTTGGTCTGAGGCTGGATTTGAACTCAGATCCTCCTGACTTCAGGGCCAGTTCTCTATCCACTGCACCACCTAGCTGCCCCTGTATATTCTTTATAATTAATTTGGATATTTATAATAGTCAAAATGACTTAGTTACTCAGTTGTTCTTAAAACAATATTGCTGTTACTGTATACAGTGTTCTCTTGGTTCTGCTCATTTCAGTCTTCATTATTGTGCAAATTTTTCCATGTTTTTTCTAAGATTGTTGAGCTCATCATTCCTTATAGTAGCATTTCATCACAATCATATACCACAACTTGTTCATCAATTTCTCAATTGATGGGCATCCCTGCCCATCATTCCCTGCGCAGCATCAATCCCATTTTTTTGCCACCACAAATAGAGATGCTACACACATTTTAGAACATAGAGGTTCTTTTCCTTTTTCCCTAATCATCTTTGGAAATAGACATAGTAATGGTATTGTTGGGTAAAAGGATATAGGCAATTTAATAACTCTTTGAGCATAATTCCAGATTTCTCCCAAAATGGTTGGATCAGTTAGTTCACAATTCCTTTGAATTAGTGTCTCAATCCACATCCCCTCCAACATTTGTCATTTTCCCTGTCAGTCATTTTAGCCAATCTAGTAGATGTAAAATGATATCTCACGGTTGTTTTAATGTGCATTTCTCTAATCAATAATGAGAGAGCATTTTTCATATGATTATAAATTGTTTGGTTTCTTTATTGGAAAGCTGCCCATTCATATCCTTTGATGATTTTTAATTGGGGAGTGACTCATATTCTTATAGATTTGACAAAATTCTTTATATATTTGAGATATGAGACCTTTATCTGAAAAACTGAAGATGGCGTAGTAGGTCAGAAATTTCCAGGCTCTAGAAATTTCCTCTACAGACAGAAAACTGCCATGAAATGAACATAGAGCAGCAAAAATAAAAGGTTAAGCAATTGTCCTCCTAAGACAAACCTGAGAGGACCTCAGAAAAGACAACTCCAGGGGCTGAGGTTTGGCCTGAGTGAAGCATAGACACTCCAGGCCAACCCCACTGAACCAACAAACAGCAGGCCCTGAAGCAGCTCTGTCAGGAGGCAGACAAGGCCTTGGGCAGTTTCACCTCACAGCCCAGGAACTTTCACTTCATGAAACTTTTACCTAACAAACTTTCATTTATGCAATAGCAGACAACTGAGTGGGGAAAGATTGAAAAACCACCCTGTGCCCCGCCGAGTTTCCAGAAGTCAGGCCTAGCAGTGCTGACCAGGGGCTGTGGGCTGAGGAGGAGAGAGCACATAGCTGGTGAGTGTGGTACCATGGGAACACAAACATTTTGAGGACAGAGTAGATGGGGGCCCTACCTGCTTTACTTTTGGAGTTGGTACATTGTGAAGGCAAGCAGCACCAGCACAAGAAATTTGGATTTCCCATTTTAATTTTGTCACTCAGATACCCTGATGTACCATTATGATGTTGGATTTTCTTAAGTCTTTCCACAACTTGTCCCTCTGTTGGTCCCACTAACTCTTTGCAAGGGCGGATCATTTCATTTTTTGTGTTTGTTTCCCTAGCACAATGCCTGACACATAGTAGTTACTTAATACAATGTGTGAATTCCAAGGCTGCTGGAAGATTCAGATTAAGAGGTATCTTGAACATGGAGAAGGAAGCGCATTGTACATCCTGGAGAGGATGATTGATAGTGATAAAAACTCACATTTATATAGTATATTATGGTTGTAAAGTGTTTTTCCATAACAGCTCTATAAGGTACATTGTAAGAATATTGTCAGTCCCATTTTATGTATGAGGAAACTGAGACAGCATGGTTGATCAGTTTATCCATATTCATAAAGTAAGTAACTACCAGATAGCTTGACTCTAAGTCTAAGGTATTTTTTGGTATACTCTGCTGCCTCTCAGTAAATTGTAGAAATGAGAGAATACAACTGAAAACTTGTAAAGTAGTGCCTCTGTGAAACAATGGAAAATACCCACAAGGGAGTGTTCAGGTATTTGCAATGTCATTGTCAATGATCAGTTTTATTGATGAGCCTGAACAAGGTCAAATCTTACAAAGACATTTTCCCAAGTAAGAACAGCAAGGAGTTGATTGACTGCAGGTACTGGATCTGGGAGCTGCTTATGCAGCCTATTATAATAAGTGCCTTATTATCAGTGCAAGGGATACAAGGCATTGCCCCATCCTTGGGTTTTTATACTAATATAGCCTACTGAATATCCATAACTAGCCTCATATACCTTGTTTGTTTGGATGTGTTATTTTTTCTCAATAATTTTTCCCTAGAGCAAAGGGGTTATTTCTAGCTTTCAAGTGAATTAATGCAAAAGTCACATCCAAATAGAATAATACTGGCTCCTCCTGATAAGTTCCCAATTCTTTTGAGAACATCACTGAAACTGGTAGACAATTTCCTGTTTAAATACATAAATGTTTAGCATATTGATTTCTAGGGGTATGAAACAGTCCTTTCCTAAGAGACTTTTTGAGTAGTCCTTCTTTGGTGATATGTAGAAGATATTCCACTAGGGGAAATGTGCTAAAATTGTGTCTTGTTCTGCTCTCTGAAACTACTCCTGCCTCCTTCTAGTCAGTATAGTAAGTTTATGAGTAGCCAGTATAAAATGGCAATAGCTGGAAATAAGATTGCACAGGGAAACCCAGATGCCATGTACAAAACGTCCCAAAGATCAAAGGAGCATAATTTACAAACCATATTATATCTTAACTAAACATCACATCCTGGGAATATGCGCTGAATTAGGAAAAGTCATGGAAGCTTTGCTGTCAGAGCCTCTTGGTCCTATCATATGTAAATCCTACACAAGTTCCAGAAGAACAGTAGAACATCAAATGGCGCTGATAAAGATGAAGTTTTTCTTGAAAACTTTGAGATGATTTGGGTATGTTAATGAACTAACCCCAACATAGCACAAATAAAAGTTTGTTTCCCTCCAAAACCCTATAAAAATGAGACCTCAACCCCCCCCCCACTCTACTACCTCCATCTGGGTCCTGGTGAGTGTTCCCAATCCTAATAGCTTAGTTACATGAGTGATACTCTCTGCCTTTGCTCCTCCTCATTCTTTTCCCCATTGCTGCCTACTTTTCTTCACCACCCTGTCCTTATTCCTGTGCTGTCTACCACTTTACTACTTTTTTCACTGCTTATCTCTACATTGTACCATTTGCTCTTACACATTTTATGCCTTATTAAAGTAAGCTTATACTCCTGTTTCCTGCTGTCATTGTGGTCTTTCCTGGGAAATACCCAAAGAATTGGGTGTGTTTGCCCCATTTCACAATTTTGTAAATGAATTATCAATTCAGACATCTATGCCACATTCATTAAATTGACTAGAATTTACAATAGATTCTATTATGTCTAAGTAAATCATTGTAATCTTGAAGTGTATGTGTGTGTGTGTGTGTGTGTGTGTGTGTGTGTGTGTGTGAATCTACTTTAACAATAATCCTTGTGGAAATATGTTGTGAATAGAATCTTGACCCATCATAACCACAATTAACTTCTAGCTTACACTCACCACCATTCATAAGTACTATTGTCAATGCTGTAACATCTTAAAGTATCTGGTCATCAAGTCTCTGAATATAGTATACATTTTGGGTTTTCTAATCAAATGAATAATCAAAATTTCTCAATTTTAAAATGAAAGGATTCAACTACTTGTTCTGTAAGGTCCTTTCTACTTCTAACATCTGTGACTCATTCATATCTAATGCAAGGTAATATGAAGTTCTATGAAAGGTTTTGGATTTTAATAGATCTTGAATTACCTTAAGGCATCTCCAGATTTTAAGTTGACCTTGGATCATGTTGTCTACCTAGGCCCTACTAAGTGTACCAGAGCAATCCTAGCCTTGGTACAGGTTCTGATAGCATTTGCACATAAAAACTGCTTGCAAACTATGGAATGCTAGACTTGAATGTAACAGTAACTAGTAGTAATAAAGCTTCAGTTTTAATCTTTTTGATACCCAACACATCCTGCAAGCTTAAATCTCTAAACAATGTGTAAAGGTAGTATGAGCAGAAGCTAAAAACTCATGCACCACTTTGTCGGTATTACTAAGCCTGTGTTTCCTGTATTTCACTAGATCTGTTGGCAAGAATTATCTGCCACTCTATTACAAACAGCTTTTATATTAGAAGTCACTTTTAATTTATATTTTTAATCTAAATTTTACATGAGATGCAATCTCATTATATTGATGTCAAACTCTTCAACATACTTTAAAGCTGTCATTTTAAAGACATTATAGAGTCAACAAATGAGATGAACTTTAAAATTTTATCAGTATCTAAGATATGCATTATTATGTGCCTTAAATACTGACTGAATGTGTAGTATAACAGTATAACACAGTTTAGGTGTATGAGGTGACCATCCACGTTATGTAGAAGCCACTATCACATGGGAATGTGGATTTCTCCTTACTTTCTAGGTTGACCCACTCATTTCAACTGTTCTTCCACTAGCAGGCCTAGATTTTCAGAGAAAAGCCACTACTATGAGATCCTACTCAAATCTTCTCAAGATCCAAGGGGTAACTAATGATGTTCAAGGAAATATACTCCACCCCTACTGATATTTTTCTATTTATACAAAACAGCCATTCACAATAATGACATTTTAAAATCTTAGACATAACCATTTACTAAGGCAAAAGATATAATAACAGTATGACAGGCTATATATTAAGCAAGTGCATGAACAATAAAATATTCCACACATAAACCTGATTCACACTTTCCCACCAATGTACTTAATGTATGTCCAGGAGAGTGGGCACACACTTACAGGAACCTGACAGGGAAGCACATGGGGGAGGAAAACTGGTATGTTCTGGGTAACACAATTCTGGAATGCAGTCTTTTATTTTATTAGTCAATTCAGGAACATCTACACCACATAAAACTGCTTATGTGTTGGTCCTCACTGATATTCAGCTAATCAAATCTTTTCTTCCATACTTGGATTTACAAGCTTTATAACTTTAACAAGCTTTGCAATTCACAATTACCTTTAAAAAGTGTTACCACTTAGTTTGTATAGTCTTCTCTAGTCAGCTAGAGAACTACAGAACTCTCTCTGAACCATACAGATCAGTCTAGGTACTTATTCACTCACTAGGATGCTACATTGTCAAATCAGGACATAGCTCAAAGTTAAGTGCTTACTTTGACTTTCTCAGCAAGACAAATGAACCAAGTTAGTTCTTCTTAAACAGCAAAGCAACTGGAATATTTGCCTTTCCCATTTTTTTTCCTCTCAAATCAGATGGGGCAGAACAGACAACAGTCACTCCCAACAGGCTTCACCTCTCCTAAGATGTAGATCAGGTGTTTTTTTTTTCTTTTTCAATGTTTCTTGTTATTCATTTTGAACTTAAATACAAAACAAAACAAAACAAAACATTTTCACATACCCAGAACAACATAGAAGATTCAATATATAACCATGAATTTCCATTTCAGACTGTTCACTTAAAAAAATAAAATTATGGAATAGATACTATACATTGTTTTCAAAGCTACCTTGCTTTTCTGCACTCTCTTTTAAGTTTTTTTTCCCAGCTGTGTATTTTTTTTCTCCCTCACTCCCCAATCTGCCCCAGAGAAGGCTACAATTGAACATGAAAGAAAGAAAGAAAGATGGTTAGATTGATATATAGAAATAGACATAGATGTATATATGTAAAACCATAGTATATATTCTACTAACTATCAGTTCTTTCTCTGTAGGTTCATAGCCTGTTCCTTCATAGGTCTCTTTTATACTTGGTTTGAGTATTTTTGACACTCAAAATGAATTATTCATTCAAGGTCATTCTTACAATATCACTATGTACAATATTCAATTAATACTGTTCATTTCACTCTTTCCATGTTTTTCTTTTCTTTTTTTGCACACGAAATTGCGAATCTGTTATGTACAACTTGCTTTTCCTTTTAAATATATACTAAAATTATCATGTAACTTTCTTTTTCCCTCCTTCCCTGCACCCTCTATAGAGATAGCTACCATCAGACACATACACACATATATATATATATGTATATGTATGTGTGTGTGGGGATTTATATATATATATATATGTACATACACATATTTGTAAAAAGCATACTATATATTTTGTTAGGATTTCTTAACAAAACATCATGGACTGCCAAAAAGTTATGCATAGATTTCTATATGTTTTCATTTTTACTAATTTGTGACTGAAATTTAGTATTTCCTTCACCAGACTGACAAAGGTATCTTTGGCGAAAAAATATTTTTAATACCCTGGCCTATTCCAATTTAATTCTCCATCTCTATTTTCTTTAGTGCCATTTCTTTCTTCTTTATAATAAGCACATTTTGGATCTTTGATGTTCACTTTGAAGTGATGTGCATCTACTGTCCATGATGGTGAAGAACTTGTTACAAAAATTTTGCAGATATTTTTCATCTTTTTTCCATTTATTGTCCTCCTTCCAGCTTCATCTTTAAATGCACTTAGGATGATTTTTCTTAGTTGGTTCTCAAGCCAAACTTTTTATAAAGCTTAAAATTGGGTTTATTCCACTATTTTGTTTGATGAGGCAATACTGCCCATAATATTCTATCATCTTTCTCCACAAGATTTTATAATGTTTGTGCAGGAGCTCAAAAAGAACAAAATAACAGCAGGAATTTAACAGGATTAAAGAACTAATGCTGCAACCTTATTATTATGACAAATAACCTTCTGGAAGATCATATCTTTTAGATTATACTTTAATACCCTCTGTCATTTCAACAATGTTGTTTCTACATAAACTCACTTAAGATCATATTTATTTTATAAAACCTCAATATTTCAATTAATTCATGAGCCATGGTATCATCCATGCGGGTTTTCCATCAACTAGTGCATACTGAAATCCATCTATATCTTCTCATTCTGTGCAACTTTTGTCCATGAGGTTCTATGAATTCTCTACAGAAATTCCATGTGCTAGGGCATCTTCCTTGAGGTCCCTAGACATTATTTATACTAAAGTAATATACAATTAAGCCAAAATATCATTCAATTAATCGACCAATAAACATTTACTATGTACCTGCTGTATGTCAGGCACTGTGCTGAGTGTTGGGGATACAAAAAGAGGGAACAGTCCCTGCCCACAAGGAGTTTACAATATTTTATTCCTTAGGCTTACTACATAATGACCCACCTCCTTTCCCAGGCACATATACATACATACATACATACATACATATATACATACATACACACATGTATACATGTATTGTACCTATGCATGCATGCATATATGTATACATTATATATATATACATATGTGCATGTGTGCGTGCGTATGTGTGTGTGTGTGTGTGTGTGTGTGTAAGAACCATATGAATTGGTAACAAAATTATACCTTCTCATTTGCCTTTTTTTGGGTGGGGGAGAGGACAACAATTAAAATCACCATAATTTTCCTCATTCCTTTGTTATCTCCCTCTCTCACTGTTACCTTTTAAAACAAACCCTAAATGTTTTCAAGATTGTCACCTCCAATATGGGTTTTCTTTGTGTATATTTGGTCTGGTCCAATTGTTGCTTTTCCTAACTCTGTCTTCTTAAGAGTCATTTCAGTGTCCCTGGATAGTACATTGAGACTGAGATATTGTGATTTAAATGTCATCGTTCTACTGTCATTGATAAAGAAAATAAATTCCTGAAGAAATTGGTTCTAAGTTTCATCTCTGTTGTCTTCCTGTCATTTTCATCTATGAATTCTCTTGGGATGATAACTTAAATATGTTTAAAAATCTTTCTCCAGACTTCTGTTCATGGTTGTTGCTTTCCTTTTTCCTGTTTTATGGTATGAGCAGATAACTGCTTAAAATTTTCTGCCATTTACCTCCTTAGTATTTACAAATAAATTTGCATTTCAAATTGGTGTTGGACATGTCTATCATGTCTTTCCACTTGTCCAGAAGATTATGTTGTGTTTTTTTCCCCCTAAGGAAGTTGCTTAGCTCTTTTTGAATTCTTGGCTTGTTTAACATTTACATTACTTAAACTTCTCCAAGAAAAAGTAATAATCAATATCTAATTTTGCCTTTTTTACATTAACCTTTCTTCCACATTGATGATTTTTTAAATAAGTTATCAAAGCATTTGCAAATGTGTGAAATAACTTTTACTCATCTTTATCTCCCTCCCTGACCCATTTAAATACAGACACATCTATTCTGGTATCACTTTGGTAACTAGTTTTTCCCTGTTTATTAACATAAACTCAACCTCACTGTTTTTGATGTTGCTTGATGCTCAGTATTTCAAGCACCTTACAACTTTCTCCTTAAAGAAAATATTCAAGCTATACAGGCATGAGATTTCTGAGTAATCTACAAATATAACCTTCATTTCTCAGACTCAGCTCTTATTTTCAATATACTCTCATTTATGTTTGCATCAGAGTCACCAAGTATCAAAATATATGTTGACTTCGAAGGATCTTTTCAAATTCATCATAGAATTGATCTCCTTATGTTCTCTGGTACAGCTGGCATGTAAGTTACACTTATATCCATGATTATCTTTTTGCTTATGCTAATAATAAACACTATAAGAAGAGATGACTATATAGCTCACAGAATGATGTTTCTCATTGCTATTAGGAATGAAATCAAACAAAACTGCCAATTCTTTTGTTCACTTCTTCCAAACAGTAAAAATTAGAAAAAAAAAAACAAAAATAAAAATATGAGCCATTCCATTTAGCTGCAAGTTTCTTTTAATTGTGAGAATAGCAGTATGACTGTGATTCATTTCTTCAATTTATTCATCATTGGAAAAGGTTCTGAGATTTACAATACCAATGGTTAATGTTAATAGTTAAGATAATACATAGTAAGATGGTGTGATTCTTAGCACTCTTTGCTCCCTTTACCATCATTCCATCATGACCACTATAGAAACAAAAAGGGACTCATAGAACTAAAGGAGATTTTTATTTTTTCTTTATTTCTTGGGTTGCCCTAGTGAAATAAGTGATCATCACAAAGTCCTACTTTGATATTTCACTGTGATGTGGAAGTGACCTTGAGTTCTCCAAGGCTATGAAAGTAGAGCATGAGCTCCCTAAGTTTCTACATATCTAGAAAAGCTTCAATTATGTATCTAGTATCTTCTGATACTAGGCTAACTAAACATGAGAAAGGTTAATTATCACTAGGCTGTACAATAGGTAGTGAATTGATTTACTAACGAGTAAAAGTCACTTTAAATTATCCTTAAGATATGTTCTTTTTTTTTGCTTTACTTCTTTAAAATCCATTTAGTCTTTTTTTTGCTAGCTTTAGCATTCCAGAGACAATATTACTGATTAGTTCATTAATGTAGCATTACAGTTACATTGCATTCAATATCATTGATTGTGATCTCTGTAATAATTTGTCTAGAATATATGTCAAATTAATTCACCATCATGCCATACTTTAAGAAGAAAATAAAGCATTTTGCCATGACTTCTAGTTTTGTCATTTCACCCTAACTTAAGGACCTCCAGGTTTTACCATTCATTCCAATGCTGTACTCTTACAACTTCTGAGCCTTTCCATTTGTTCTGTAACTGAACCTTCTTTAAATGTACTGACTCAGTCTCCTCCAATTAGAATGTAACCCCTTGAGGACAGGTAATCTCATCTTTTCTACTTTTATCCTCAGGATTTAGCACAGTGCTTGGCACATGTTAGGTGCTTAGTAAATATTTTTAAAAATTAATTTTCATCCTTTTATTTATACCACTTAGAAAAGCATGCATTAGTAAACATGATTATTGTTTATTTGGGAAATTCAAAAATACATCTTGGTATGTGCAGCTGTTAAAAAGTAGATTTTTAAGAGCTAAGAGTACTCCATTAAGAGTTTGTATAATTAACTCCATTTTGTTCTGTTGCTATTTTCCAAAGTATTGCCTTAACACACACTGTTGTATCAGCTTACAACAACTTTTAGTGATTCCTTTCCACCTCTAATTTTTGCAAAAGGTTTTTATTATTGAAAGGGAAGACTTTGACAGCCCAAGCAAGAGGAGATAGTGCCTACTCTGTCAAGAGCTTTACATACATTATCTCACTTGACCCTTACAACAACCCTGTAATGTAAGTGCTATTGTTATCCCAACTTTAGAGTTGAGGAAATTGGGGCAAAGTTTGAGTGACTAACCCAATGTCACACAGCTAGTAAACATCTGGGGTCAAATTTGAACTCAGGTCTTCCTGATTCCAAGTCTGGAGTCCTATCTACTGAGCCACCTAGTCTCAGCAAGGAAGTCTACTCCTTTATCTTGTCTAACTAGGGATGAATGGTCCCCTTTGTTTTAGTGTGAATAGCTTTTCCAACAAGAACACATTCCTTCTTTTGTAACAAGGAATAAGCATCCTTTTTTCTTATAAGAAGTACTTGACCTGGGGGGCCATGTCCAGTCACCCTGATTTATATCTTGCCACTAGACCCAGATTGTTTCAGAAGGAGAAAGTGACGCTAGTGACTTTGCACAGCCTACCTCACTTAAATCCAATTCACTTACAAGTCATGGCATCACCTTCCTGATGCCATAGCTTTATTCAAGAACAAAGGATAAATAACTTGACCAACCTACTGTATAACAAATATGACTTCTCTTTGCCTCACAGTAAAGAACGGTTGTGTGAATGTAAGAATAGCATAAATATTGCCAGTTCAATTGTAAGAAATATATACATGTCCGTCAGTGCTGGTTGAGTGTGTCTCACTCTGAGTTAAAGTTTTCCTATCTTTGTCTCCTGTGCTGGTTTATTGACAGTGGCTATCCAGACAATCCAAAGAGAATTCAGGTAACTCCTGTACCTCTCCCCACCCCATCAAAAAAATAAATAAATAATAAATAATTGGTTTCTTATTGACACTAGAACAAAATAAAAACTCATCAGTTTGGCACTTAAAGCCCTCCAGACACTTACCTTTACTGTCTTATTTCACATTTTGCCCTTTCTGAATTCCCGTCAAGCTGCTCTACTAGCTATTCTTTATACAAGTCATTTGATCTCCTGCCATAGTGCCTTTGCAAAAGTGAATCCCCCATGTCTGTAGTACAGTTCCTCCATATACCTACTTCAATGGGTCCATAGCTTCCTTCAAATCACAGGTCAGTTAAAGACCTATCTGAATTCTATATTTGATAGAAGAGCTGACTAAACAAATCTAAACAAATTGTTTAGTCTTTTCGGTTGTGTCTGACTCTTTGTGATCCCATTTGGAGTTTTCTTAACAAAAATATTGGAGTGGTTTGTCATTTCCTTCTCCAGCTCATTTTACAGATGAGAAAACTGAGGCAAACAGTTAAGTGACTTGCCCAGTGACACCCAGCCAGTAAATAAATGTCTGAGGACAGATTTGAAGTCAGGAATTCCTGACTTCACTGAAGGTGCCAACTAGCTTCCTCTCATATTTTTATAAGCCTTAAATTTCCCTTTGGCTATTAGCTTCAGAGTTGTTTAAAATTTAGATGAAATTAAGTTTGGAAGTTATTTCAATGCTTCAAAAGAGCCGCAATTTTATCAGGAAAAAGATTCCTTTTGCCATTGCATATGGACAGTTTGATTAGTTGCTGTGAACAGAAAGATGAATTGACTAATTGCTATCCTTACATCAGAACTTGGACAGGTAAAAAAGGATGTGATGAAGGATGTGGGGGGGGGGGAGGAGGGGAGTAGAAGAACTAAAATGCACCAAAGTATATTGATTTCTCTTTGTATTCTGAAAATTTGCTTACCTCTGAGGCACTAATATGGGTATTCTGGAAGCAAAGATCCATTTTATACCTCTACCAGCAAAAACTTCAATAGCTCCAGGCTACTTCTAAGATAAGATACAAATTCCTCAACTTAGAGATCCCTTCAAATTGACACTCCCTCTCAACCTATCTTTCCAGCCTCATTTCCTCTTACTCCCCTTCCCACTCTCTATTCCACACAAACTGCCATATTTGTTGTTCCTGTTGGTAAATGTTTAACAAAGGGCTCAAAAACCACCACAACAAAATGTGCAAACACATTTTTAAGTTTAATCTCCATCATTAATATTTTCTTCATCATTTTAGTAAGTCTAGATAACCAACAAAAACAAAAAAACAAACTAAATTTAGCTTTTATTTGGAGTGTTTGCTGGTTTCCAATGGGTAAATGCTCACACTGACAGTATAAGAGTTGGCTCCTGTCAAAGCTGGCTTCATTACCACATTGCCTATACATAGCATCCCATCTCCTATCTCCAGGCCTCTGCACAAACAGCTTACCTAGTCTGACACTATTCTCTCTTTACCTTATGTCACACGGCTTTCTTCAAAGCATTTACTAGGTGCCCCCTTCTGTAAATGAGTACTTTTCTGAACTCACCAGTTATTAGCACTCTCACCTTTTTGAAATTATTTCCTATTTACTTATACCATTATCTTCTCCTGGCTCTCAAGAAGGGATCAAGAACTGTTAAAGGCTTTTTTGTTTTGTTTTAATCATTTTTAGACTGAATCGAAGAAAAAGGATTTCCATTCTCTTCCCCCACAAAAAGCCAAGTAGTTTAAAATTCACTGCATGGATAAAATGTTATCTACAAGATTTTTTGTCTGTTTGGTTTTTTGTTTATTTGTTTTTGTTTTGAATCCTTTATTTAGATCTTGATAGCTAAAACCTGAATTAATTCTTTTTTTTCAATGGTTTTAATGATTTTTCTGTGTCTCATTTTGTTGTATCAAGGTAAAAAGCAGGTGCACATACTACCAATATAAAGGCAGTTAAGTGGTACAGTTGATAGGCCTCTGGGCCTGGAGTCAATCAAATCGGAGTTCAAATCTGACATCAGACACTTCCTAAATGTATGACCCTGGGCAAATCACTTGACCTCTCTCTGCCTTATTTTCCTCATCTGTAAAATAGGGATGATAATAACATCACCTACCTCCATAAATAAACTCTTAATAAAATCCTTAACAAACCTTAATATGCTATATAAATACCAGCTCTTATTCTTATTCTTATTGCTGTTAATAGCTAATGATCTGTTTAACCTCTTTTGGGAATGATGTCACAGAACTAGGAGGTCTGTTCAAAAGGAATTATCCTACTTTAATGATTTTTTTATGTAGTTCTAAGGGTCTTGCAACCACATTGTTCCTTATATAGCTCAAACATACCATAATAAGATTTTCCAGCAAGTCAGAAGGCTTTCATGTCATTGATGTCATAGATTTTAGACTGATTTGTTTTTAAAAATCATCCTATTTCCCCCTCCCCATGGCAAAAACAAAACAAAACAAAACAAACAAGCAAACAACAACAACAACAAAAAGATGTGATATTTGCTTCAGGAATTTGAGAGAAGTCAGTGCTTTGCTATAGAAAATCGGGGCATGTAGATACTGCTATATAGTGCAACACTCTTGCTATGTTAACTTAATAAAATAAGCAGATTTTCTGAGGGTAGTTCTTTTTTTCCTTGGAGGAAACTAGAGACATTGGGAAGCACAGCAAATGTTATGCTGTGCCTTTCACCAATAATTTCGTAAATGATGAAAATGCAAAAGCAAATGTTAGCTTCCCAAGAATGCCTTGTCATTGGGGAAATGTGGGTTCTAATAAGTGGAATAGGAAGTACATTCCATTCAAACATATGTTTCCAATAACATGTTCATACATACAGCTAACTTTGTCAGGTCTACATTTTCAGTGTAGTTGAGGCACTGTGGTGACATCATCCTTTAAACTTCTCTTTAAGGAAACCAGATGGCTGAAAGTGTATGTTGTGTAAGTGCAGTTAAACAGTCCAGAGAGAATTGTTTAATCATCTTTAAGAATGTCTCTAATATTCAACACATGTATTTTCAAATGGGGGAGTTCTAATCCATTATAAAAGCTGATATGCTAAAATCAGTACTATGCAAATCTCACTTAAAACATAGCTAGTAGGTTTCTTAAGAATGGTAGTTTATTAAATAATTTTAAGAAAAATTATTGCTAAACATTAGCTCATGATTTTGCAATAGTTTTATAAATCAATAAGTTTAAGGGGATAAAAGGCTATGTGATTTCACCACAATTCAAAATTAAGCCTTCTTGAGAAGCTTTGTGGAAATGAATGGCGAAGATGTAGATCTAATGTTTCTCTGTTCACTTTGGAGACATTAAAGTTAATGGCTGTCTCAAGGAAGCCTGGTCTCCACAGCTTTCTTGTGGATTATCTTTGGTGTGCTGGAGAAAAAAATTAGCTGTTATAACAATGGAGGTGAGAGTCTGCGTGATACAGGACAGAGAGTGATAAGCCTAGTAAATTAACAATCTAGAGAAGGAGATAAGAAAGAAATAAAATTCCAAATTTGATACATGAAACTTTCTGTTGCTCAAATATACTTTAATTAGTGCTGAGTGATCTTCTAAAATTTCCTAAGGGTAGGGTAAGTGTCCCAGTTTTCCCAGTGCTGAAGCTTTTCTCCACATGTTGAAGGATGGGAGAAATAGAAAATAGAAAGAAAAACAGAAAGAAACACAGTCAAAAGGGAAATGGGGGAAAGGCTCATTCTTTTTCCTGGAATATGTAGAATAGGATAGTAAGAAGAATTCTATCAAATTCCAATTTCACTCAAACTTGAAATAAGGTAAGTTTTAGTTTAAATCTGAGCTAGACATTTCTTGGAATGGGAAAGGGAGGGTGACAGTAATTCTTTAGATGAAAGTATGAAACAATTTTTAGTATAATGTTCTAACTTTTCTACTTCTGAATACTGACTAAAATGTTCCACATACACTTACTTCCCAGTTCTTTGAAATTGTCTGAGTCATACAAAGATAATAAAGATAGGGTGACTATAAAATATGCCTCAAGAATATGAAACAAGAGAGCATTTCAAATATTCAGAGAAATGATTGGTGGAATGCTGTAGAGTAATTCTATAGAGGAAGTTGGTGCAAGAAGGAGTGTAGGCTCTCAAGAATGAAATTCTGATTACACAAACAGAAAAAAATTCTGGTGGGAAAAGAAAAAAAAGCAGGGAAGTTTATCAAGGAAAAAGATACAATGGTAAAAAAAAAAATATTGAAGGACTCAGATTTTTAAGTCATGTCCAGAAGCTAGAGGTAAGGCCAAATACAAAACTGATAAAAGTAAGTTTAAAAATGAGAACAAGGTGAAACTTGCCATAAAACACCAAGAATGAAAAATATGGGGTGGATTTGGGGTGGGGAGGGGATAGATAGTTGGGAACATTTTTTAGATATCTTGAGTACCAAAGAAGGAACAAGGAAGAAAAGGAGTGTCAAAGGTTGCATTTGAACCCAGGTTCTTTGACACCAGAGCCAGGACCCTTTCTTTCTCCTGCATATCATGCTGCTTTTCCAGTCATCTTTTAATTTTCATTGTAGCTATCATTGTGTATGCTGTTCTTTTCTGCTTTTTTTTTCAAACAGCTCTTCCCACGTTTCTCTGAATTCCTCAAAGTTATCGTTTTTATTGCATAAAAAAATTCCTTACATTCATGCACCAAAGGTAGGTCTTTTTTGTTTATTTGTTTGGTTTTTGCCAGTGACCGACAGGCAAGTTTGTACTTTGTTTCCATTTCTTTTTTAACAAATGGTACTGTGGATATTTTGGTGTATGTTGGTCCTTTGTTTCTGTCTGTTTGTCCCTGTCTTTGTTGTGTATGCTCAGTAGTGGGATCAATGGCACAAAGGGTATTAATAGTTAAGTAACTTTTTTTGCATAATTCCAAACTGATATCACAATGGTTGGTCTGATTAAGTTCTACCAGGAATGTCTTGCAGTAGACAGGACACAGCCCCTCTCTCACTGACTATTCAAGTTTTTGTCATTGCTCATTTACCCGAGAAGTACATGAAGTAAAACCCTAGAGTTGTCTCTTTTTTAAAATATTATTCATTTATAACTTTTTGTTTTTACAGATTTTTTGAGCTCCAAATTCTCTTCCATCCCTTGCCTTTCCTCCATTCATTAATAAGACAAGCAATATATCAATTGTACAGGTGACATCATACAAAAAGACATTTCCATATTAGCCATGTCCAAGAGAAAAAGTAAGAAAAAATAAACAACTGAAAAAATTATACTTCAATTTGTACTCAGAGTTCATCAGTTCTCTTTCTGGAGGTAGATAGCATTTTTTGTCATGAGTCCTTTGGAATTGTCTTAGATCATTGTATTGTTCAGAGTAGCTAAGTCTTTCACAATTAATCATAATTATAGTACTGTTGTTACTGAGTACAATGATCTCTTTTGTTCTGCTCACTTTACTCTGCATCAGTTCATATAGGTGGTCTTCCCAGGTTTTTCTGAAACCATACTCCTTTTCATGTCTTATAGCAAAATAATATTCTTATAGCACAATGATCATAATCAGATACCACAACTTTTTCAGCCATTCCCCAACTGATAGGCATCTCTTCATTTTCCAATTTTGTACTACCACAAAAAGAGATGTTATAAATATTTTTTGTATATATAGGTCCTTTTCCTTTTTATTAGATCTCTTTAGGATACAGACCTAGTAGTGGTATTTCTAGGTCAAAGGCACAGTTCCATAGCACTTTGGGTGTAGTTCCAAATTATTCTCTAGAGTGGTTGAACCAGTTTACAAGTCCACCAATAGTATTCGTATCCCTATTTTTTTACATCCCCTTCAGTAGTTGTCATTTTCCTTTACCGTGATGTTAGCCAATCTAATAGGTGGTGTAGGTGGTACCTCAGAGTTGTTTTAATTTGTATTTCTCTAATCAATCTTGTTTTTTTTAGTGATTATAGATAGCTTTGTTTTCTTCTGAAAACTGCCTGTTCATGTCCTTTGACCATTTATCAAATGGAGAATGGCTCTTATTTTTATAAATTTGACTCAGTTCTTCATATGTTTGAGAAATGTGGCCTTAATCAGAGAAACTTGCTGATATTTTTGTTGATATTACTTCACTGTCTATGGAGCCATTTAGTAAAATGTAGTTTCCCTGATTATCTCTCTCAGAGTTGTCTTAATTTGACTTAAAGCATGTTTTCAGATGGTCATTTATAGCTTGAAATTCCATGCCTGCTAACTATTTGCTCATATGCATCCTTTGCATACTTATCTCTTAGGAAATAACTCTTGCTGGCATATATTTTCATCAATTTCCCATATATCTCAATTGTTAGATTTTTATTAGAAATATGCGATGCAAGTATTTTCCCACTTGCTAGTTTCTCATCTTATACTACTTTCATTTATTGTGCTTATACAAAAGCTATTTAATTTCAGTTTCCTTATCTATAAAATGAGAGAGTTGAACTAGATGGCTTTTGAGGTCTCTTTTGGCTTTATGATCTTCTAATATACAGATCTTCTATCCCTGTTTGGATAATAGCTCTCTTCCCAGTCATAAGTGGAAAAAATGTCCCTTACATTGTCTTCTCCTTGTTTTATGATCAAGCTGACCTTTTATATTTAGGTCAAGCATCACTTTGGAATTATGGTATATGGTATAAGGGCACATACACACACACACACACACACACACAGACATACGTATATATAGTATATGCCTAATTGCTTCCCTATTTTCCTTGCATTTCCTATTGCATAGGGAATTCTGCAAGGAATTTACCTTCTTATATTTATGAAAAACTGCTTGTGGTTCACTACTATTTGTATTCCTTTGATCTACAAACTATAATAGTTCATATAAACCTTTTTTTTAAACTTTCAGCCAAACCTCCAAATTCTAGAACAACTGCTAAATCTATAGTGTTTTTAGCCATATTAATATAATGTGTCTTAATAGGTTAACTACTAAATAGTATGCACATTTTCATTTATTTTAATGGAATTTATATTAATATTTCTTTCCTGTTTTTTATTAGCTCTATATAGAAATGCTGGTGATTTTGTGGATTGATTTTGTAGTCTAATGCTTTGTAAAAATTTTTAATTGTTTCAATTAGTTTCTTTACTGATTTTCCATGATTTTCTTCATATCTTGTCATGTTGTCTGATGCCTGCCATGGGACACCCTTCTCTATGGGTTGGAAATCAAGAGTAGTCTTAGCTTATATTATTTAGATAAGGCAAACTATGTGGAATATCAGCTGTTATCATCCCTTACTCTTTCAGTTCTGGGGCACATAGTGTGTGGGCTGGGAAGTAGCAGGAGCCAATGAGTGCAGGAAAGCAAAAATACCCATAAATACTCTAACAGGCGATAATGATGCCTCAAGGAGACAAATTCAAACTTCACTGGTACTATAACGGCAAAATACTCTCTAGCTTCAAATAGCTTCTCACATCTACTTACTCAATTTACTTTTAACACATGCTCCTTCTCACCACCATGCATTGTCCAGCTCTGTCCAAGCTCCACTGGTTTTTTTCCCTTTATCTGATCCCCTTAAATATGCTGGGGATAAAGACCATATAATCATTTTCTGTTCACTTAATCTGTTGGTTAAAGTATTGGTAAATTTGTCTCCACCTAAGTGGAGACAGCATTATCCCTGCAAAAAGTCACAAGAAGTCACTTTATGTAGCCTCTTCCTCCTCAGTACCGTACCAAACTCTCATTCATCCTTTCTCACTGACAATAAAGTTTGTGGACTGTGAACTCAAAGTGAGTTAGCAGTATGATGTGGCAACCATAAACAAAATTTAGGATGCAGTAATAGAAGTATAATATCCAGAGAAAGAAGTGGTCATCCTGTTGTACTCTGCCCTGGTCAGACAGTATCTGTGTGTTCAACTCTAGGCGCTCCATTTTAGAAGGACATTAACAAACTAGAAAATGTGTCAAAGAAGAGAACTAGGATGATTAGGGGACTTGAGACCATAACATACGTAGATAGTTTGATAGAAGTGGAAAAATTTAACTTAAAAAAAAACAGGTAGAATATTGATAGCTTTCTTGAAAGGTTGTCATATGGAAGAGGGATCAGGATTATATGTTGACTTGGCCTCAGAGAAAAGAGTTAGGACAATGGATGGAAGTTCCAGGGAGGTACATTCAGACCCAATAATAGGTAGAAATAACTTTCTAACAATTAGAGCTATCTGGATATGGTATGGCTAGCCTCAAGAGGTAAGGAGTTCCCTTCACAGAAAGGAAATCAACTGAAGTAGAAATGGTTCAGTTCTTAGTTTGGCTATGATCTTTGATGCCTTTTCCTGCTCTGAAGTCTTTGGTGCTATGAGTCCATATACCGTTAACTTAGACTTTCCAAACTGGGAAGTACTTTAATACCAAAGAAATTCCATATTGTGTCAGACCAAGAGACTGTCCAACAAGGTGTTTGGTATCTAGTAGCTGTACCAAGAGCAGCTGGCAAATTTCTTCAAAGCCTATTTACATTAGCTCATGAGTTTGGCTCACTGATTAGCTCAAAATACAAGGTACACAATGAAACACTTTCTCTCGGAGGTTCTAGCTTCTGAGTACTATATAAATTACTTGGATGTAAGTCTAAAACTTGAGACAGAAAACAGGTATGAGCCTTATTCTTAGAAGGAAACCTGGCAAGGAAAACATATGTATCACCACTGAAAATCTTCAACATTAGTTTTCATCTCTGAATACCTGTTTTTGACATTGTACACACATATGGGATCTGCTGAACATGCTTTGGATGAAGGAAGGTTAACTGTAGCCAACCGAAACAGATGGGCTAAGTGTGAAAATCCAAAGAGCAGTTATCCTTAAATTCAGGCCACACATACTGTTTGAAAGGTCCCCATCTTAGAAGAGGACAAAGAACATAAACAAGTTACCATCTGGCTCAGCATACTGAATACTGGCCGAAGAAAGAAGATGATATTCCAAGAAAACAGGCAGAATGAATCTTTTTTTTTTTAAAACAGAATTTAGAGAAATGGCCTGTCATAGACTAGATAAGATGGAGTATGAACAAGTGGTCAGGGGCACACCGAGTAAAAACCAAAAAGAAAACAAAACAATAGCAACAGCCAAGTGACAGAGATGAAAGAGAAATTTTTTTTTTGGTAGGAATGTCCATTAAACAGCTTGTGTTTCATTAGTAAATGAGGATCTGCTTTAGTATTCTTGGGTTTTTTTGGTTTAGCCAATTGAGGTTAAGTAACTTACCCAGGGTCATACAGCTAGTAAGTGTCAAGTGTCTGAGGTGGGATTTGAACTCAGGTCCTCCTGATTCTAAGGCCACCTAGGTGTCCTTGCTTTAGTATTCTTGAGAGTTCTGTGTTAATAATAACATACATTTTTATCCCAAATGTTAGTTTCTGTTATAATTAAGAAATTGTGGATGCCATAGTCTTGCAATACGTACACATAACCTTATCTTATTACGTAGAAATATGATGCAACTATAATTTTTGCACCTCAGGAATCAACAAATGCCATAAAAATCAGGGTTTGTTTTATTATTTTCTTGATTGTCTGTGATGAGGATGGGATCTGGACCCCAAAGAAGGAAAAACTCTGGACTTTCCCACATGGCCAAATATCTGTTTACCTGAGGCTATAATCCTATCAACTGGTCTTTCCTTTTTGCCTATACCCAATCTCCCAATTCTGTTACCTAGCCCTCCATTGTCTATTACCTCCAGATGGCTCCAGGCCACTTCCCACCCTTAATCCTATCTAGACTCCATTCTCCTTTGGCCACAGTTTTCCAGGTTCCCGGCTTACTGTTCACCCCAGATCTTCCTGAGACCCCTCCAGTCACCCCAAACTACTTGGCCACTCCTAGATCCCTTCCACAGTGTTTCTGTATATAAGGTTCATCTTGTATCCATTAAGGTGTGTTGTGATTTTTGGGGTCCCAGCACTCTTAAACCCCTAAACCTCAACAGTCTAGACTTAAGAAAGTGATAGAGAAAATGTTACTGAGATTAAACTTAAAATTATGTCGTGTGCACATTTTTGTCCAAAAAGCTGGTTGTTAAACATATACCAACACATTCCTATTTCCAGCTTTATTACATTTATATACCGGCTAATATTATGACATCAAAGAATTGAGTAATAAATATATGAGCCTCATTCAAAATAAGACCACCTGTTTCTAGAAGTGTCTTAGAAGTAACTATAATATATTCCTTTGGGGCAATTGCTATAGCATATCATATTACAAAAATAATGCATATGGTTATAAAAAGTCATTAGTTGTGATATATTGCCCTTTATAAATCAGAAAAATCTAGGCTTCATTTTCAGTTCCAATACACAATAGCAGTATGATCATAGTCGATCACTTCACCTCTCTCAGCACTGGTCTCTACATCTGTAACAGGGCCATGAAAACAGTTATGCTACCTACCTTTAAAGCCATTTTGAGTAACGTGTTTTGCCTTAAAGCATTATGTAAATGTGAGTCATTAGTTATTCATATTGAACACTGGTTCATTATGTCCATTGGTTAGTACAGAAGGAGATATTAAAAAAAAAGAGATATAACTGAGACAAAGTATCCTCAAGGAGCCTGTGACCAAATTCGCCTCTTGTATTCCCACCTAATAAACAAGACGTATTGAAATGCAGACTACCATTATGGAACCTCTGACTATGACTAGACTTACCCAGAGCCCTAAGGAGCAGAGTGAACTCACTACAAACCTAATGATTGCAGTCATCCACATCTTAAGTAAATACGCAGTAGATAGAGCACAGAGCCTGAGCTCTGGAAGTTTGGAAGACTGAGTCTGGAAGACCTGAATTCAAATCCAGCTTCATCCTAGCTTGTCCCTTAACCCTGTTTGCCTCAGTTTTCTCATCTGTGAAATGAGCTGGAAAAGGAGATTGTCAAGAAAACAAGAAATGGCGTCATGAAGAGAGGAATATGACTGAAAAGTATTGATTTTTTTCTTTGAGCATTTCATTTCCATATAAATATAACTTTAGCATATGAATTACAAATGCATGAAGACAATAGTAACTAATCTTATAGATGTGCAAGGACAGGAACTTTGGTAGGTTCCTTAACGGAGTGACTATTACTGTGTCATAACCTAAACAAACTGCCTTTAAAATTTTGAGAAGTGTAGTAGTTAATTGCCACATCAAAAAGAAGCATGCTGATTGCCAGCAAAGACACCCTGAAGTCTTGTGTTTCCTTTAAATGAAAGTATTTTTAAAAATACCAAAGCTCACATTACTAATCACAGTATCTATTCCGCTAAAAAAAAAAGCTGCTAAAAAAGTTTGGAGTATGATTAAGCAAACATTTGTACATAAATAAAAATGGTGAAGAGATCTCCAGTTCTTAGGATTCAGCCAATTCAGCTTCCTGTAAATACTTTAGTAACAAAATCTATAGTTACAATTCATACATATGGAACCAATTGGTTCAGTTTAGCTACATAAGTGTTATGTATTTCTCCCAGAAATTGACATATGAAAGAAATAACATATCTAATTCATCAGATCTGGGGACCTAGCCTGATCTATCCTCTAAGTACATTACTTCATTCTGAACACAGCTCACTTTGTTTGAGCAAGCCACTTTAGTAGAGACTTCAGAGGACACTTTAGTAATGATCAGGAGGAGATGATACAGACTTGGTAGGGCATTATAAATGTCACGTAATATAAAAGGTCTCATGCTTATTGTCTTAAATAATTCTGACCATTTTTCACTATCATCCTATCTATTTCATATTGAATGTAAAATTTGGAAGATATAAAAAGGAACATTTTACCCTAGAATTGAACAATAATGATTTTGTTTTAGGAAAGAAAGTAAACACTATAAGGTATTTGAAAGTAAAAACCACAGGGTATCTGAACAGTTCTTCAGTCTGTCTTTTATTATTAGTCCACATTAAATAAATTATTATATGCTATGCAATGGATATAGGAAGTAGCTGGTAGTGGAGTGGATTGAATATAGCAGTTGGAGTCAGGAAGACCTGAGTTCAAATCCTATCTCAGACACTTATAAGTTCTGTGACCCTGGGCAAGTGACTTACGTTAACAAAAGACCCCAGGCCTAAAAAGAGACCTTAAATGAAACAGAGTCTGATCATTGATTACAAAGTGTTTATTGTCTGAGAAGAGCATGCAAGAAAAAACTTGCAAGGTATCAGGAGAGAGAGAGAGAGAGAGAGAGAGAGAGAGAGAGAGAGAGTTCCGAACTGATCAAAGGGGAGTGAAAAAAGGGTGAGATAATACCATTTCTAGAGGCTTTCAGGCTGGCAGTGGGGGGTTATGGGAGAAGACATCTGTAGACATAGTAAGCCAGGAAGCAGAATGTTTAGAAAGTCCCAAGCAAGGTCTTGAGTCTGCAGCTGCCGTTCAAGGTTGCCCTTGAGCCAGTCAAGGCTGGTTCTGTGGTTTCTGGCTACTATAGGCATCTCCAAATTCGTCTAGAGTTCACTCACAAAGGATCACTGGCATGTCAAGCAGTTCTGAGCCTCAGAAATCGTGGTTATTGTGTGACTCCACTGTCTGCTCCCCTGTGAAGAAGGGAAGTTCAAATATATATTTGACTTCAGTCAAAGTGATGGGGATGGGACCTGGACCCCTAAAAGCCCCTGAACCTTTCCCATGCAACCCGGCCTCTGAACCCAGATCTCTGGAGTTCACCTCAGAAACTGCCCATCCCAGTAATCCTTTCATCTGTCCTTTCTCACCCATCACTCACCTCTTGACAGAAAGATGAGATATTTAAAATGCATAAAGAAATATACATTTTCAGATAGGTATAATGTGGGCATTTACTTTTCTGGGCTATGTAGGTATGTCTAGAGAAATTTGTGGTGGTGGTGTTTTTTTTTTTTGGTTGTTGCTGTCATTGTTTTCTTTTGCACAATGGAGAAGGGAGAATATAGTGGAAAGGCCATTAAACTACTTTTTACTTTAAAATTTTTTAAGTGAACAATTTTTGTTATCTTAAATTTTGGTATGCTTCCCACCCCAAGTGGTAAAAAGGAAAAATAAAACACTTGTAACAAATGTAGCAGTGTTGGCAAGGAGGAAAAGGGGGGTAAGGAATGGTACTGCCAAAACAAACAAACAAATAAATAAGGAAAGGAGGGTCACTGAAGCACTTTTTTTTAATGCTCAGAAGAGAACAAGAAGTATAGAAGAAAACACAGAGGAGCAGGATACCTTTGAAAGTAACATCATGTTATCAGAATACAAGTTATTCTCCAATTGATAAATGGTCAAAGGATATGAACAGATAGTTTTCAGAGGAAAAAATTAAAGGTATCTGTAGTCATATGAAAAAATGCTCAAAATCACTGTTGATTAGAGAAATGGAAAACAAAATGACTCTGAGGTACTACATCACACATATCAGATTGGCTAACATGACAAAAAAGGAAAGTGATAAATGTTGGAGAAAATGTGAGAAAATTGGAACACTGATGCATTGTTGTTGGAGTTGTGAACTGATCCAGCCATTCTGGAGAACAATTTGGAATTATGCCTAAAGGGCATATATAAAACTGTGCATACATTTTGACCCAGCAATACCACTTGTAGGTCTGTACCCAAAATGATCATAAAAATGGGAAAAGGACCAACATGTACAAAAACATTTATTGCAGCTCTTTCTGTGGTGGCAAAGAATTGAAAATTGAGGGGATGTCCATGAATTGGGGAATGGCTGAGCCAGTTGTGATATATAAATATAATGGAATACTACTGTGCTATAAGAAATGATGAGTAAATGGAGTTCAGAAAAAACCTGGAAAAACTTGTATTGACTGATGCTGAATAAAGTGAGTAGAACTAGGAGAACATCGTACATAGTAATAGCCACACTGTGCAATGACCGACTTTGATAGACTTAACTCTTCTCCGCAATGCAAGGATCTAAGACAACTACAAAAGACTCACAGTAGAAAATGCTATCCACATCTAGAGAAAGAACTATGGCATTCTGAATGCAGATGGAAACACACTATTTGCTCTCCTTTTTGTTTGTTGTTTTGTTTTGATTCTTTTTTCTCATGGTTCTTCCCATTGGTTCTAATTCTTCTTTACGTCATGACTAATGTGAAAATATGCTTAATATGGGTGTATAAGTAGAGCCTATATCAGATTTCAAGCTGCCTTGGGGGCTTGTAATTTTAATTTTTAATTTTAAAAAACTTGTTTTTCCTTTTAAGTATGTAATAAATGCATGATGTTATTTTCTTTTTTAAAACACTATTTCTTTATTTATTGTTAGTTTTCAACATTCACTTCCATAAGATTTTGAGTTTTGAATTTTCTCCCCTTCCCTCCCACCTGCCTTCCCAATACAGCATGTAATATGGCTGTTACAGTGTAAAACGTTCTCCTGATCTGCTCACTTCACTCAGCATCAGTCCATATATGTCTTTCCAGGTTTTTCTGAAGTCCGCTTCATCATTATTTCGTCCCACATCTTCTCCAACATTTATCATTTTCCTGTTTTGTCATGTTAGCCAATCTGATAGGTGTGATGTGGTACCTCAGGGTTGTTTTGATTTGCATTTCTCTAATCAATAGCGATTTAGAGCATTTTTTCCTATGACTATAGATGGCTTTAATTTCTTCATCTGAAAACCGCCTGTTTATATCACTTGACCACTTATCAGTTGGGGAATGACTTGTATTCTTATAAATTTGACTTAGTTTTCTATATATTTTAGAAATGAGGCCTTTATCAGAGACACTGGTTGTAAAAATTCTTTCCCAGTTTTCTGCTTCCCTCCTAATCTTGGTTACGTTGGCTTTGTTTGTGCAAAAACTTTTCAATTTAATTCAGTCAAAATGATCCATTTTGCATTCATAATGTTCTCTGTTTCTTGCTTGGTGAAAATGCTTCTGTTCGCCATAAATCTGACAGGCAAACTATTCCATGCTCTCCCAGTTTGCTTATAGTATCAGCCTTTATATCTAAATCCTGTTCCCTTTTTGACTTTCTTTTGTTATATGGTGTAAGACGTTGGTAGGAAAAGCAAGTTTTATATAATGGAAATTGAGTTTCACCTGAAATGTTCCTTATCCTGATCTATTTTGTATATGGAAATGCTTAATGCTTAATTAATTGTGTTTGTGGAGTTCAAAATTTAAAAAAACAAAACAAAACAAAACTTTAAAGTATAACAGATAGTAGCACTGACAGAGAAGTCAGAAATTGAAATGCATTCTCACTCAAATACAGACTTCCTAATGATCTTTCTCTTTTCTTCCTCTTTTTCCTCCTCTCATGTTTATTAAAGTTTTACTGCTATGCTAAGGAGCTAAAAAGAGATCCTGCAATTTATCAATCAGCTAATTGAGAGAGAATTCTAAATAAGGGGCTTTATAAATAAGAGATTGGGGAATGTTAATGTGGAAAAGTAGACTGTGAGTTTTGGGGAAAGAATCTTCTCTCTAGAAAAAATAATCTTAGAGGCACCCCCCCCCAAAAAAAAAGGAGGTACAGAATTACACAGATAGAGATAGACCCTTAGTCTCTATTATTCAACAACAGGATAAATCCACTGATTCTATCATGAAGGAGGCCTTAACTATTTTGGAGACCTCCTGCCCCTCCAAGATGGTTTAATGAGATGAATTAGAGACCTCTACCTCCACCAAGATATTCAAATGGAATTAACTACAGAGAAAACATCCGCACTGAAAGAAACTTGATCTTTGCAACTCCTGAAACCCTGAGGTTAACACATTCCCGCCTAATCAAAAGAGTGCGCGCGCGTGCGCGTGCGTGTGTGTGCGTGTGTGTGCGTGTGTGTGCGTGTGTGTGCGTGTGTGTGTGCGCGCGCGCGCCCCTCCCCCCTCTTTTTTTTGGAGGAGGAGTTGCTAGCCACCTGACAACTGCCTATCAGCTGCTGCTCCTTAAACTTTTTATCTTGCAGCCTTGGCTCTTGATTAATTGATCTCCAGTCAAACTATCCACCAGATTCCTCAGACCTCAGGGGTGAGGAATTGCCCAACAATAGCAAGACAAAAGGATGTTTTAGGAGAGAGAAACCCAATGAAGAACTTTTAACACAGACAAAGTTGGGATGTCAATCATATCTACATGCAGGTTGGAAAAGAATAAAAAACAAACAAACAATGGAGAGTGAAGGTAAGCTTCTGTCTTATTTTGTCTGGAACCAGACCCCTCTTTCACTTCCTAGTCATTTCCAAAACCCAAAGCTACGGACATCCTCCTTCTCCCTCTGGGAAACCTCCCCCTCCCCCTTCTTTTTAGTTCTTTATGTGTTGTCTTTTCCCATCAGAATGTAAGTTACTTAAGAGCTTGGACTCTCTTGTTCCTTTATATTTTTGTATCCCCAAGGCTTACCAAAGTGCCTGGCACATAGTAAGAGCTAAATAAATTCATTCATTCATGCTGAGGCAGTGAGTTAACCTTCCCTACAAATTGCAGCCTTCCACTCTAGCATTCTCTTCTATCTGTTAGTATTTTTTCTCTAGTCAAGTCCATAAGCATTTTTCCTAGGGGATATAAAGAAAAGCAAAAACCGTCCCCACCCTCAAGGAGAGTCAACAAGCAAATAACTATTCATATGCTCCTTTAAAGTGGAAGTAATCTCAAAGGGAAGACACTAGCTCCATAGATTATTTTTTGAGATTTGAGTGAGGATTTGAATCCCAAAGTACAGGACAAGGTAGTACAGAGCACAAGACTAAGCCAGCAGAAAGAATGCAAAGCAAGCCCCCCTTACAGAGGGGAATGAAAAAAAGGCTTCTCGTAGAAGGTATGATTTTAAACTGGAAGGAAGGCTTCCAAGGAAGCCAGGTGACAAAGAACAGTTGGGAGAGCTTTCTAGGTGTGGGGGGGACAGCCAAATCAATCAATGACCATTTATTTAGTGTCTACCACTGTGCTAAACATTGGGTGAATGTGCTGAGTCAGGAGATGGAGTGTCCAATGTGAGGAACCACAATGAGAACTGCACCCCTAGATTACAGGAGAGTATGAAGACGATTGAAAAGGTAAGAGGGAGTTCGATTATGAAGGGCCAAATAGACCATTTTATGTTAGATCCTAAGGAAATAGGGAGCCATTGAAGTTTGAGTAGAGAGATACCATGGTCAGATTTATGTTTGCATAAGATTGCCTTAGCAGTTGAGTGGAAAATGGATTGGGATAGGGAGAGACTTGAGGCAATGACACCAATAAGTAGTTCAGGCACAAATGAATGAATAAAGGTTTCATTAAGCACTTACTATGAGCAAGTGGAATGCTAAGAACACAATTAGAAGAGTAAGACCATCTGTCCTCGCTCTCAGGAACTTATATTCTAATGAGCAAGACAACACATATGGAAGGTTTTAGCTTCAAGTCCGATGGAAAGTTCCATGATTGTTAGGGCACAGACTGAAAGCAGATGTTAATGACTCTTCTTTAATGCTATTTCCATCGATAAAATAATATAATTTTCTGATATTGAGTCATTTGATGGTGCCAAGGACTTTGGTGCTAAGGGCTTATTTTTTTCTGGGTCTTGAATAGCTGTGGCTGTAACACCTGCAGGAGTACTTGCCAGACTGCATGTCCACAGGTGCTGCTTCCTAAGATGGTGGCCAGTGGTGCTGGGTTAGAAGGATTACTGTCCCCAAAACTCTTGAGTTGAAAGTTCTGGGAGGTCTCAATCAAGATCTGAAGGAAGTTGGTAGGCAAATTTATGGTGGTGGTCTCATTTGTCTGGGACATGCTGCCTCCTGTCTGTACCTCAGAGTTCCTTGCTGGCTTGCCTGCCCTGTGAGTGCCCACTGGTAAAGATAGCTAGCCTCTTGTCCACAGTAGTTGCTTTCCTTGGCTACATGGGCAGTCTGGTAGCAGAATTAATGGTCTGGGAGGTGTGGTTACTCCCAAGGCTCCCATGCCTATCTGTGCATAAGGTGATGAGGCCTTGTGCCAGGGTTGTGACAGTGTTAGAAAAGAGATGAGGGCACATATGATAAATATTACAGAGGTAAATCTGGAAGACAGCAACAGACTTGGATATGAGAGAGGGGTAATGAGAGAAAGTGAGGAGTAGACGATGATATCTAAATTGTAAGCTTGAATAGCTGGGAGAATGGTGGTGCCCTTCACAGAAAAAGTGAATAGCAGGGGCAGGGGTGGGGGTGGATGTTGAGGGGAAAGTTCTGTTTTGGTTTAAAACGTCTATTAGTTTAAGATGTCCAAAAGGCAACTGGAGATAAATTTTAGCCCCATCCACCAACATTCTCTTTGTTTGCCTTCTGAATAGGACTATGATATGAAAATCATTGTTTGGAGTTACTGGAATTAATCTTCCTTTATAAAGTAGTTTATCTGGCTGAGCTGATATCCTCATTTTGATGAGTAATGATTTGTATGTTTGTCTTTGAGGTAAGAGTTACCCAAAGCAATCAATGTTTGTTTGATTCTTAATAAATTTCCTAGCCTGTTTTTGTGGAAGGGCATGCAGGATTGTGAATATCCTGGTAGGATTTGCAAAGATGCATTATTGCCAAGGACAAAATGAGCTAAGTTGACAATAGTCTTGGAGAGACTTATCCAGCTTAGAGTGAATGTTGTTTTGTCCCAAAGTGCTGTCATCTAGGGAATGGGTGTTGAGCTTATTTTATCATAGTATATGCTTCCTCTCTCTGAGAGCTACTAGCTTCACTCCTTATCTTGAAGTCTTTGGCCAATCTACTGCATAATTAACCCCAGAGCCCTACCCCTAGGGTCCTGTTGCTATGATGCCCCTTTCAAGAACCTCTTAAAACCAATTTTAGCAAGGGCCAGATTGCCTGGAGTCTGGGGTTGCTCCCTGCGTCAAGAGCAACTGCATCTGTGGTTGGACAGTTTTCCATTAATGCTAGCAGCTTCTTATCTTTCATAATGTGTCTTGATTACAGTCACATTCATGCCAGATAAGTATAAAATTGAAGCAGCATTATTTCCAAAAAGATTTCTTGTTTTTTCTTTGCAAGATACAGGGTTGAGAAAGTTGGTTAAGTTACCTTCTTCACTTGTGCATTGGAAGAAATGAAGTGATGATAGCACCATACCTCCATCTCCCTCCCACTCATATCTTGTTTCAGGTGCCAGTATTGCTTTTTATAACTGCTTTTGGAATATATGCATGCGTGTGGAGAATACATTCACGTGAGGAGAATGTGTACCAGTCTTTTTTTGAATGCAGCAGTGTGATGGAGCCAGCTTGAACTGACTCATGAGAGGGGATTGTTAAATTTTCAGTGTGAGCACTTATACATCAAAAATTTGCAAATGCTATAAATCAGGACTTTATTTTATTTTTTAATTGTCAAGACTTGGGGAAAGTAGTAGAGAAAATGTTAATAATTCAGATTAAATTAAAACTATCTCATGCATAATTATTTTTTTCCCAAATCAGTTGCTAAATATTTATTGGCATACCCCTGTTTGAATGTCTCCAGTTATCATCAACTTCTTTCTATTTTTGGACTATAACTGTTAAAAAGTTCTTCCTTATTCTGAGTTAGCAGTGAAGCACACAGGCTTCTTTTTGTGGAATGATGATCCTTTTTTTGAAGTTATACATGTCATCGATGAAATCGATAATTCCTTAAAATATAATACAATACAATAATACCTTATTTGTAATGTGCTGTAGCCTGTTCATGCCTGCTATGCCCCTCTCCAATGCCTTTTTAGTGACTTACTAGCTCAAAACCTTGGATACAGAAATATTCCATGACTGTGCAGTTTGTACAACATTGTTGGAATACTGGCATTAATAAAATAGGTCTTCATTTCAGCAAGAAACTTAGGGTCACATTCAATTGAATGGACAGCCCAATTCATTCAAGAGTACATACTGCAAATATGTGATATGATGGGGCAAGGGTTGAGTAGAAGAATAAGATGGATTGTCATTGGGAGGTTGCAGTTATTTCAATAATCTTAAGTTTCTCCCTGAAGTGAAGGCCTGTTTTATTAATACCAGGATGGCATTGTTCATCCACTTGATTTTTTTCCTGTGTGAATAGTTAGGCCAACCTTTTTGAATTATTATGGATCTGACATAGGAGCCTCTACAATGTTCCAGGTCGTAATCAGCAAAATGTCAGTTATAGACAAGTATTTGGAAGAACTCACCGACTATATTGTGCACCCGTTCAACTTCTACTATACAATAGGTATACAGTAGGGTATTTACTTTTCTTTTTTTTTTAAATTTATTTATTTCTAGTTTTCAACATTCACTTCCACAAGATTTTGAGTTCCAAATTTTCACCCCATATTGCCTCTCCCCTCATCCCAAGATGGTGGGTGTTTGCTTTTTGCAGATAATCACGGAGTCATTGGACAAAGTTAAATCTGTAATAGCTTTCAAGGTAATCTTGTATGGTTTCAGGCATAAAGGAATGGAAACAACTTGTTGAAAGAGAACCTTTACAGTGATAAGATTACACTAAATCTCACACACACATACATACATATACAACAGGTAGAGTAGAATCTTCTATTTTCCTTGCCTTGAAGTCAATTGTGTGATTATAAAGGCATGATCTACTGTGTAATACATTTGTGAAAGCCTTCCCAGTTACCTTCTGATGCTCTCATCAAGGATATCCTTAATGTATCTATAGCATATTCTCATAAAAAATTTTTGTATAAATGGGAAGACAGGCACACAGGTTGGTAGTTTATAGATATTCTTTCAGAAGCCTTTGGCGGTATTAGGGGGAGGGAGAGGTGCAATAAAATCCAATTTTTTTCTTACCTATAATAATCTTTCATGTCTTGATAATCAATACTGAAACACTTTCAAACCTGTTTTTTCTCCAGCATGAATATCTTTTATATACAGTTGGTACAGTATAGTTATTTTTCGTATTTATTTTCTTTAATGCCATTTCTACTTCTATAAGTAGCATATTTGGGACAATTATGTTAGTATCTAGGTGTGGTGGCCCCACTGCTCTTGATGTTGAAAAGAATTTATTATTTAAAAAAAAAGTCCTTACATGTCTTTGCAATTTTTTTTCATCTTTTTGTTCTTTTTCCAATTTCATCCTTAAATGCCCTGAGGATGACTTTCCTTCATTGTTTGATGAGCATTGGGGAGATAAAATAGTTGAGGATGAAATAGAAAATATTTCAAATAATAATTAATTACTTGATAAGAGTTTCATGAAAAGATTATAGGATCAAAGATTTAGAACTTGAAAGGAATTGAGAGATTATCTAGTTCAGCCCCTTTATTTTACAGATGAGGAATGTGTGGCCCAGAGATGTTAATGAATTTGGCAAATTCCCACTGGTAGCAAGTGGAAGAGCCAGGATTCAAACCAAGGACCTCTGATTCCAGAAATCCAGTCCTCTTTTTCTTTCCTCATTACACTTCCAGAAAGCTTAAGAGAAATATTAAGTGTTCACTTTATTCATTTACTTTATTCATGAGTAAATTGAGATTGGATTTTTGCTTACATTTCTATAAGTACAAAACAATTTTGGGTTCCAAGCAAATGGTTTAGTGCAAATGGTTGTATTAAGATTTCAGTAAAATGAGGATTATTTTTCATTCTTTTTACAGAATTGTCTTTGTTTTACCCAGTCTCTTTTAACATGGTGGACCTTCCCTTTGCACTTAAAAAATTCTAATCCATATTTTGGGGTCCATCTTTTAATTTGTATTATAAACACTATTATTATTTGTGTACATGTCTTATCTGCCCTATGTTTAAAATTTCTAGGTTCTTTGAAAGCAGGGTCTACGTATTATTTTATCTGCTTTCCTTAATAAATGCCAATTGAGTTGAATTACCATTCATTAGGTGCTTAATGTGAGCATAGGATTGACTAGTAGATAATTTTATATTGTCCTTCATATTTTCCAAACATCTTTTATTTCGATTGTCTCATTTGTTCCTTATGAGAGCTTCTTGAAGTATGTGGGACAAATAATATTGTTGAGGTTTAGGGGTTTAGGGGTGCTGGGACCTCAATATAACAACATTCGGATCCTTCTGAAAGAATTCGACCCAAGCCTTCTTTCAGCCAAAGACAAGGTTTATTAGAACATCTGTCATATTGGGAAGACTTAAGGAGTCTGAATGTTAGTGGGCTTGGCTAGATTTTAAGAATTAAGCACTTTAATGGAGACAAGATGGACCTTATATACAGAAAGACTGTGGGAGGGATCTAGGAGTGGCTAAGTAGTTTGGGGTGACTGGAGGAGGGTTCTTAGGAGATCTGGATGGAAGTGACCAGTAACCTGAGGTGAACAGAACTCCTGGGACCTGGACCAGAAGGCCAAGAGAGAATGGAGCCTAGTTAGAATTAAAGGTGGGAGTAACAGAGGTTGGTCATAGCCACAATGAAAGGCCAGTTGATGTGATTATAGCCTCAGGGGAATGCCAGAGATTTGGCCATGTGGGAAAGTCCAAGATTTTTCCTTTTTGGGGTCTAGATCCCATCCTCATCATTATGACTTCCATTTAATAGACAAAAAACAAACAAACAAAAAAACCTGAAACACAATAAAGTTAAATGACTTTCCCAAGGTCATTCAAGTAATTATTGATCACACTAGCACTAAAGACTCTAGATACCTGTATCACTTCCTCAAACTGATAACATAATGGATGATACAAAAGCAGTCCCTACTCTTATAACCTTGCTGGAGAAACAAGCTTTAATAGAGGGTTAAGAACTGACTGGTATCCTGGGACTTGTTCTTAGAGACAGGCATTCTCTCTTAGCTCTGAGAGCAATTTTGAACTATTTGTGATTTTTGAGCTGGGGGGGGAAAAGCAAACTTGAATAATATCTGGGAGTTTTTTAAAGAAAAAACATAATCAACAAGAAAATAGATTGAGAGGAAGATGAGGGAGACTATATGACCTGAGCAGAAACAACAGTGGAGGATATGCTGTCCACAATCCTGAGCGGGCCTTAATAAGACAACTTGTAAAGAATCAGAGGCATAGGGAGAACAAGATGTAAAAGGAAAAGCTAAAAGGAAAGCTGAGCAACAGCAGAGATGGGAGAGGAGAGGGACTGGGGGACCCCTGCAGATCTCTGGGAAAAGAGACCTCGGCCTCAATCAGCCTATTGTAATTGCTTCTTAAGGACTTGGAAGAACTTTGGGAAATTCCAGAAGATCTGCTTTTACTGTTTCCTTTTCCCATGCCTATCTATAGGAACTCTATTATACTCTGCTTAATTATTCTACCTAAGCATTTCCCATATCCTGATTTTGCCTCAAATATAAAGAAGCTGAGGGTTAGTTGGAAATACACATAATTTAGATTGTAAGCTCCTTGAGGGCAGAAACTATCTTTTTGTCTCTTTTGTATCCCCAGCACTTAACACAGTGCCTGGCATATAATAGGGCTGCACTTAACAAATGTTTATTGATTAGATTGGTTAAATTAGGAATATTTGGGATTTTCCCCTACTGGACCCTGAACTATTGTGATTGTTTCATCTGACATAAATAACAGATAAAGGAACCTTGGGACATGAAGGCCATTATATTGCCCCTAGGGGGGAAAAAAGATAGAAATAATAGAACCTGGGAGGCAAAATGAAATGAATGATAAAATGCTACAAACTGTATTATTAAATTCTAAGGGAATGCAAATAAAAGAAAAATTACCTGGGCAGTGATAGGGTTACTAGGAGGAAGATAAATTAGTAGAGGATAATAAAGTAAGAATTGCTGAAGGCTCCATAAATATTTGTTAAAAAAAATACTTTTCATGGTTAACAGATTGGGAAGAGGTTTAACATAGGAAAGCCGATGGGGTTACACTGATTGAGTGTAAGACTTGAACTCATAAGAACCTGAGTTCAAATGCAGCCTCAGACATTTACTAGCTATAGGACCCTGGTAAAGTCCCTTAACTTTTCTTAGCCTCAGTTTCCTTATTGGTACAATAAGGATGATAAAAATAGGATCAATTTCCCACAGTTGTAAGTATAAAATGAGATATTTGTAAAGTGCTTTGCAAACCTAAAAGTCCTCTGCAAATGCTAGTTATAGTTATAATTATTGTTTTCATTATTATTAATATAATTGAATGAAAGGACCAACTTAGAGGGTATTAAGGATGTGAAGTTTGTGCAAAAGAGGGACCCAGTTGACAGAAGTTTTTGACTTTGTTTACAATCTTTATTATTCTTGTTAGCTAATAACCAAAGACCCTGTTAATATGAAGATACCTCAATAATCTATTTTGCTCATCATAATGATGGGGTTGGGATCTGGGCCTCAGAAAGGAAAAACCCTGGACTTTCCCATTTGGCCAAATCTCTGGCATTCACCTGAAGCTATAATCCCAACAACTGGCCTTTCATTGTGGCTACACCCCCTATGTATGGCCCCTGGCCATTTCCCACCCTTAATCCTAGCTAGGCTCCATTCTCCCTTGGACTCGGTGTTCCAGGTCCCAGGAATTCTGTTCACCCTAGCTTACTGGCCACTCCCATTCAGATCCACTCCTAGATCCCTCCCACAGTCTTTCTGTATGTAAGGTCCAACTTGCCTCCATTAAGATGCTCAGATTCTTATAATCTAGCCACTGCTTACCCATGTTCAGACTCCTTAAGAGTCTGCCCAGTATGAAAATGTTCTAATAAACCTTATCTTTGGCTGAAAGAAGGCTTGGGTCGAATTCTTTTGAACAGGACCTGCATGTTGTGTTTTTTGGGGTCCCAGCACCCCTTTACCCCTGAACCACATCAATACTACTCCCCCACAGCACCAAGCACATCGTTTTGCTTGTAATGGATACATTTTTTTTTTTTTGCTGAATAAAGGTTAGAGAATACAGATCTATTAAATGTAATCCCTTGACTCCTTTTCATCTCTTTCAGCATGAATTAAAATAGATGTATAGGACTGCATGAAACATTTCTTAAATTGAACACGTGTATCTTAATTAACAATTGGTCAAAAGTTCCTTGGGTAGTTGAATGAATAAGCAAACCCTCCACCCAAAAGGGACATCAGGACACAAGTACTCTGTGTTATAGGGGAAATGGACATTTCTTCTTCCTAGAGATACTGCTCTTTGTCTCCAGCATGAACACCACAAATTCAATTCTATTAAAAGTAATGAAGTAGGGATGTCAGCACAATTGTCTGCAAATGGTTTGTGTCTGTTCAGGCTTTTTCACAGTTCAGGGTAATAACTGCTGCAGGCTCATATAATTTCAGCAGCAAAACCTGGCTGCATGATGTTTATGGGCACTTTAATTCATAGCATTTCTACAGACAGTCTTCAAAGGTGTCTGGTTGTTTGGGTCTCAAATTCAGTTCCCAGCAGTGATTGAAAAAGTCTTCCAATGCAGTTCACTTAAGCTGGGCACATCTCCTCAGAGGGAGGAGGAGAGATGTAGCTGTAGTGACTAATGAATCATTATTTCTATATCCAGTAGTGTGTAAGCTTCTTGAGGACAGGAAAAGTTCCGCTTTTGTTCCCAGCCCATGGTATAATAGATGCCTTAACAAATGTTTGCTGGTTGATGAATTGCATGTGATACCAAAGGAATTCTACCAATCTCTGTGTTTATCCTTATCTGCCCTACTTATGATTGGTAGATTCGTAGATGCCTGGAATATCCTCCCCTTAGACTGGTGTGGTTTTGTAAAGGCTCTAGCTCCTTTGGCTTTTGTTATTGTTCAGGTGTGTTTTAGTCATGTCTGACTCTTCATGACCCCATTTGGGTTGTTCCTGGCAAAGATACAGGAGTGGTTTGCCATTTCCTTTTCCAGCTCATTTTACAGATGAGGAAACTGAGTCAAACAGGGTTAAGTGACTTGCCCAGGGTCACACAGTTGGTAAGTGTCTGAGGACAGATTTGAACTGAGGAAGATAAGTTTTCCTGACTTTAGGACCAGTGCTGTATGCACTATGGCATTACCTAGCTGTCCTCCTTTGGTTTACCACGATATAAAAGTTCCCAAACCCTCCTTTGCCCATGACCTGGATGCTCTGAATTGTTTATAATTAACTTAAGGTCAATTACTTGGGTTATACTTGTATGTGCAGTTTTATATCCCAAAGTGATTTCAGGACTGTGACCCGAAGATAGAGGTGAAGTTAAGAAGTATTTAGAAAGTGCTTACTAAGCACCAGACACTGTTGAGGTGGAACCACGTGTCTTCTACCCTTTTTGTCCCAATGGTCCTTGAGAAACAAGGCGCTAGTACTAATGGAGTTCTGTTCACAACATTCAGCCCCACATTCAATAAGATGCAACTTTAATTAAGAATGTAAATCTTTTCTGCATTTCACTCAAACAGCTAGCTCTCCGCTTAACTACATGATTCAAAATTAATCAAAGCAATTAGAACAGGACTTAGCTATGTGCACTTTTGTTAGCACTTTGAATGCAACCATTTTGTGGGTAGGACTCCAACTGCTGTGGCATTTTAAAGCAAAGCTATACTTGCCTTCATTTTGAACTCCCTCCCCCATAAAAAATGAACACTAGCCAAAATTATTCCAGAAGCTTTCTTGACTCTCAGCTAGTGCGTTTATAATGTTGCTGCTTTTAACAGTTTTGAAGGGCTTTACAGCAATAATTTGGCGTTTTATAGAGAAAAATCTACTGAAATGACACTCAAGAGTAAAAGAACAGAAACTGTACACTTTGAAACTGTCTCTGTGAAAGTAGAAATTTGGTAAAGAGCCATGGTCTTTACTTTTGAGCAATATGGCAAGGGAGTAAATTGATGGTGAATAAAGCACATTTTCAAAATTACTCCCTAATGCTTGTTTAGCTCTATTTTTCCCCCTTCCTGTTGTTCAGGTGAGATGTTTTAGGTGAATGTGATTGCAGATGGCTATAACTTTTTGAACTTCAAAAGATTAGGAAAGTGGACCACCAGTTCTCCCAAAGCTAGAGTTTATTCTAGGTTTTACAGCCAGCTCTCTGTCCCAGCATCAAAGCCCTGAGGGAAGCAGGCCAGTAATAGTGGAGATGTAGACTTACCATAGGGCATCTAAGTGGTGCAATGGATAGAATGCCAGGCCTAGAATTGGGAAGACCTGAATTAAAATCTGACCTCGGATACTTACTGTCTGGGTAACCCTGGTCAAGACACTTAACCTTGTTTGCCTCAGTTTCCTTATCTGTAAAATGAAATGGAAAAGGAAATGAGAAAACACTCCAGTATCTTTGCCAAGAAAACTCCAAATGGGGTCATGAAGAATTGGACACAACTGGAAACAACTGAACAAAGGCTTGCTATACTGAATTTGCAAGTAAACTTGGTGACAAGAAGGCTATGTAGAAATTCCTTTAAGTCTAAGCCATTTCTCCATAGGTATTGAGGTGCTATAAGGGAGAGTGTGCTCCAGGTATTGGGGAGAAATGTTTGTAACTTGTGTTCTTGCTATATTTTCCCAGTAAATATCATTTAATGAAAGTTGTAAAAATAATAATCATAGAAAAAATCATAGCAAAAAAGAAATGAAATAGTTTCTTAATTTGATGTTCATGTATAGATATGACTATAAATATAAAATGAGAGAAACAAATGCATTTCCCCTGTTCCCAAAAATGTATTTTATAGTCTGATAAATGTAATCAGGACTTTGTTGTTGTTCAGCCATTTCAGGGTCACACAGCTAATAAGTGTCTGAGGCCAGATTTGAAATCTGAAAGAAGAGTTTTCCTGATTCTGGCCATGGCACTCTATCCATTGTACCACCTAGCAAAGATACTGGAGTGGTGTGTCATTTCCTTCTGCCTGAGGAATTGAGGTGAAGTGAGGTAAAAGAGTTAAATGACTTGTCCAGGGTCATACAGCTGGTAAGTATCTGAGGTCAAATTTGAACTCAGATCTTCCTAACTCTAGGCCTGGTGCTCTAACTACTTTACCACCCAGCTGCCCCTTAATAGAAATATGAATGAAAAATCTACTTAAACTCACAGCCTCAGTTTCCTTATCTGTTAAGTAGGAATAACAACAAATAGTACTTAAATCACAGGATTGTTGGGAGACCCAAATGAGAATAATGTATGCAAATCACTTTACAAATCTTAGAGCAACTAGGTAAATGTGAGTTACTGTTGTTAATAACTCCATGACTGCCCCATGGCTGCTCAGGTCATAAGTGAGCCCCCAGGGACCTAGAAGGTTCATATTACTGCAAGAAATTTGGGTCATTTAAAGTACCACATTGCAAAGCTTTTTAATGCTTGCCTGTGATTGGATTATTCTATAATCCTAAAAGGCCAATTGAGTGAAGATTGACTTTTGCTAACACATACTCCTCTAAACTACATAAAAATCTACACATTCCAGCACCACCTGGTTCCAATTGCCTTTGGAACTGTGGGGTCCCACAAGCCCTGCCACAGGCTACTGCTGATGCCTGAGAAGTAGTTTGCTGACACCCTGGAGCTGTTAGACTCTTATGTCCCTGAGGGTCCTTTTTGCCATTTGGTTGTTATGGACCTGGACCTATTTCTGGTTACAAATGCACTTTTTCAGAGGACTATAATTGTGACCCAGACATGGCTGAGAGGCAGAAGTACACGCATTCATGTTTGGTTTTTTTGTTTGTTTGTTTGTTTTTGCTTTTGCTAGGCAATGGGATTAAATGATTTGCCCAGGGTTACACAGAGAGTAAGTGTCAAGTGTCTGGTTTGAGATCAGATTTGAACTTCCTGACTCCAGGGCCGGTGCTCTATCCACCATACCACCTGGCTGCCCCGGTACACACATTCATGTTAAGTATTTCTCCCTAACAAGCAGCCTTGATTCAACAAGTAGCAAGTGTGGGGTTTCTTCCTTGGCTCAAGACCTAAATCCTGAATTGAACATCTGAGCAGCTTTGCAGCCAAGGCACCTGCATACGTTTCCAAGCATTCTCCTCTTCTCATAGGTCCTCAACTTCTCAATTAGCATATGATCTTGTCACCTACTTTACTGAAATGAAGTCCATTTATATGCTCTTGTCAACATTTGTAAACAATTATTTTAAAATAGAGTTGATACGCTTAATACAATTTTAGAAGACATGAAGCTAACAGTTGGATGACAGAATCAGAATTCAAAAATATTTTGACAAGTTATTATGATGGAACAAATGTGAAAAAAATGTGATTTGCTTCCATGCTTCAAAGATCTGCAATTTCATCATTGAAAATATTCCTTCTACTACTGTATATTATCTTTCCTGCGTGCCTCAATAGCAAGTGTAGTGAGTTTCTGTAGCGAAAAATGCCTTCATCTGATGCCCAGTCCTCTGTTGATGAACCTCTCTGAATTTAGCTAGGCTCAAATTAAATACATACTGTTCATGTCTTAGCCCATATGTAAAGTGTTCTTAGTGTGATAGGACCAACTAAACTCATACTCAACTGGAAAGGCCTTTGACAACCCAAGGTTATATTTATGATGTGCTAAGGCATCACAGCAGGAATAAAATTATAATTTTTAGGAGATAATTATGAAGTCCCACACTGGGTTTATTTTTTTTTTCACAAGTGCAAGATGAGAGAGGTATGGATAAACAAGTCTGTGTGAGTAATACTTCTGGATTTAGTTGACTACAGCCTCAGTGCACATTAACAGGTAACACAGCAGCTCCTAAAGCTAATGTAATCATTAAAAAAATACTTTTTCAATCTATTTTCTCTCCTCACCACCTCTTCCCCATAGAGGGAAGAAAAAAAGATAAAACCTTTATAGCAAATATGAATAGTTAAGGGAAACAAATTTCCACACATTGGCCATATCAAAGAATATTTCCTATTCCTTATACTGAATCTATCACAACTCTGAAGAGGCAGGTAGCATGCTTCATCTGTTGATCATAAGTGCTGTATTAATAGAAACATAGGGCTCAGTGCTTCTTACAAAGGCAATGATAATTCTGCTGTATGGTGTCCAGTTGTGGGCCCTACATTTTAGAAAAGACATTGACAAGCTGGTGTGCCTCTGAAGGAGAGCAATTAGGATGATGAAAGACTTGACCTAACATCTTATAAGGATGATACGCTTATTGATTTAGAGCTGGCAGGGCCCATAGAAGTCAAAGCCAACTCCCTCATTTTATAATATGAACAGGGCAGTGAGGTTAAGTAACTTGCCCAGGGTTCCAGAACAATTAAGAATTTGGGGGCAAGATTCAGACTCAGGCCTTTCTGAATCCAAGTCTAGCGCTCTATCTACTCTGCTGCACAACAGGATGAGTTTAAAAAATAGGATGTGGGGCAGCTAGGTGGTACAATGGATAGAGCACCAGCCCTGGTGTCAAGAGGACCCAAGTTAAAAACTGACCCCAGACACTTATTAGCTATGTGACTCTGGGGCAAGTCACTTAACCCAAATTGCATCCAAAAAAAAAAGAAAACCTTGAGCCTCAAGATCAGTGTTCATTAAGCACCTTCTTCTATGTATCAGGTGCTTTATTAAGTGCTAGAGACACAAAGACAAACAATGAAACAGTCCCTACCCTCAAGGAGCTTGCATTCTATTGGGGGAGACAAAATATACATGAGTAAGTATGTAAAAAATTATGTAGCCTCTGCAATCGCAGGTTTCCTTTATTCTAAAAGAAACCTTTCCATAAATCTCCCCTATCCCTGTCACTCCCTTTAAGCTATCAACCTAGATTTCATCTCCCTTTCAATGTGCAACTTCTAGGTAGAATACTCTATGTTCACAACCTGTGGGAGACATTTACACAATCCAAAATTGTTGAATCTGTCTTTTTCCCTCCATGATCTTTTTGCAATACTTTTGACCACCCCTTCCTTCCAGGCACTGGGGACATGAAGACAAAAAAAGAAACATTCCCTTTCCTCAAGGAACTTAAATTAGTTCTGGCCCTCATCACTTCACCTGAACTACTGTACTAACTTCCTAACTGGTCTCCTGTTTTCAGCTTCTTCTCTCTCCAAGCCATCTTTTACACAGCAGCAAAAATAATCTTCCTGATGAACAGATATAAGCATATAAAAAAACCCTTCAAAAACCTTCTTATTTTCCCTGTTACTCAATGCTAAAATGCATACTTTAGTCTAACATTTAAGGCTGTTCATATTCTGACCCCTTTCTACTTTTCTAGCCTTATTTAGACCTATTTCTCTTCACAGTGTACATTCCTCCTGAACTAGACTATCAACTATTTGTTTCATGATTTTGTTCTGCATTCTCCTATTCATATAGACCTTGCCTGGAAGGAATTCCTTCCTTCCACTGTTCTACCTGTTGAAATCCCATCTTTCCTCAATGCCCAGCTCAGGGACTATGTTCTTGAAGACTCATCCTTCCCAACTGGAAGTGTTTTCTAGTGCTTTATTTATTTATTTATTTGTTTGTTTGTTTGTTTGTTTATTTATTTTAGAACATCCATTCCGGGACTTCCCTTTTTCCTTGTCATGTTGTGCTTTGTATCATGTTTATTTGTATATAATGCATCCCGCAATGAGATCACAAGCTCATTTGTTCAAATTTGAATTCCCAGTACCTATCACTGTGCCTGGCACACAGTAGGCACTAGGGAAATAAGTGTTTATTAAATTGAACTCAGTAACAAAGATTGAATCTCAAGTGGTCAATTATTAGTCAGCTATGGGAGAGTTATTTTTGGATAGTGGTGAGGATAACAGGATAAGGGTGATGGTCAGAAGTGGTGTCATATTCTTCAGAGTTGTTCAAATCATACTGTTTAGATCATCGCACACTTGGCTGCTAACTAAGGTTAACCCTGAGTATAATATGTGTATGTCTACAGTGTGGAGTCTTAAACTACTTCTTGTGCAAGAATAGCACTTGTAAAGATATGTTGATCCCTTGTAGTCACATAGATATTACACAGTGTTTGATAGAAGTAAATTATTAAAAGGCTCTTTTATAGCCCAAAAGGGTAAACACATCTTTAAAAGAGACATGCCTCGATAGGTTTACTCAGTTTAATCTGAAAGTTGGCAGATGGTTTGTGTTGGAGGGGGTAGAGATGGCAAGGCCTTCTTGCTCAAGAATTATTTCAATCTATGATGACTGCGATTACTGCAAAGAAGTAGGAAGTCTGAGGGTGTGGTGGTAGGAGGAAGACTGCTATTCTCAGGGTTCTTGGATTCAGAGCTCTGGGTTGTATCCTTTTGGTTCTAAGGGAACATGATGGTCAAGGTACAGGTGTGATTTATTTCACCTGGTGTACACTGCCTCTATTCCTCTTCCAGTGTCCTTTGTTGCTTCAATAAGGAAACTTTGCCTAATTGTGGTGGCAGTTGATCAACAGTCATTGGTGATGATCGTATTTTTATTTACTTTTATATACATGGCCTTCTCTAATAGAATGTAATATTCTTGAGTACAGGGACTTTTATATTTTTGTATTCCCAGTGCCTGACACGTAGCAGAAGCTTAATTAATGCTTATGGAATGGTTAAAAGCTGAGCCTTATTTTAGTACATCGAGAAAAAATGTTAAAGAAATATCAAAAGAAAAGCAGCAGCAGAGAGGTAGTAAGATAGAGGACTCATTGAAAGCAGAGTTTTGTTTGTTTTTGTTTTTTCTTCTACAAAGATTAGTTGAGGCTGAAAGTCCAAATATAGAATTTTTATTTATTCATCCCTAATCCACACTGATCTCCACTAATATTTCTGGAAGCTCACTTCCTATTATGCTATCTGCCACAACTTTTCATTTATCTTCTTTCTATTTTTGGCAATAGACAGAGAATGATAGGATGATTGGTAAAGACCATTAAGCAACAAGGCTTCATCTAAACAAGATTTTTCTCATCAAATTCAATTAGTTGTTATATCATCTAGGCAGGGCCTAAAGTACTCCACGGTGGTGAAAGCTGAAAAACTCTATGTTATAGATGACAATTTTCTCATTAAGCATTAATTCTCTTTATTTACACAGAAGACTTGACCATTAAAACATAGGTGAAAAGCATCGTATTTATATATATTAGAAGCTATTTTTTTACTCTAGCCTCCTATCTCAGTTACCTTGGTTCATAATTTAGCAGTGAAAACCAAAGGAGGGGGATTGACAATATCTACATAAATTAAGAGAGGGCAGATTTTAGGTGTTTGGGTGTTCACATTTTGGTAAATATCTTGCAACTATTTCTGTAATAATTGCAATTTTTGAGAGGAAACTCCTGTGGAAACAGTAGGTTCAGAAAAAGAATTTATGCTAAATGCTACCTGAGATTGTCCTTTGAAATTCTATATTCAAGGATTACAGTCAGGTACACTGGCTCAAGCAGAAAAAACCCCCAGACTATAGATCAGAGCTTCAGTTCAAGGTTCAACTGCAAGCCCAGTAAATCTTTCTACTCTCTCACATTTGTAAAACCTAGACTTAGAAAAAAAAATGATTATTCTTTCCCCGAGTCAAGATAAACTTTGATTTCCAAGTATCTTTTAAAGTAAATACATTTTGTTCCTCCAATCCTAAGTCTCGGTCTACTGCTGTCACCAAGTTGGGGGCAACCTGAAAGTATATAAATCCAGGAATCAAAAATGAATTTGTTCCATGGATAGTATTTTAAAGTTAAAATCAAGCTTTACTATCATTGTGCAGCATGATATGAAGCTGTAATCAGAAAGACTTGCCTTGGGCCCTTCAGAGCTGAATTAATCTCTGAACTCCTCTAAATCTTAGTTTCCTTATTTGTAAAATTGGGATATTAATACTGGGAGTATCTACATCACAGGGTTGTTGTAAGGCTCACATGAGATGCATCCAGAGTATTCTTAAAACATTAAAGTACTATAGAAACGTAAGTTATTTGAAAAGAAATGAGACCTCAATCATCTACCCTAAATTATGATGCTATAACTTTACTTATTTTGGATTTGTTCTTTCACATGGTTTTGTGTTCTAAGATACCTTCTTTTATGTTTCATTTTAAGAGATATTCTTTGAACAATATATCTAATGACAGCAAAGGCACAATTTTCTGCATCCTTATAGTGGCAAAGATGTAGTCACAATGGACAATTGCAACAAGTAGAGATGTAGACCCATGACACTCTATTTGGAGAGTCCTCCCTCCTACCCCTTTGACTACAGTAATTCATTTAATGTGAATTATTTTTGTTGTTTTTATTTCTACTATACCATCCTGAGACTAGCTAGAAGGTAGAGAGGATAGAATGCTGGGCCTGGAGTCAGGAACACCTGAGTTCAAATCTGGCCTTAGACACTTAGTAGCTGTGTAACCCCAGGCAAGTCATTTAACCCTGTTTGCCTCAGTTTCCTAATTTGTTAAATGAGCTGCACAAATAAATAGCAAATCACTCCAATATCTTTGCCAAGAAAAACCCAAATGAGTCATAAAGAGTTGCATGTGACTGAACAACAACAACAATCCCATCTTTTCTTTTCTTTTTGGAATACCCTGCTCCATTGTCATCATGAAGCTTATACTGATAGAATTTAAAGTGACTTAGCTTTTATATTTTGAGTTTAAATGTAACCCAAACACAAAATTACCAGTGCACAAGTAGGTTGATTGGTTTCCTTCTTTTGAAACAACATCATAATTAAATACACCCCACAAACACCATCTTCTTTTCTTTTTCCCCAAGCTAAGGGGAAAGGAATAAGCATTTATATAGAGCCCATTATATGACAAGTACTGTTGTTGTTGTTCAGCCCTGACCCTATGGACCATACACAGCACACTAGACCCTTCTTTCCTCTACTGTCTCCTGAAGTCTTATCTGAGCTCACATTTATTGTTTCCACCTACTGTGCTAAACATGTTTTACAAATATCTCATCACGTTTCATCTTGAAAACAACCCTGCAAGACTGGTGTTATTACTCTCATTTTACAGGTGAGGGAGACAAAGGTTGACTTTCCCAGGGTCACACAACTAGTGAGTATCTGATGCTGGATTTGAACTCGGGTCTTCCTGACTCCAAGAACAGAGGTCTATACCCTGCCACCTATGCCACCACCTACCTCTAAGAAAGTCCTCATAGAGATGAGATGGGTCTAAGATAAGCATATTCCCACATCAGTGTTCAAAGAAGGAGTAACAGAATCTGTAAAAAGTCAATTTGTAAAAAGGTAGTCCTCTGCCCCCAGCTCTTGTTAACTTTCCCTTTTTTCTCACTTGAGAAAGTGAGAGTTTCTTTCTGTGTCTCTTTCTGTTTCTGTCTACCTGTGGGTCTGTCTGTCTCTCTCTCTCTCACTCTCTCTCTCTCTCTCTCTCTCTCTCTCTCTCTCTCTCTCTCTCTCTCTCTCACACACACACACACACACACACACACACACACACACACACACACACTGGAGAAGAGATCCACTGTAGAGGTGACTGTTTAAGAAGGCAAACATCAGTTACCAAATAAAATGCAAATAAGAACGCCTACCAATTGTCTCTTTCAGAAATCTGGGGAAAGATTAATTGTCAAAGGTGTTTGTATCTAGCAGGAGTAAGTGGTTCGCCAACTTGGTGCCTCTAGCGGTATATAGTAACTTAATATATGGCAGTAAATAAATAAGCATCTAATGGGACAATTAAATCTCAATAGGGACGTAAGTGCAGAGGAGCATTTTCCAGCTCTGGAGACCTCCTGCCTTCTGCACATTTAATCAAAGAGCTTTTCTTCTTTGTATCAAGAGTTTGCACTTTCTCCTTCTGAGATGCCTCTGACAAGAGTATGAATAGACTCTCTAGCACCTCTTGTCCCTTGCGTCAGCCTCGGGGTTTATGCCTAGCATGCCATTCTTATTTACAATAGTCTGGAGAATTGTAAGCATTTTCAACTTCTTAGGTAATACTGAGTCCCTTTCCTCAAAACTATTACCAACCACTACAGCCACTCTACTCTATTCTACTCGAAACCCAGAATGCTACTTAATCTTTGGTATTCTGGTCTCTCTCTGAAGCATTCTATTTTCCCCTGAGAAAAATCAGAACTTTGTAGGTGATTAGGATTTATATTGCCTTGACAAGAATTGGTTAATAATTCTATCATATTCAAAATTGAAATAAGCGGGTAGAAAGACCAGGAAACTTTCAAAATCCTTAAGGCATGTTTGAAAAAAGGAATTTAAAGTCATTATTGAGTTCCAGGTTCTGTAGTCCAGGCTTTTAAAAGTAGAAAGCTTGTTGATATGGCATTGTCATCCAATGGGAAAACCTTTCAAGTTGTGACAAAAACTTAATCTATTCTGTAATTAGACCACAATTAAGCTGTAATTATTCTAACTGAAGATTTGTATCCTCTCCTCTTGATGGTCTCTCTTGTAGCTTGTTTTAAATTAAACATATTAGAAACACGAACTAATTTCCTCTGATGGACCAAGTGTTCTGAACTGAAGACTTGAAACCTTTCTCACTATCGGTTTAAAGAAGTTATTTACTTTTAATTTCGTCTGGCTTTTAAAATGTTTCTAGAAGCTCTGAAAGGGGAAAAAAAAAGAAAATACAACAAAAAGAAAACAGAATTTACTTGAACTTCCTACTGTTTGTTTATTCCAGAAAGCCTCAGTAACCACTTTCACGGCAACATAAAGCTGAGGCTACAGGAAAATAAACTATATCTCCACTGTACACACACATGAATCACTGAGCTGAAGAGACAAGATTGTCAATTCTTTTTCACTTCTGACATTCTTCTGCCAAAGCCAGAGATTCTGAAGCATTACAGAGTGTTGGATATTTTCCTTTATGTATGGGGATGTTAACTTGGTGCCATTTGCATAAACACCTCTTCCCTGTGTATCTGCATGAAAGTGGAAAGCTTGCTAGGATGCTTGCCTGCTTGTTTTGTTCTCTAGCCTTTGCATTTCTCTTTTATGTGAATTTTCCTTCCCCATAGACCCTGCAAGTCATGTTGTTTTCTGTTCTAGTTTGGTGAACAGATAAAATGCCTGGGTATCAGGCACACTTTGAGGGGGGAAAACCAAAACAAAACAGTTCCTTCTATTGTATCTGAAGTACTGTTTCTAGCTGATAACAACACCTATGTAAATATAAAATCTCTTTATTTATATGTTTGAATGATCGTACCTATATTTCCATCAGTTGTAACTTGGTGGGTTTCCCAGGTTATCTATTATTTAATGAACACTAATCATACATATATTTCTACTCTTTTTTTTGGAGGGGGAGAAATAATTTCCAACAAAATCACTTTGTCATTTCTATGAAATATGCAAATTTCAAATATTTCTCCACTGTTGTTAGAAATCACAAGAACTAGTAAGTGACTTTGAGTCTCTAGATGAGAAAGTTTTGGATAAAAGAACTGACCTTTTCCTGATCCCTCCAGTTTTTTAGTGTTCTTTTCGTCTTGTTATTCCTTTGACTAAGGAGGACTGTACCTGTGATTTCATTAGTATAATCTCCCGGATGAGGAAACTCCCTCTATCAATGTAGGTCTATACTTCTTCAGCGTATACTCTTAGACTGTTGCCTAGAGCTAGGTAACACAGTGGATATGTTTTAGAATCAGAACTTGAACCAAGCTTTTTCCTAGTTATGAAAGAACCTGGTCTATCCACCATGCCACACCACTTGTTATTTATTTTGAATATGCTTTGTCTTTACTTACGTTTGTCAGGATCTAAAAGTTTCTTGTTGAGTTAATAGTGTGGTGTGGCAGCCAAACTTTTTTAAAGATGCCGTCTTGGCCTGCTGGAATAGGTACGTAGCTTCCAAGAATAGTGAGGTGATAGGACCCTTGTATTATGCCCTTATCAGATCAGTGAAGAAGGCCATGGATAAGCTGGAGTGTCCAGAGGACAGGAAGGTCAGCTATGAGGGCTGACTGAAAGGACTGGGCATATTTGTCCTGAGATGGGAGTGAGAGAAAGGACGTGAGAACTGCCTTCAAACATTTGAAAGGCTAACATATGGAGGAGGGATTAGTCTTGCCATTTGTCCCCAAAAGGCAGAACCAAGAACAGTGGTTGGAAACTGCAAAGATGCAAATTTATGCAGATGTCAGGAAAACTTTCTAAAAATTAGAAATGTTTGAAATCAAAATGGGCTACATGGAGAGAAAGGCTTTTCAGCAAGTTATAGTAGATGTTTCTCTGAGGTCAGACTAGATAGCCTCTGGGGTAAACTTCCAATTTCTATCTTTGTTTCTCCAGTGCCCAGCACAGCAGCTGAAGCATAATAGGTGGTTTGTAAATATTAAATTAAATTAAGCAGTCTTGACAAATGGAAAGTTCAAATTTAATTAACAATATCCTAATAACCTAACAAATGAAACAAGCAAATAAAATTTAGTACTTTTAAATTACAAGTTGAACTGAATTTTGGAATATTGTGTTTGATTATCAGCAACTGATTAGGGTATTATTGAGATAAACTAAGGATATAGAGCCAGAGGTAATTGTTAAGATTTTAAGTTTCAAAAACAGTCTGGAAGCTAGAACGTTTTGTGTTTTTTTTTTTTTTTTAAGGCTAGCCTGAAGGAGCTGTCATGAACCCAGTTTATCTTTAAGATATGGAAAAACAAATCAATCATGGATAAGTATATAAGGAAGGAACATTTGTTGAGAAGACAAATAAACACAGATCAAAAGAACTCCACGTCCTAGTAATGGTGTTCTATAGTAGTTGTAGCTGAAAAATTCATAACCTTGAAGTCAACTTTGATATGAGCCTCTCTCCATTTTGCTAGCCTGATCTAGGGGATGGATAGATGAACAGATGGATGACACACACACACACACACACACACACACACACTGTCAATGCTCCAGTATCATAAGCCTTTCCAATTTAGTAGGACTTGCCAGAACTTTTTTACCCTTGGCATTGCTTTTGAGAACCAATGGTCACCTTCACGTCATGATGAAACATCAGAGTAGGATTTTGAAGGTCCAGTAGGTCTGAGAAATAGGGCATTATAGCTGTGGGTAAAGGTGAAAATAAGTAGGTAATGAATACAGTTGAATGGTGGAAGTAGAGATGAATGGGGCTATTGAGACAGAATCAGTGTAGTTATACTATTTTAGGAATGGCAGCCAAGAAAAGAGATTAGATGGAGCTAGTACAGATGGTTTATATGAATCAAATGGGAGAGAAATTATCATTTAAGAACAAAAGGCGAAATTAGGAGAAATGTTGAAGGTGAGGCCTAGAATGAAGTTAGAAAGTCCAGGCTGAGATCAGGTATATGATGGAGGGGGAAGATTGGGAACAAAGAAGATTGAAATCAGAGATAAGATTCAATATAGAGACAAAGTTGGGTAGTATAACAAAAATTAGATAAGGATGTGGTTTGGCACAGATTAACCTACAAAGGTAAGAAGGGCAGAAAATGCTTCGATCAAAGTCTTGATCTTTTTGCTAATCAAAGTCCATTCTGTAAAAATGTGATGAGGATGAAAAATGCTTTAGTTGGAGTTCTAGGAAAAATGCTTTGGGAAAAGAAACCCTAAAAATGTGATGAGTGTGGGAAATACTTCTGTCAAGCTCACAGCTGTAGGTTTATTCACAGCCTGGTTCAGGCCTGTCTTTCCAGGATTATTTTGAATCAATCCCTTTCATACATTCTATATTCTAGCCAAGCTACCTTACATGCTGTTACCTAAACTTGGCCCTCTATCATGTCAATGCCTTTGCACATGTAACACCTTCAAAACCCCTTTCTCACAGATGAGGCATTCAGAATAGCTGCCTCAGTTTCAAGGTACTCTCTGGGTCTTCATCCAATCAAAACCATGCCTATAATCCCATCTTCTAGGGATCTCTTGAGTTCAGTGGTCCTGAGCTGCAGTAAACTATTCTGGCTATGTATTTGTACTAAGTTCAACATTAATATGTTGAGTTCTTGGCAGTGAGGGACCAGTACGTTGGTAAAGGAAGAGTAAAGCAGATCAGGGGGCAGGTCAAAGCTCCCATGATAATCACAGTGGGAATAGGTCTGTAGGTAGTCCTTGTATTTCTAGCCTGAGCAAGACGGCGAAACCCAGTCTTTAAAACAAAAATATGAGTTCAAATCCGGCCTCAGACACTTGACACTTACTAGCTGTGTGACCCTGGGCAAATCACTTAACCCTGATTGCCTCACCAAAAAACCAAAAACCAAAAAACAAAAAACAAACAAAAAACCAAAAAGCAAAAACCAAAATAACAAGAACAATAAAATTGTAGCTGAGAAGCCCCCACCAATGTATATATATTTTTCCCTTGTCAGACAGAGGACATAATTATATCAGATCAGAGGCATTTAATGAAATAATAAGAAAAGTCACAACAGAACATTCTCTCATAGATATGTGACACAACTCTACTATATGCACCAGTAAGGAGAGTGGTTCATAGAGACCACATATGTAGGCACCACATATAAGGAACATATGTAGCCAAGACACATAGGCAGAAAGGCAACCCATAGCTCTAATGTCTAGAAGCACTATTGTCTTCTGGTGGTGTAATCACATTGTTTTCACTGCATATGCTAAGTGTGATATTTCTACTGGGCACCTTGTTCTACTGGTCCTCTCTGGTCTCCTGGTGACTGCTGGGCATGTGGTTTGAATCAGGCACTATTCTGTTGATCTCACAGTGACTTCTGGGCACAGTAGTTTCTGCTGGACATTGAGATTTTAACTACTAGACTTGAATTCTTGAAGGCTACCTCATAAGGGCAGGTTGACAATTCTTTAATTAAAGCCACCATGCTATAAAAATGCCAAGTAGATTTCCCCTGAACTAAGTGTTGTTTTTTTCTTTTCCTTTTTGATCCCATGTATGGGTGAAGATGTGTCTTCCACTTCAGATAACTATCTCACTCAGAGTTAGACATTCCAACATCCCCTTTAGCTTAGCATGAATAGAGCCAAGTTAGGGGTGGGGGTGGAAAGATAAACTAACACCATTGCTCCTACCCATCTCTATGGTATTCTTGGCTTTATTATGCATATCTCACAGTAAAAACCAAACCAAACCAAAACCCACCTTATTTTGGTCAGTAAAAAATTTGTCTCCTATGACAGGCAGAATACAATCTTTGTGTCTTCCTGCTTTTTAGTATCCTAACTTCTTTTTATTTAGGTCCTATGCTGTATTTTATAAAAGGACTTTCTTAATCCCTTCAAATTGTTCCTATTCTCTCTCTTTCCCTAAATAGTCGTAGAAATAAATAACTGTCCATAAATTGTATCCTTTCATTAGAATGCTATTTTCCTGAGGGCAAGGACTATTTTTCATTTCCTTGCACAGCTGCTACAGTATCTACTATAGAGTGTGTTTAATAAATGCCTGTTGGAGTGGGTTGGAATAATAGTGGAGGGGAGATTAAACACGTAGGTATGGAGGATGATCTGAAAGAAGAAAGAATTGTCTTATAATTAGCCAAGTTTGTGATACACAGCAGAAAAATCAAGAGGCAACTGAAGGGTGAGATCTTACCTACCTAGACTAAACACATTATGAAAGCAAACCAAAAAAATTCACCTTTTTTCTTCTTCTGAGAGCTAGCATTGCACAACTCATGCTGTTCCCAGTGGATAAGCATTCTGAGTTTTTTCCAGTCCAATTCCACAAATAGTTATTGAATTCCTACTTTGTGCATTGCCCTATGCTAGGTTCCAGGAGAGTCACAAATTTAAAGTTGAGAAACAACCATGGCTCAGTTGTATCTAAAATTTCATTCTTTAAAAAACTACTCTTAAAATTGCTTTGGCTTCTATAAAATACATTGTTATGGTAAAAGATAACCAATATAAATTACCGGAGGGTAGGAGGGCATTAGACAATTGCCTTGCCTTGAGTGGTTAATCCATTCAGTTTTGGAACTTGGATTTGTGGCTGAGTTGTTCTGAATAGTGAATGAGTACTCACCTAATCCATTTTATTTAGCTGGCATCAGACCAGTGAGTTAATAGTATTTATTAAGCACGTACTATGTGCCAGGCACTCTAGTAAGTGCTGGGGATACAATGAAAGGCAAAAGACAGTCTCACCTTTATCCACCCCAGATATTTGGCTGCCCTGATGCCTTTATGGATAGCCCCTTCTGTTATCCTATATCCCAACTTTCTACTTCTTACTCAGGGAACAATAATCAAATCAACACTATAGTAATGTTACTGCTGGAAAGGGTATGATAATCAATTGCCCTTTGGTACCATTTATTATGCTTGTGACATTCCTATCCACCCCCCCCCAAAAAAAAAGAAAAAGAGAGAAAAGAAAAATATAGAGAAAAGGAAAAGAAAAAAAAATACCCTCCTCTGGTAACGACTATTAGAATGCAAGCTTCTCTAGGGCACAGATTGTCTTCACTTTTGCATTTATATCTCCAGCATCTAGTACATTGAATGTAGTTTCATTCATTACTTCAGTTTTTTGAGATATTATATTTGGAACATCTTCAAGATAAGAACAAGACTTTAAATTTTAAATGAAACCTGTTAAACATAAAAGAAAATGAAGAATTTGTATGAGGACTTGATAGTCATACTTTCTACCATCTGGTGGATAATAATAATAGCTATCAATGTTTAAAGGTTGGCAAAGCGCTTTACAAATATTACCTGATTTGATTCTCACAACAACCCTGGCAAATAAGTGCTAATATTATTCCACTTTACAATGAGGAAACTGAAGTAGACAAAGGTTAATGACTCGACTAGTGTCCTGCAGGTAGTAAGTGTCTGAGACTAGATTTGAACTTCGTTCTTCCTAATTCTACCTACGTTCAGCACTTGATCCACCACACTGTGTAGCTACCTCTATTGGACATCCTAAGATCAGAGACAGAAGGCATCTTAAAGTTTCTTTTATTATGTTATGTTTTTATTATACTATGTTGTGAAAATGCTTCTTTTATTCCATAAATTAAAAATAAAACAAAAGTTTGCCTAGTTAAACCCCCTCATTTTAAATGTGAGGAAATGGACCCCTGATGTTAAGTGACTTTGCAAAGATTATGCAGGTAGAAAGGGGTCAGAGCTAGGATTTGAATTCAGGTGCTCTGAGACCAGGTGTAGCATTCCTTCCACTCTACCTCAGTGTCTCCTCACTTGCTTGTACCTTTATTCCAGATTGCCACTCCAGTCCTAATCATAGAAGGTTATAGTTATCTAGAGTTTGTCTTTTGCTCAAACTGAAATGAAGGAATATGTTTGGGTGGGCTGAACAAGATTCTGGGGACTGGGCTGGATCTAGAAGAATGTATAAAGCTCTTACTGTGTCTTTTTACCCACTTCACTGAAGGCTTTTCATACTTTCTTTTCATCAGCTTTGATCATATCTCACTGGAATTTTAGCCAATTCAGCTTTACAAAGGAGCAGATTCCTCTCCAGGTTGTGTCAGATGCCAGATAGATGTATTGCTAGATGATAGCTGAATTCCCAAGCAGTGCTTTAGCATAACTTTCTCCAGAGTGAATAATACCCTGTATACCAGGTTATTAGCTCCTCCAGATTCCTAAACTAAGTCATGTCACTGGGAAAAGAAAATCATACTGACCCTTTGCTACTGTGAGAAATCGTCATGGGTCATGAAAATGATAGGAAAAGGCCAGAATATTGAACAAGATTGTTTCTTCTGGGCCTGAAAACCTGAAAAAGTTCATTTGTTTTCACAGATTATTTTAATTTCATGTAGCATATAGATTCATTCTTTTTCATTAAGAAATGCATATTTAAGCAAATGAAAACCCTCACTTTGAGTTTCTTTCAGCTATCATTTGAACTTTCTGAGATGTCTTTCCTTTTAAAAATTTCACATTTTAGGCTTGTGAAGCACAAATAAAAGCAATCATTTATAGATAAAAATGAGTCCAACTTGTGAAGATTTTAATATTTTATTAACAGCCTTATTGGGCTTCATAACAGTATCATCAGACATGCTTCACTTCTCAAACTTATTCATCCTCACAGTGACCTCCAGTTCCTTTACACCTAAGCGTTTTCAGGCTATCACACCTACTCTGGCTTTACTTTTCTCCCTTTCAAATCTTCACCATTATAAATTAACCCCTTCGCCATTATAAGTTAAGCCCTTCACTATTGCACTATTTTCTATTCTCAGCCTTTGGCCTTGCCTTTGCTACTCCTGCATATACTTCCTTTGTTTCTACTCACATAGTACTGAACACAGCTGGAGAAAACCACGAAAACCTTGGTCCACAGCAAATTTGTTATCAAATATAAATTAATTAACAAACATTTACTTTATTAAGTCTTTATTATGTGTCAGGCAGTGTGATAAGTGATGGCAATACAAATGCAAGTAAAAATAATGGCAGGCCTTCACCTCCAGGTTTTCACAGTCTAATGGGGAAGATGACATATAAAAGGAAGCTGAAAAGAGGCAGGGGAATTGGAGGAGAAAAAAAAAACCATATCTAATATGAGGACATGATTGAGAAATAGAGAAGAACGCTGCTTAGTGGGAAAGAAAGAGATGACTGGTCTGGGTTGCCCTTATTAAAAGGAGATTCTCAGAGGAGCCCTAGGAGATGAGGGTACTTCTGAGATGTGAAGATGAAGAGGCTCCTCAGGCATAGCAAAGTTCAGAGGAGCGCAGCTAGCTGGAAATTAATCTCAACTGTGCCTCACTGGCCCAAGGTAATCCTTTTTCCTAACTGAGTCCCAATTCCACTTCACATAGCAGCCATTTCAAACCTAATTTTTCCTCTCTTCCTCTTCCATAGGATCTGTCAACCTGCTATGTCTCCACTGCTCATTTCATACTTTACTGTGAATATGAGCCCATTTATCACAAGTTCCTTCTTCTCCCCTACCCTACATCTCAAAAGCTCTTGACATTATTCATCATTCTCTCCTCCTTCACTCCGGTCACTTATGAAGATGTGGCCCATCTCCTCTCCAAGGCTAAGCATTCTTGGCAGCGAGGTGGCACAATCAATGGTGTGTTAGACTTGAAGTAAGGAAAACCCAGTTCAAATCACTTACAATTTTTGTGACCCTGGATAAGTCACTTAATTCCTCTCAAACTCGCTTTCTTCATCTGTAAAATGGGGATAACTGTAGCACCGATCTCATGCGGTTGTTGTGAGGATCAAATGAAATAATGTTAAGGGATAACATTGGCTATTATTCTTCTACATGCATCCTTGATCTTGCCTGCAGATTGGACCCACAATCATCCCTTCTGTCTAAGCTTAAAGCTTTTCCTAAATACTGGTGCCTTTTCTGCTTCCTGTAAACATGCTCAGACCTGTCCAATCCTTTAAAAACCTGTCAAATTCACTGATATTGCTTTCCCCTGTCATAGACTAGGTGGCGCAGTGGATAGAGCACTTAGCTTGCAATCAGGAAGACTCATCTTCCTGAGTTCAAATCCAGCCTCAGACACTTGGGTGATCCTGGGCAAGTCATTTAACACTGTTTGCCTCAGTTTCTGTTTACAAAATGAGCTGGAGAAGGAAATGGCAAACCATTCCAATATTTTGCTAAGAAAACTCCAAATGAGGTAGAAAATTGGGAAAGAATTTTTACAACCAGTCTCTCTGATAAAGGCCTCATTTCTAAAATATATAGAGAATTAAGACAAATTTATAAGAACGCAAGGCATTCCCCAATTGGTAAATGGTCAAAGGATATGAACAGACAGTTCTCAGATGAAGAAATTAAAGCCATCTATAGTCATATGAAAAAATGCTCTAAATTCTTATTGATTAGAGAAATGCAAATCAAAACAACTCTGAGGTACCACATCACACATATCAGATTGGCCAACATGACAAAACAGGAAAATGATAAATGTTGGAGAAGATGTGGGAAAATTGGAACACTAATACATTGTTGGTGGAGTTGTGAAATGATCCAACCATTTTGGAGAACAATTTGGAACTATGCCCAAAGGGCTACAAAAATGTGCATACCCTTTGATCCAGCAATAGCACTTTTAGGGCTATATCCCAAAGAGATCAAACAAATGGGAAAAGGATCCACATGTACAAAAATATTCATAGCAGCTCTTTTTGTGGTGGCAAAGAATTGGAAATTGAGAGGATGCCCATCAATTGGGGAATGGCTGAGCAAGTTGTGGTATATGAATGTAATGGAATACTATTGTGCTATAAGAAATGATGAACAGGCTGACTTCAGAAAAACCTGGAAAGACTTATATGGTCTGATGCTGAGTGAAGTGAGCAGAACCAAGAGGACTCTGTACACAATAACAGCCACATTATACAATGACTAATATTGTTAAACTGAACCCTTCTCAGCATTACAAGGATCTAAGACATCTCCAGAGGCCTTGGGATGGAAAATGCTGTCCACATCCAAAGAAAGAACTATGGAAGTCAAATCGCTATCACTTATTTTTACCTTCTGTTGAGTTTTGTTTCATCTTTCTGATGGTTCCTCCTATTGGTTTTATTATTACTTACAACTTCACTAATATGAAAATATGTTTCATGGGTATGTAAATGTGAAGCCTATATCAGATTGTGTGCCGTCTTGGGGGGGAGGAAGGGTGAGAAAAATTTTCAACTCAAAAGCATATGGAAGTGATTGTTGATAAATCAAAATAAATTAATAAAATTTTAAAAAAAGAAAAAAAGAAAACTCAAAATGGGTCACAAAGAATGGATATGACTTCACAAAGATCTAATATAATGTACTATTTCTTTAAAGTTCTTTCAAATGGAGACATTTAGTGCTGAAACAGGTAGAAAAATATGTCCCAGCTAAAATCCCATCTTTTTTAGGAAGCCTTTGCTAACTCCTCTTAACTCTAGCACCTTTTCTCTGTTAATTATTTCTAATTTATCCTCTCTCTCTCTCTCTCTCTCTCTCTCTCTCTCTCTCTCTCTCTCTATATATATATATATATATATATATATATACATATATATGTATATATATATATGTGTGTGTATATATATATGTATATATATACATATATATATGTATATATATATGTGTGTATATATATATGTATATATATATATATATATATACATATATATATATGTGTGTGTGTATATATATATATAGCTTGCTTAGTATATCATGTTGTTTCCTCTATTAGACTGTAAGTTCCTTGAAGGCAGAGACTGTCTTTTGTCTTATTTTTGTATCCACAGTGCTTAGCACAGTGCCCGGCACATAGGAGGCAATTAATGTTTATTGATTGATTGACCTTCTGCATAAAAGAAAAGATTTAAATTAAATGTGGAAAGATATAAGATACTGTTGTTATAGATGAACATTTTTATACTTAATAATAGGAGAATAATTTTTTAAAATAAAAATTCTCTAAATATACATATGACGAAACAATTTTCAGATGGAATTTAAGAGGTTGGGGATAGAAAATAAATTAAAAATATACAGAAATACATAGATTCAAATTACCTTGTGAAAGATGTATAATGACATGTCATTTGTATGTGAGCAGTTCAATGGTTTAAAGGACACAGAGAGATTTTTTTAACTAAAATAGAAAAAAATCTTATATTTATACTAAGCACTAGTGCTTTCTAAATGTCATTTTTATGGCAATTATAAGATGAGTTTGTGAATATTATATTTGAGGATTTGTGAAACTAGAGAGTGGTTAGGACCAATAAAAAAGCAGTTAGCAAAGAAGCAGTTTTGTGTAGTGCATATACTCATAAAAGGACCAATGCCATCAACTCCTGCAGTGACTGTGAGTCACCCCTGAGTACATGGTTTCTCTCCTACATGTGCTTCTCTACTGGGTTCTTATAAGTGTACTTCCACTTTCTCCCACAGATAGTATATTTTATTAGTGGGAGAATGTGTGCCAGGGGGATTTTTGTGACATTCATATAGTATTATGATACATTTTATTATTGATATTTTTGCTTTAATATAGAAATATTCATTTTATCTTATTATTAAGCAAATGATTATGTTAAAAATGTTAAAATGTCATTATTGTGAATGATTGATTTGTATAAATATAAATGCATTACTGGGGGCTCAAAAGCTAAAGCAATGAAGAGAAGGATTACTACTGACTTAATAGAGTTACCATTAGGATCCTAAGAGGATTTGAGTATTATTTTGTGATGGTGCTCTTTGTCTAGGAAACTAGTCTTATTAGTATGAAGGCAGGTTGTGAGTGAGCTACTCCAGAGAGAGAGAAAGAGTAGGTGTCCACATGTCCTATGCAAAGGGTCAGGGGGGAATCTATGTCAAGGGCTGTACCCCAGAAACTCCACAGCACAAGCATTACAAGAGAAAAAGCTATCTATTCTCAGCTCCTCTAATTCCTTTTCCAGTTATTTCTCAACACTTTGCAATTTGACTTTTGATCTCATCATTCAATTGAAACTTTTCTCTCCAAAATCACAAATAATGTCTGTCTGTCTGTCTGTCTGTCTCTGTCTCTCTGTCTCTGTCTCTCTGTCTCTGTCTCTCTCTTCTCTCTCTCTCTCTCTCTCTCTCTCTCTCTCTCTCTCTCTCTCTCTCTTTTTGTTAGGCAGTGGGGTTAACTGACTTGCCCAAGGTCACACAGCTTGTGTTAGGTATCTGAGTCCAAATTTGAACTCAGGTCCTCCTGAATCCAGGGCCGGTGCTCTATCTACTTCGCCACCTAGCTGCCTCACCAATAAACTCTTTGTTACCAAATTTGATTGTTTTTATTTAATCTTCATCCTTATTGACTTCTCCTTCTAGATATTCTTTCCTCTATGTATTTGTAACATTGCTTCCTGTTTTTCTCCTCTGACTGATCTGATCTTCTTTTATGAATCATCATCTAAGTCATGACTATTAACTTTGGGTTGGCCCCAAAGCTTTACAAATCACTCACCTTCATGAACTGTGTTCCAGTTGAACTGCTTTCTTGCTGCTTCTCATATGTGACATTTCATCCCTGAGTTCCATGCTTGGAATGGAATCTCTCTGTTCTTTCAAAGCTTAGCTCAAATGCCACTTCCTATGTGAGGCCTTAACTTATCAATATGGCTATAAGTCCTTTCCTCTCTTGTCCCCTGCCCACCTTGAATTTATTTTGTATAAGTAGAAGATAGACTTCTATATGTTCTTGTTGGTTCCTCTGATAAAATGTAAGCTGCTTGAGGACAGCTTCATTTTTGTTTTGTTACTCCCAGTAGCTAGCAAAGTTCCTAGATATGAGCTATTTAATAAATCTTGATTGCTAACTATTATTGTCATTTATTTATTTATTCATTTATTTTGGTGTGGCAGTTGGGGTTAAGTGACTTTCCCAGAGTCACACAGCTAGTGAGTGCTTTGTGTTTGAGGCCGAATTTGAACTCAGGTCCTCCTGACTCTAGGGGTGGTGCTCTATCCACTGCGCCACCTAGCTGCATCGATAATTATTTTTTATAAGAATATCTGACCACTTTTTTTTCCTCAAGAGGCATTAATAAAAGGCAAAGGGAGTGAATTAAATGATTTGTTCAAACAACTGCACCTACCTGTTATTCCCCTAACCTGATATTTTAACAAATAAATGCTAATTCTAAATGAATGATAATTGTCAAATGAATTTAACCCAACTACAATAATAGCTTTGCTAGGAAGAAAGAGAGAATATGTATCAAATCTGAATAATTATTTATAGCCATTTGTTAGGTGTGGTTCAAGTCAATTTATATTTATTTAGGCTAAAAATGAGATAATGACAAGAAATTCATTTGAAATACATCATGGGATTTAGAAGTAGAAGAGAACTCAGACTTAAGCCAACTATCATTTTGAATGATGAAAAAACTAAGACCCAGAAAGTCTAAACTACTTGCCCAAGGTCATAATAATAGTAATTGGAAGATCTGGAGTTTTAACCCAGGTTCATTGAATCCAAATACTGGATACTTATAAATTAGTGACCTGCATGATTAGAGAAAATTTCTAAAAGAAATTTTAGAAGAAAGAAATAAAGGGATATGGAAAATAGAAAATATTGAACATGGAAATTTTAATATTTATTTAAAATTTATTTTTTCAAATTTATTTAAAATTTAAAGGCTTCTTCCCTTTATATTATTAATTTCTCCTCAGAAAATAATGCATTCTGCCACTTCCCCCCACCCCCCATAATTTGCAGTGAACTTAAGAGACTTCCAACTTGCACAAGATTTGCAAAATCCTCAGGAGATATAAGTCATAGGGTAAAGACACTATTTCAGTGGACTGAATTAATATATATATATATGTATATGTATACACACATATATGTATATATATACATATATATATACATATGTGTGTATACATATACATATACATATATGTATATAGGCACTGAGTCTCTTTTTGGCACACTAGAAGAATTCAGGCTGTTTACTTAAAAATTTTTATATATTTGAGTAAAACATGGTCACAAAAGAAAATAAACTAAAAAAATATTATTTTTGTCTCTATAGAATCAGAGGTGTATAGTTGTGGAACATTGTTCTGCTTTAGAGATACTTATTTTGGTAGGAGGATAAACTCAGATGAGCATTCAAACTTATAAAATAGTCAATTCCTTTGTTTGACACCTTGATAAAAGATTTTTTTGCTTGAAGATAATGACCAGAATAGGTCAGACCATCTATTCTAACTGTTACATAAGGTCTTCAGATCATGTTAACATCCTGGGGCCTTTTAACCATTTAAATTTTCTGCCACTGTAACTGAGATTAAATTGAAGAGGATGTACCTCAGAGATAAGTAGCCAAAGTCAGGTTGAAAATAGTTTTATATTATATTAATTTACCCTCTGAATATCTTGTCAGTGGTAACATATATACATATTTTATTTGAAAGGAAACATACAGTCAGTTGCAACTGGCATTTTTAGAGAGTGAGCTCAAAATAATACTTTTTTCTAAATGATCTTTATTTTCCCCAGAACCCCAGAACTACTTAGTTGTCATTGTCTTTCTCCAATGCAAAATTTAAGAAGAGAAAATGCTATTGGTTCAGAATGTAGCATCCAGGACAACCTTTAGGTCTTTTGCAGACCAAGTGTCTACCTTAAGAAGCATTTTTATCCTTTTTCTGATGCTCTTATAAAGGTAAGATCACTGCCCTTAAAACTTTTGCATGTTAGATAAAAAAATAATGATGTGTCAATATATCTTAAAATATTAAATTCCTTATCTATTGAATTAACTCCTCCCCTCTTTCTCCTTGGTATTCTTATTCTAAAATGTATGGGGCAGGGGGAGAAAGGAATAATAGACAAGTATCTGGATCCTGGCCTCAGCAACTTTCAATAATATTTGCAATTCTCAGTTCAATACAAGGTGAAGTTCCTTGACCTTTAGATTTAACATTTGACTTCGTGTGTGTGTGAGTCTATGACAAGAGACAGAATAGGAAGACAGAGAAACAGAAAAAAAGACCATTAAAAGTTGATGTTTATATTTCTAATTTCATTTCTTTCCAAGCTTCTGGTTTGAGGAAATTAACATAGTATAGTGGGAAGGGCACTTTGGTTCAAAACAAACCTCTGATGCTTACTACTTGTAAAATATTGGGAAAATTATCTAACATCCCAGAGCCTCAGTTTCCTCATGTGCAAAATAAGGGGGTTAGGGTTAATGGCCTTTGAAGATCCCTTTTTAATATCTATGATCCTAAGAAACACTAGAAAAATCATTGCAGCCGGCAGTTTACTCTTCTATTCGCTCCAAAAGACTGGAAATACACTGATAGCTCTGTATCACCAGCCTGAGGAAGATAAAATGATACGGGAATAGGGCAAGATGTAGTTTGGGCCAAGGTAGAGAAATAGAGCTGATTAGCTCTACCTCTATCCCAGTCATTGTCAAATTTTTTTTTTCTGTCCTAATGAGATAAATTAATTCTAACCATAGCAATTAATTACTATTTTAAAGCAAAATTTATAAATGTATATATAATGAAAGGCAAAAGAAAGAAGCATTTCTGCTTCTCTCCTCTTTCCTATTGTCTTCTCAAATGTATGCATGTAGAAGGGAAATAAATAAGAATATATTGGTTTTAAATTTGGGGAGTGACTTTCAGTTAGTATGGCTGAATTTGAAACTCCCAAAATTCAAGCTTTGCTTTTACCACATAATAATGTGACATCACGTGTTATTTGTTTACTGACTTTTTTTTTATTGAGGTTTTAGCTCGAGGTTTTACATGTGATTGTACAGAGCATTTAAGGAACAAAAAAAAAGATATGAAAAGAGTGTACAAGGGAGGGAAAAGCGACAGATTGCAGTTTATAAAACATTTATATCTTGTTGATGTTCTGGGTAAGGATAGTGTATATGGCAAATATTACACAACAGTATGACTGTTAAGAGACAGCAAGTGGCCATACTATTTTTTTTTTTTTGCTAAAAAGGCTTTTTTCAACCTATGGTGTTTTTCTGAAAGTAAAAAATAAAACCAGAGCTATCTGTGTTAAATAAAATAGCACATGTGCTAAAAGTTTACCGAATATCACTCTAACTTACTCTGCAGACTGGAAGGCAGTATGAAAAAGTCTTTCCAATTGGTAATTTCATCTCCAATTTATCTGCAAAATAGACATTTGTGGAGAGTTGTGTATATCTTGTCGTTGCATATAAGAAAAATAGACAGGATTATCCATGAATCTTGATTTCTGTGGCTCACAACCAAAACATGGTTTGTTTTTTTCAGGGCCATATAAGCATGTCAGATTTGTTCAGTAAGGAGCACATCTGTATGGTTCACAGCTAAGTTTCAAGGCATTATGCGTTTCAGAAGTAGAATGGCATAATTACAACTTTATATTCTGATAGGATTAAGTACAAATATAAACTTCAAAGTATTTTTTCCCTCAGTCTTTCAATGAAAAAAAAACAGTTTAAAGCAAAGCATTTGGAAAAAATTTAGGAGTTCATGGAATTGAAAGGATTTTGGTATTTTCATAAAACAAGTTTGTGTTGGCTTCAGGGGGAGGTACACATCCCAGCCTTGCTGTTTCTTATTCAGCACAGCTGGAGCCCCACCTCCAGAGAACTCTCCCTGCTGAGAAGGCAATGCACGATTGGCCATGAATTTTGTTAAATGTCTGTGAAGTCAACAAGACCTATTTTATTACAGAGGCAGCTTCACTACTTCTGCTTACTTTCTAGGGAAGACTTAGATGGGGAAACCTTTTTTTTCATTCCAAGGGAAGCAATGTATGCCCTAAGACTAAATTCTCTCGTTTTTTGGATCCAGTACATCATTGTTGTCATCTCTAGCCCCCATCCCCTTTCACAGTATAAATCTACCATGATAATTCACTTGTTATTTTCCTTGGGGCATGTTCAACTTCCTTCAACTCCATAGTCTTCTATCCTTCTGGACTAATGAGAAGTTTTGGCAACTTTTCTTTAGGATAGTGAGAGGAAGTGCATTTTTAGAAATCAAAATGAAAATATCTGTATATTTGCACACCTTTTTAACTTTATCAAGCTATTTCCTTCAGTTTAATATCATATAAAACCTCAAAATCCTCAAATTTAGCCAGAGGCTCTGGGGAATAGTTCTAGAAAATTGTACTACTCGGTTCTCATGCGGTGTTCATAAGGGCACGGACGAGGAACGAGCCCATCAACATTATTAATTGTGGCGTAATATTACAGTAATGTAAACAAATGCCTTTCTTAGTTGTGTCTTTTTTGATGAGAAGGCATAGATGCTCTTAACATTATCTGAATTATCTGGAAACTGTTAAGATCTTCAAGATAAGCACTATCTGAATAATGCTAAAAGTGGGGCTCAGGGAATAAGAGAACTCTTTTGAACGAATCAGTGGCTACATTGAAGGAATAATATTGGAAAGACTGATCATTCTTTTGCTAATTCAGGCACCATGTCCCATCAATTAATCCACTTCACATCCTAATGCTCTGGTTTTTTTTTTAAAAGCATTGTTCTGTAGATAATTGCATATCTCAGTGGAGATTATTTCCTCAGAAACAGTTGTAATGCTGTTCTTTGATTTCTTCCCATGAGTCCACTGTGTTGTTTTCATCTATCTTCTTGATCATAGGTCAATTTTACCTTGAAAAATCAATAATGGATATGAAGTGACAGGAAAATAATATGTTTGCTAATCTAAAAAGTAATTTGAGACAAAAGAACATACCTTAGTTTCAGAGAATTGAATTAGTTCTGTTTAAAGTTGTCACCTATTTTTAGAAAAGTGCTGTTCTTCCTTTTGTCATTAAATGATGCAAAACAGTTTGTGAATAAGATTATATAATGCCTAAACATTTGTTGTACTTCACTATTGCAAAATCATACAGTTTGCAATATCAGAAGCTAGCCCTTCTTCCCCAAGCTATACAGATATGAGAAATTAGGACATCCGAAAAAGCAAAAGTGTGGCTGAAAGCTGCATATCTCAATGATTCTTTCCCTTGAATCTAGGGAGGAAAACCAATTTCCAATGGAAACAGATATGTGTAGTCAGGAGAAGTGGAGGGAGTCCTGTTAAGTCCCCAAAACTACATGACCTATTTTGAGGCCTTTAACAGAAAACTTTCCACAGAACATCATCAACATAAAGCCACTTCAAAGCAAATATTCTGCAATGTTGTCTCCTGACTTTAGTGCTTTTCAATTCCTATCTGATCCCTGGAAATGAGGAAATCTAACCTAAGGTATGCTGAAAAGAAGCTAATAGTGTTGTGGCATGTCTTAATAATCAGTATTGTATAAAAATGTGCTAGTATCACCCACTCCAAGGAACTGATTTATAATTCTGGATTACTGAACTTAATTTGATCTGAATACTTAAACAATACAATGTGCCAGATGGTATATAAATTTTATATTACTAGGATATAATATTTCCCCAAATATTTTCATTATAGAAAAAAAGAATATTAATATCAAATTTGGAGGAGTGCTTACAATATGCATATTTCTCTTCTGATTTCTAAATATGAATTGACATAACAGCTTTGCAGCATTCTGCCAAAAAATTCAAAACATTTATACATTTTTACCTACATTACAGTGTTAATAGACAGCTAAAAATTTAATATTACACTAAATCAGGAGTATTTATAGAAATATAGATTTAAATCCACAAGAGGTCTTACAGTTCACATAGTCTAACCCCCTTATTTGATAGAAGAAACAAGCCAGAGAAATTACTTGCCCAAATAACAGTTAAGATTTGAATTAAAGTCCTCAGACTCCAAATCCAGGGCTCTTTCCATTGTACCATCCTACATTTGGTAATTACCTAGTTAGAAACCAATAATCCATTTTTACATTATCAAGTTCCTTACCTTTTTCTTTTTCCTTTGTTGGTCTCGTCCCCAAAATATCCATGTCAAAATGAGTGTCAAATAAGCTAATTTCTTCTTGTCCATCACTTTGGTAAAAGTCTTACTGGTGATTAGATTGAAAATAACTGACTTCATATAAATATATAAATATGCTGTTATCCATGTAATGTTGAGAGAACTTGAAGGAGACCCCCATGGAAAGACATTGACAAACAAGATGAGAGAGCATAGATAGGATGCAGTGAGATCACAGATCCATTGAACTGCTCTACTTATTTTATGTTATTTCTAATTATGAATTATTGATAATTTATACACAAATTTTTAAAAAAAGTATTTGTAGCACTGGTAGTAGTGTTAGTGGTTTTAGACTTGTGCATTCATCATACTGGGAGACACTCAGTATGGCAACTTCTACTAATGCTTATTTGCAACTCTTTAATTTACAATCTGAGAGAGTTACTTAGGGGGATTGGAAGGTTAAATGACTTCCCTGGGGTCGTTAAAGTTAGGGTATATCAATCCCTAGATGTGAAGTTGGATCTTTCGGACTTCAAGACCAGCCCTCCATTCCTTATGTACAGTATTAAAAATTAAACTGCCTCACAAAGAAAGAGAAAAAATCCAATTTCCTTTATTTATGGATTTTGTAGGTTTTAATGGGATCAAGGAATATATCACAGATTAGAGCTAGAAGGAACTTCAGAGGCTATCTAGGTACAATCCCCTGGACATATATACTACTAATAAAGTTTTGGGTGGGTCTTTGTGATGATTTTTAGGTCAAATATCATTTCATTACTCTGTGACTTTTGAAATTTTTTCCTCTTTAAATAATTTTATATATATATACATATACATACATATTATATATAATATTACTTTAAGGAGTTTTCATGTCCACATTTAAATAGTGTACATGCACGTTTGCATCTGTATTTTTTCAATATTGCTACTGAAAGCTTAGATGTTTGTAAATTCACATTCAGGGGTCTTAGATTTTATGGTTCAGATATAAATTGGGATAGCTAAAAGGTTTAATTTTGCACACTAGGAGTAGCATGCAAGGGAATTCTAACCAACTGTTCTCCAAATGTCAACATTTGGTAATGTGATGTTTTTCAGAGACCATCCATTTATGTAGCAATTAATTTGCATTCTCAATCTACTGGTGTCCAATGAGGTGAAACTAACTCTGAAAGAGAAAATTAAACCATGTTCAAGAAGTATAAAATGTCATAAATGATTCAAATGTGAAAATAAAACCCAATTGGTTTATTAGATAGTTATGATTTTTACTTCTAATTATCAGCATAACATCAGAAGTACCTTGGTTTGGGTTTTATGCCAATTTCCTCTTGACTGAAAATCACTCCTCCCTCTCCAGTTGAGACATAAAGTAAAATGTGTTGAGGGTACATTCTTATTCAAAAGACTATAAAAATCAGAGGGATTAGTACTGTGCTCAGCACACAGTGGATGCTTAATGCTTGTTGACTTGACTAGAGAGCAAGAACAAAAAACCCTAAAACTCCAAAACTTTCAAATCAGTAGAAGATAGAAATGCATATTGAATCAAAAGTGGAAACTAAGGAAATGAAAACTTTGTCATTGTCACAGGGCTTGATAGCTAAGCTAGTTATCCAACTTATTTATATATATATATATATATATATATATATATATATATGTATGTATGTATATACACATATGCATACATACATACACAGTCTTCTCTTCAAAGGTAGGTAGAATTAATTGCTTTATCTACCAATGATTTCAACATAATTACATAAAATTTATGTAACAATTTCTTCCTGTGAATGTCTTTGGGTTCTTGCTAATAAGTCATTCTGAAAACACACCCTCAACAAAGATGTAGAAGAGTTTAAAAAAATCTTGCCCATTTATATTGATGGTAGTAACTGACAGTATTGGGTGATCTTCTGCACCAGTTTACACTTGTGGAGAAAACAAAATAGCCTTTCTTCATCTTGGTCAATGTCAAGCTGGGGTAGGCTACCTGTTTCAAATTTCAGTTAACAGAAGACAAAAAAAAAAGATAACATGGAGGTAGCAACATCTGAAAACCAGAATTGGCAGTATCAGCAAGCTGAATTGAGGTAGCTTTCCCCTAGTCTTATGAAACAAGCTTCTCCTAGACCAGTTTGTGCCTACATAGACTGCTTCTTGGTTGATAAACCAAGTGTCAGATCTAAGATCTGCAACCCACACTTGAGTTTCTACAGTTACCTTAAAGAATGCTAAATGGGTTTTCATCAGAGTCAAATTTCATCCTTTATACCTGATGGGCTAAATACCTCTCAGGTGCTAATATTGCCATAATTTTTTTGAGATTATATAATTATTATTCTGTTCTTCAATTTAGAAAAAATATATATATGCCCCAGCCCAAATGATTGAAAAGATCAATGCATAAATTAGACTTTTGCAACTGACATCAGAATCATCTTATACACTAGCTAAGAGCCTTTGTTGTTATATTTAAATGATGTGTAAGTCATCTAAGTCTAAGGTATATGATAGTCTCTGTTTTGATTTATGACATGAAATTCTAGCTGAACAGGGTTTAGGTTTTGAAAGTTTTCCACAATTATGTATATAACAAATAGCAATACTCAAATTCTTCCTAATCCTCCCCATTTCCCTCATAATCTTCCTGGGCTTAATGCCTATGTGTTGTTGATGAAGGTTCTGGGGCTGTTGAAGACCCCGAGACTTTCTCCGAAAGAATTTAATTGTCATTTCCCCCTAAGTTATCATAAACATAATCTCAGAGGAGCTTGCTGCAAGTTTATATTTTCTTTGCCACAATTTTTAGCAGCTTTTTACAAACAAGTTGATCTATAGCTAACATATTGGAGATTACAAAAGAGAAAACTTGTACAACCAAAGAAATACTATACTTTAAAATCTTTGATTGAATGTGGTTTATATAATAGGCATATAACACACCAATATATAACCTGTTAGAATGGGAATTTGTTCCCTTTGTTTCAGCCTACACAAGCATTACCAACCCATTTTTCTGGTTTCCTTCATCTGCCACAGCTGTTTAATTTTTGTGCTTAAGTTATTTAGCCAGGGAGTTTTTTCTTTTGCATGGTTAACTTGTGCCTTAGAGGATTAGCAAATCCACTAGTTTCATATATGAAAATAGAAGGGAAAAAGGCAAAAGAAAGTAAAAGAGGATGAATGATTAATTGTACATACATAGATACAATATCTTCTAAATCTTAATCAGTTGTTTATTGGTTGGCAAACAAGTTTCACTTTTACAACAAATATTAGTAATGAGGTCATTCAACTTTGAGACCATACAAAATGGATCATAAATTAAAAAAAATTATAATCTGTGCTGCTAATTTACCTCCTGAAATCCTACATTACTTAAAATCCTGTCAAATAAATAACTTTTTCCCTCTTTGGGAAAGTAATGAAAAGAGGATTTTCTTTTTAGTCGCATCAAAATAATTGGATTTTTCAATTTGTAGTATGGGCGAATATATTTCTTTTAACCAACTGCAATACAAGTTCCTCATCTAGGAGCCAAGAATGAACCAGGAGTGCCCTTAGTCCTAGAAGATTATCATTTTCACATGCAAAAAGTCCTCACTGTTTCTATAGATACCTCTCAACTTCTTGATCCATTCCTACTGCCTTGGTGAGGGACTTCTTGCCCAATTGGCTTTGTATTATATCAGCTGTGCATTGTAAACATAAAGTTTGTCCTGCTCTAATCTGCAAAAGTCCTGTTTGCAATATAGCCACCGAATAAAGATACAGAGTGAGGGAAGAAGATCCAATTTTTTTTTTGTAAAAAATAATTTGTGTTTGTATTACTAGAAAATGATCCTTATAAAGTGATAGTTCTTGTTTATTTATTTTGCCCAGTGAAATATTAAGAAAAAAAATGGCCCCCAAAAAACTAATGAAAATCTTGCTCCTACTGGTAAGACAAACTTGCAAGACCAGCACAACAGAAAGTTCTTTTTTTTGTTTTTTTGTTTTTGTTTGTTTTTTGTTTTTTTGTTTTCCACTACATTAACAGGGACGCAAGTTCTGGAGGAACGGAAAGCAGACTATATGTGCAATGCTAGTATCTGTACATTACATAGAAACTGTTCAATTTTTCTGCCATTAGTTTTATCATCAGTTAATACAGCAAAACATAAAATATGCATTTAGCATATAATTCTAGAATTCCCTTCCATTTCATTAGGATTTTATTTTGTTTTACCCCACAGCTAAGTCTGCTGTGGTAAAATCAAGTTATGAGTGACCAAAAACCATTAGGTGATACAGATTGATAATAAACAGTTTTGCTTTGTTATGTTTGTTTGTGCAGCACTCCAATCTAGATGCGTTACTGTTACTAATTTCAGATGCGTGTTCTGGCCTTTTTAAAATTAGGTCCATATTAGAATAGTAACAGAGCATCAGAGATGTTTAAACAAACACAGCATTAATTCAAGAAGGCCACAAAGAGTGCCATTTTCTTCATATCCCGTTCATTAACATAATGAAGTCTCTGAGGGGGGAAGGACAAGAGAGAGGGGGAGAGGGGAATTTCAGCAGTTATCATTCTCCCCTGGGCTGGCCTAAAAATTCCAGTAAAAAAAAAAAGTCTGAAAGTTTTTGTTTCTTGTTTTTGATTTTTGTCCATTTGTTTTCCCTTTAGAACAGCATAAAGATTTAGGAGTACACACAATATTACCACTGCTTATATTAACTCGGAACAGTAAACCAGGTGTTAGGGATTTTGTTGGCTTAAATTTTTGCTTACTCTTCTATAGACTAGTGACCAAGTGAGCAGGTCCCTTGGAACTCCCCTCTGGGGAGGACCCGTCTTTGTTTGGAGGAACTATAAATCCATCACTGCTTCCTCGCCCTAGTTGGTAGTAAGTGTGCAGCTGATGGACGTGGTTTCTGGAGCCTAGATTTGGCATACTTTTGTAGTAAACATCATCAGCATCACCACTTTTGGCTGGCGGGGGATCGGTCTGGGTGCTGGTGGTAACGCTTTCTGTGCCTGGCATAGCAGCCAGTGCGGGCATACTGGTATAGAGAGAATCCCTGTTGGGTGACTGGAGGTCTTCTGTGTGCTCATTGGTTAGCAAGGGGAAAAAGCTCTCACTGTTGTCTTGTGGGATCCGCCTTCTGGTGTAATGATGTGGCTGGTGGTTCTCTGTGGAATAAACTCTTGGGGGCAGCAAAGGGGCATCAGACTCTTCATGAATGAGTTCCAGGCCCAGACTCTCCTCATGGTTGAAGGAGGTGGCATCATCAAGGACAATGGCATCATCTTCACTCCCACTGCCAAGGTTATTCACCAGTTTGTTCATCAGGTTCCTATTCTGCTCACTAGAGCGCTCATGGTTGTTCAGATAAGAAGGGATATAGTTGGAAGTGAGTTCCTTCAGGATTTTTTTCTCTAGGGCTGTCTCATTATGATTGTAGCCACGGTCAATGATTTGCACACAGTTGCTCAAGTACTCGCTGCTGGCAATGCTGTAGTTATTGCCGTGGTTACCATTCAGTGGTAGAGTATCCATGACACTTGTATCCCTGGCATTGTTCAGAAGCCCCTCTGAAAAACAGTAAAGAAAAAGAGGCTGACATTTGTATCCAGCAGTTCATTTGGGATACATATAGAATTACATTTTTGTTTACTATAATTTTACTGAGATCCAAATTATTTATAGAGACATATGATACAGATAAGTATGTGTGTATAAATAAATATACATATACACACACACACACACACACACACACACACATATATACACATACATAGTTGGATAACTAATACCATTCTAAATTTTTTTAAAAAACAAAATAAACCTTGAAAATGGATAAAAAGACTATAGATAACAACTCAATATTTCCATCCATAATGAATTTAGTAATAACTTGTAAAATGAAACAGTTAATACTTTTGGTATTGACATCTGATAGCCATCAATTTATAAGCATCAAGTTTAATAACACATCCTTAACATTTATTTTATTTGTTGCCTTAAATTTTAAGATGATGCTTGTGATGTGACATCAAAAGATTACTATTTTGTCGGTTTTAAAAAAAATATTATATGGATTTGGTTGGTTTTTTTTTTAGGGGGGATAATAGGCACCTTCATGGTTAACATATGTTGTACCCACTGTTATTATTTAGGGTGTATTGGTATGTTCACATTATCAAAAGAAATTAAGGAACCCCCCCCCAGCATTTTGGGTAGTGCCCTATGGAGATCATAAACAAATATCACATAGAATGGGCAGAAATGGATAAGGTGATCTGCATCATTGGAGGGAATACCTTTATCAATGAGGTCAGATCCATTTGAATATTTCAATATAATTAGGCTACTGCTTCAAAAAGAAGGTAGGGGCAATATGGATACCCAATTATCAACAACATAGTATCAATATGAAAAGCTCAGTTTAAACCCTGATAGAGCACTCATTGACTTTTAAACATTTGAACTGAAGGTAATTTGGTGGAGGTCATTTAACATATACATAGGGTGTCCCAAAAGTCTTAATGCATTTAAGAACCACTTGACCTTAAATCTTCACTAAAACTTTTGGGACACTCAGAATATATTTTCTTGGAAGAAAAAAGCTGCTATGAAATTCCTTAATTATAAAGGAAGCTGCTAAGTATAGCTCCATGCATCTTCGTGAGTTTTATCATCCATGAATAGATATCTAAGAAACATGACATTTCCATATATATATTACTTGGTAAAAGAATTAAAATGCAACTACCAGAAATGATCACAAACAACACTGAGCCAATAAAGGTAGGAACAGGTGGCTTTCTTGACTGCAAATATTGGTTAGGGGTCACATCATTGTAGAAACTCCTTAATGCACTGCTACCTTGTGAAAATAGAGCATTCATTCTATATCTGTGATGCAGTTCTCTTGTTTATCTAGGACTGTACTCTACAGTGTCCAGTTGACAGTTGCAGTGAAGTGGCCTGAATATGTCAATTGTATCATGGATTCCGGATGCATCCTCTGAATTCTCACAACAGACATTTCAAAAACAACAGCAAAGGCCTGAAATCAGTGGCATCACAGACATAGAATGAAGCTATTTATTTTCATGTTAGAAAATACCTCACAGACAATTCACAATGTTAAGAAGAAACAAAAAGCAAATGTTTTTAAAGGACTGTATGTGATGGGTGGCTACTGCTGCTGAGTCTGTGACAGCATGTTGGATGATTATGGTTGGGTGACTTATGCATTGAAACCCTGCTTGTTATTTATGTTGTCAATGCATGGAATTGCAGACTGGAAACTGCCACAGCAAAATAAAGTGGGTGCACTGAACTTGAAACAGAACATAGTCTTATGATGAAATGTGCCATTTTGAAATAATGAAAGTTCATGACTTACTTTTAAAAAATACTTAATTTAAAAACAATTTAACTCACACAGACAATTATATGAAACTCAAGAACTATGCTGATTACGTGACACAAATAAAGGAATCAGACAATAAAAGCGTCTAATCTATATTCACATATATTTAGATAAGTAGATTCATAAGCTTTTTATTCTTTTGGTTTCAAAATTGTGAGATGAACTGTTTTTAATAACTACATCATCTATATGTGATGCAATAAAAGTGAACTAAAAAAAATTACATTTGATATGCAATGTTTAGCTTTACTCCCATACTTGTCTCTCTGTAGGGCTCTAAACGACAGCATGAAGAAAAGGAAAGAAAAAACAACAAGTAAGCTTACAGCGACAATAGGAGAAACATGAGTAAAAAGCAAATTGATGATATGCAGAAAAAAGGGTCAACAGAAATCATTTCCACAGCCCCCAAATACATGAGTCTGTGTTACATGGTTTATTAGAAGTAAAAATTCCTAAAATGTTAGTCAGGAAATCAGACATCCCCATAAGAGCATGCTAGTACAGTGCTTCTTAAAAGATCCTTCCTATAGTTTGCATATTTTAATATGAAGAAATACACTTGTTAGAAAATTTAAGATTATCACACAAACCAAGAAGAACAGCAATTCAAATGAAGTTTCCACTGTCCCCACAAATCTAATTCAAGGTCAGTTGCCCAGAAGTGGCTTGGCTTCCGGGGGGGGCACTTCTAACCCTGTACTTATACAGTGAGAGAATGAAAATATGCCAGATGTTTTTCAATTGCTTGCTTTCCCTTATCTTTTGTTTCTTTCCAGTCATATTTTTCCCATCTTTACAAGCACACAAAAGTTTCCTTATTACTTATAATTAGTGATCATTTATATCGATACATAAAATAGAAATAGGGACATCAAAATATGTATTTCCAAGGAATAAATACTTCCAGAATTTGCATCAATTTTGGTACTGCCAGAAAAAAGGAAAATAGTTAAATCAGACTGTCATTCAAAGTCTAAAGTGGAAAAAAGGCTAACAGAGAAAAAAATAATGTTTTTAACCACAATTAATTTCTTGTTATCTTCTGGTTTGTGGCACAATCTTATTTCAGCACAGATTTTTACATTTAATTTCCTTTGTTCCCTTCTTTAACAAAACCAACCAAACAAAAACAAAACAAAAAAAACCAAACTCTTACCTAAAATTACAAAAAAAACCCACCTCAAAACAAAAGGTTTTCCTCCCCAAAACTTTACTCAGATTGCAAGAATACACCTTCTTGATTCAGTCTTTGCAGTACTTAAAATACAACCAAATGAAAAATCACTGAGCTGAATGGTGCAATACATTTAGGAGGTCTCAACTTCACTTACACCATAGTCAACTATTTTAGTTACCTCCACAGCTTTAAAAGTTGGGGTGGGCTTTGGGGGTGGGGGGGGGAAGTGCATCTGCATACAATTGATCCAAGACCAACTGTGTTTCAAAATGTAGAGTAAATCTGTTTAATACCTCAAATTTTAAAGCAGTTATAGGAATTTAAGGGTCAATGCAATGTGGTAGTAATTGTACAGTATTTGGGGGTTTTTCAAAGCTTCTTTAATTACCTTACAGAATTTTGAAAGTGAAAGGAACTTTGGAAGTATTATAGGCCTATCTTCAAATTTTACAGATAAAACCCAAAAAGGGTAAGTGACTTATTCTAGTTTATACAACTAGGAAGTGGCAGAACTGGGGCTGGAACCCAAGGACTTCCAACCTCCATTACATGCAATCACTTTTACTTCAAATCAGGGCCTTCTTTGGCTTTGAAGGCCATAACGGAATATATACTTTTGCATATCTTATAAGTTAGTAAATTAGTCAAATACCATGTTTTCTTCAATACATTGGAACAACACTATGAATGACTTTTTTAAAAGTTATGGATGTGAATTCAATTGTTTGACATTTATACTATTCTAGAACAATACTTAAAAAGCTCTCTCAATGCTTTTTTCAGTTTCCTATTGTAATGCTAGAATTTTCACTTTCTGATAAATTTATCCCCAAATACTCTATATCATTCTCAAAAACTTCATATAGAATCAAGAATTTAATAATGAAAAAAACCTACATTCACATATTTTAAAATATACCAATCTCAATGTCTAATTGTATTTTTATATGTTAAACATATTTATGCAGATTTAAAATAAAGCATTAGAATATCAAGTGCATTAGCATGTTCAGGTTTAATTTCTTTATGCCAAGATTAAATCTGTGTAACTGACTTATTAAACTCATATAACAGTGCCAAGTGGTGATTCAATATAAACCAACCCAGTACATACCGAGCCACCTATATTTCATGTATGATTTCCCCTTGCCAGTTAGAATATAAGTGCATTCATCTGAAAGCATAAGATTAGTAGCAGTATGACAGTCACCATGATTTATCACTTATTCATTGGGAAAGTCAATATTCTAAAGACTATCAAAAATCTCTTAACATTTTTTAACCTAAAACACAGAGTAGCTGAAGTATCCCACTTCCATCTTGGAAAAAAAAATGATTAAATTTTTCAGTATATTTCAAGAAAACCATCAGATAAAATAATTAAAATTTGGGGAATAAAAGCTAAAATTAATTTACAATGGTCATGTATTTGGTTTTGTATTAAAAAAAAAAGCAACAACCCTTAGTGGCAATATTTGATACTTGATTCTGAGGTAAAGAAAACTTCCTGTATGTTAATTCAAATTTCAATATATCCAATGGGATTAAATTTATTTGCTTTTACTGAAGGGTTCTATCTTCTTTTTTGGGGGGGGGGCAGTGAAGCAATTGGGGTTAAGTGACTTGCCCAGAATCACACAGCTAGTGAGTGTTATGTGTCCGAGGGCATATTTGAACTCAGGAATACAACTGACTCCAGAACCAGTGCTTTAACCACTGTGGCCACCTAGCTGCCCCTGAAAGGTTCTATCTTTAAGGACATTTCCTAACTATGACTATGGTAGGAAATGAGTTTATAAAAGTTATTACTTTTTCATATTATGAGAAATTTAAAATTACATAAAATGTTCAAGTAACTAAAAAATAAACCCCAAATTAATTGTAGCTTAGAAACAATTAACTATATCATATAAACACTGAGTATGTTAAAATACTCATGCAAGAAGCCTAATCAATTATAGGTAACTGTGCCTATTGAAGTGCTCATTTTGGTTCAGTCTAAACAAATCAATTGTCAATAGACCATGAATGACAAATAACTAATGTGTAATTACCTTAGACTTGAGCTAAGGAGAATAAGCAAAATAGGGAACCCCATACAAAATCACCCTGTATTCTATAGTAGTCAGATGACACATGGGGGACAATGACACTGTTGACCACTCCTATCTTCTCATATTCTCCTCTACCTTTCATAATACTGTTGTCTCTTGGGTTTCCTTCTCCCAGTCTGACCATTCCCTCTTTGCTTCATCTTCACATTGTCTAGCATGAGTGTCTCCAAGATTCTTTTTTTGGCCCTGTTATTTTCTCTCTAAACGTTCTCTCCCTTTACTGTTTCACCCACTCCCATGGTTTCTGTTATCATCTCTAGTCACATGACTCCTGATCCTATCTATCCAGATCACATCTTTCCATTAACCACACCCCTTAACTACATTCAACTTGCCTTCTAGATGCCCTGCTAGCTTTTCTAACTCAAGTCCCAATATGAACTCATCGTCTTCTCCCTACAAACTGCTCCTCTTGACAAATTGTATAGTTTTGTTGTTCACATTCTCCTAGTTGTTGATGCTTCCCTTATTTCTGCCTCAGTATCCCATCATTGTATAAATGCAGTGATTTCTAAGTTGTCAATTTTTTTGTCCATAACATCTTAATATCCATTACCTCCTCTCTCTTCATAGTGCAACTACCATAATTCAGGTCCTTATCATCATTCTTAATCTATTGTTCAATCAATAAGCACTTATTAGAAACCTACTTAAGTGCTGGAAAGACAAATACAAAAACTGAAGCTCCCTATTTCCAAGGGGTTTACATGGTTTCTTAAATTACTGTATAATTCCTAGGGTGGGATTGTGACCATCTCTAAATGAGTTTCTTTCCTGCCAGTCTTTACCCCCATTCAATCTGTCCTTCACACAGCTTCCTAAGTAATTTTGCTAATCAATGGTTCTGTGCATTTTAATCCCTTGCTCAGAAATTTTCACCAGGTTTCTGTTGCCTAGGAAATAAAATTCACACTTCTTGGCAAATCTCATACCTTCTTCAATCTGTCTCCATATTATGTTTCTATCCTTGTTCCCTACTATTTTCCTTCATGTAATTTATATTATAGCCAAATGGACTATTACTTGATTTTTCCTTTCACCTTCTATTCCCCACCCTGTTTCTTACTCTCTTCTACCCATCATGCATCTGTACAGATCATATTCTGTTTACACCTTCTCCTGTTGAAATAATCTTGCTGCCACCTTCTCAAAGGTGTTCTAATCTTCTCAACTCAAAATTATACCCCCCTTCAAATATTCTCCAAACACTTTGTGTCTTCTGTACCATTATCTTGTTACCTTCTATCATATTTTCGTGAATACATGTCTCATTTCCATATGTAAGCTCCCTGAGGTCAAATACTGTGTTGTTGTTTTCATTTTTTTAAAAAATCCATAGCCTTGCACATCATACTGCACATGAGTAATTAATAAATGTTTATTAAATTGAATTGACAAATGCCTTTCTTGGAAGAGGGTCCAGATGGAGAAAGCCTGGAAAACATTATTCAAGAAACGACTGAACGAACACATTGGGAATATTTAGGCCTAGATAAAAGAAATCTAAAGGAAGGCATTATAACTATCTTTAAACCTTCAAAGAACTGTTATAGAGTAAACATAATAGATTTGTTCTATGTTACTGTAGTAGTAGGACCAATTAGTGAAATGCATAGGGGAAAAAAACATTTACCTTACAAAGTAAAATGGTTTATATTAAAACCAGAGTTTCCTAATAACAGGAATGGAGAGGTTGTTTCATAAGCTAGAAAGCTGGAGCTTACTTACTTCAGGTATCCAAGTAGTGGCTTTCGGTCAGGCATGCTGAATTGTGTGTAGATGTGGTATTTAATTGGATGCTCTCCAAGTTCCCTTTATGTTTGAAGGTTCTATATAAGCTTTGAGGACTTGAAAGAATTTGAAAGGCTGAAGAACTATCTTTACTTCAGCAGAAATTAAAACATTCTCCTTAGCTCAAATCAGAACTGTTGTCCCTAATGATTTTTATAACTCTAAGTGATTCTCAGAATTCAGGCAGAGTCCATCTGGCCATTTTCACATTAGTATAGACACATTCATGGACAAACTGTTTCATGGGCTTTAACACACACACACACACACACACACAGACAAGTGCACACACACAAATATTATAAATTTGTCGCTTGCTAACTATTTCAGAGTGTATCTCAGAAAAAAAAATATCAAGTGATTATTATTTGGGAGGCATAAACCTTAGGCAAAACCTCTGGAAATATTTAAATACTATTAAATTTTGTTTCAAACAACCCTAAAGATGAATCTATATTTAAAGTTATATTTTAATTTTGTTGTATTCCTTGCTGCAAAATGAATGTGACCTGTGGACCATACCAGTCAAACAATCATTACTAACCTATTCAACATCTAATTTTTTTGTGGTCTCTCCTGAAAATTTCTTTATAAGGGTAAAAACATCCCACAAATTCTTGAATGTAAATTGTGTTTTAGATCCTGTTATTTGATATTGAATCTGTGGGTTTTTTGGTTTTGTTTTGTTTTGTTTTAACTAGGAAGGACTTTAGAGATCCTTTAATCCAACTCTCTAGTTTATGGATGAGAAATCTGGAATGAAAAGATTGAGTTCCCCATTGCAGAATGGGGAACCAGACCCATTTCTTCTGACTTCTGACTTCTTTCCTCCACACTAACCTGTTTTTCCTTAGAACTGTTTATATATTTGTTCTATTTATTTTATAAAATTATTTTACCCTGGTTTAGAGAGTCACATTTTCTATTACATCTACCTTAGCTTTAAAAATTCTTTAAATTTTAGCTTTTTTATAAAAATAATAAAAAAAACCTTCTTATGCCACCGTCACAATTTTTCTTACTTACCTTAAATATAATTTCCACTTCTCGTAATGAATATATATTTAATTAAGAAATATTTAATAAAGAAAGTATTGACAACAGGAAACAAATGTAGAAATAATTGACAAACCACAAACCAAAATTACAAAACAACAAAGAAAAACAGATATCTTGATGGAGCAGGGATTTGTCTAGCACATGGAATCCATTCATTTACTGAGAAAAGCCCAGGGAAAATGGGAAAAAATATAGATCTAGATGGATGTGACAGGGAAAGAGTCTTTGTATCTGTTTCCAAAACAAAGAAAAGACAGAAGAAAAAGAAAGAAAGAAAGAAAAAGGAAACAAATGTGCCCCTAAAAGCCACATAAAAATGCGACTCTCACTCAAAAAATGAAGATAAACTCGAGCACACCTTGTGTGTTGTACATGCTCACAGAAGGGTTGTTACAGACGGCCGGTTCCCCAAGCAATGTATTATAGGGATTGTTAGTGCCATGAGGACGAAGCAGAGCATTGGTTATAAGATGATTAGCCATGGCTCCTGGAGCAGCCCAATAGAAAGACAGGGAAAAAAAAAGGTCAATCAGGCAAATATGATTAAAAAAAAGAAAGAAAGAAAAACATTCAGAATGACAACAGTTGAAATTGTCTTGATTACAGGAAGCCAGCTTGTTAGACTCAAAAATACATGGCACTAGAGCACAGACATTTTCCACAAAGCACAGACTTTCCAAGTGTGAAAGAACAAAAATGGTTCAAAATGCCAATAAAGCCACATTGATGGTATTTGCTTTCTCAAGGTATAAGCAAGGTTATGCTCCCATGCTTGTTAAGAGTAAATGAAACAAAATCCAACAGCCAAAACAAAGAAAAAATATTTGAAAGAAAGAGACTAACATAAAACAGTACATTACTCCATTGTGGAAAACAGTTTTTTGTTCTGTTTTTTGGTGTTTTTTTTTCAGTGAAAGTGAACAACATAGAAAACAAAACTTTGTTTATTATACACTTATGATTAGGCTCATATTTGGTGAGCAGTTGTTACTGAGAGAAGAAGAGATCTGAACAGTTTTGTTTTTTTTAAGTTTCATGAAAAGAAATATCTCCAAAGTTGGTTAGCCTCATAATGACGCTCCATGTACAAAAACTCTCTAGCAAGCACAATAGTTTCATAGATTATGGTTTTTATCAATATGCCCATATTTATTAAGCACTATGTAATATCTTCTTCTTTCAGTAAATTTATTTCAAAATCACAAATCTAAAAATAAAGAAAAATCAGTACTCAATTAGAAAATTAACTGATTTTTTTTTCATAAACAATTTATCTAACTATTGCTCAAAGTATCACAAATTGAGAGAAGGGAACTCAAAGGATACCTAGGTGAACCCCATCATTTTATAGTTGAGGAAAATGGGTCCCAGAGAGCTTAGTTTACTTGCCGAAGGTTACATAAGTGGTAAATAGCAAGACAGAATATGAATCGAAGTCCTCTAAGTCCAAATCAATCAATCCATCAATCAATAAGGATTTAGTAAGTTTCTGTTATATCCATAACCTTGTACTAGGTGCTAGGGATGCAAATAGAAAGAATGAAATAATCCCTACTCTCAGTGAGCTTCCATTCTAATGGGGGAGACAAATTAAAAAAATATAGACAGAATAAACAAAGAAGATGCTTTGTACCGTGCTGCCTGTTAATTAAAAAAAAATTAGTCAAATCAAAATCATTTAAGATAATTTTTAAAAACTGTCACTATTGTATTTTTTTTTGTTTTGTTATCTTTGCTGGCACCCTCTTTGAGCCCAACGCCTTGATTTCTGAAGTTGGAAGTAGCTTCCCCATGATCCATAGCATTAGTTATTTCTCAAAGGCTAGACTACTTAAGCAATCTAGTTTGACTAAAATTGCTTTGCTTTTCTGTTTGTTGTTATCGTTGCTGCTATTTTTAAAGAAAGGCTGATTTCTGTCCAAAGACCAGGGTTTTTTCCAGAGTATTTGTTTTATTCTGTTTCTGCTTCATAATACCAAACAGATTTGATTGATATTTTCCCTCTCCATCTGGTTATTTTGATAGCATATCAGGATATTCAAGAAGTAAAAACCTAGTCTTAGATCCTCTTATAAACAGATACACCTTGGTTTAGAATATTGCCCGATCAGGCTGCAACATTTTCTATTTCACAAAGTTAATTCACAGGAGAGAGATAACTCAAAGGAAAAAAAAAAAACTCTGTTAAACCTATTCCAATAGTGACATGGAGTTAATTTGTGAATAGAAGTATATATTTATTTTAAATAATAAGGAGGAATGAAAGTAAGGAAAAGATGTTAATAAAAATACTACATGAAGGCTGAAGAAATGCTACCAGAATCACATCTTAATTAGACAAACTATGATCCACATTAGATAAAGATATGTTGGCAAATTTTTATCTCTGGCATAAGGCAGGAAAAGGGAGAAGTAAATGACTATAAATCTACTTTTCCAGAGGAGAGTTTTGCATGACTAAAATTATTGCCAATTTTTTTTTTAATTTTTGGAGAGAAAGAACATGTATAGTGAGAGAATAAAGTGAATAACCCTGGACTTCTTAAAATGTAATTTGGTGGATTCATAAAGTATGTGTATATGCTTTGAAAAGAATATTACACATTGCATTGTTTTAATTGTACAAAGGAGATAGGGATAGATAGTAGAACTGTTGTTTCATTGATATGGAGACCTCTCTACCAATGTAGCTTGGCACTTTCTCTGCAATTTATAAAGCTTTGGAGTTGTCTAGAGCAGTGGTGTCAAACTCAAATAGAAAGTGTGGCCACTAATCTGTACATAAAGATCCCTGTGGGCTGCATGCTGAGTTAGTTTTTAAATGTAATGTTACCTGTATTTTGTTGTATTTTTATTTATTTTAAAAAAAATATTTCTCAAATACATTTTAATCTAGTTGGAACTCAGGGGTGTTGGCTATGTGTTTAACACCTCTGATCTTGGTGAGTGACTTGCCCAGGGTTACAAAGACAATACATTGTAGGTAGGGCTTAAATCTAGGGCTCCTGGCTCCAAAGTCAACTCTGCACTATGCCCCTCTACCTCTGTAAAAGAGCTATAACTAAATCTGTCACCCATGGGTCACAAAAATGATGTTATTTTCCCATGTTCTAATGGAATGTCAATATTTTCTGCTAATAAGCTAGCAGACTCTAAATGAATGCATTATATACTACAGAGCCTTTCATTTAAAGAACAGAATATCTCATCAAAAGTTAAAATTGTATAATTAATGGGCTACACCTGGTTTAAGCTTTATAGACAAGAGTAGATAGTCAATGATATACTGATGGAAAGAACTGGAAATGCTGTTACTTCACTGTCCAAGCCTTTGGTTTCAACTGCTGTGATAGTGTGTGCCCTTACAAAAACAATTATAATGTACCTATAAATATTTGATTAGAAAATTAAATTGTTGTAAACAACTAATAATGAGTTCAGGAAAACAAAACAAACAAAATCAATTGTATGTACTCCATAATGTCATCAGAACACTCTAAAACTCTGTTCATATGATGACAACCTGAGCCTCCTATTACGTTGTGGTTTTGAAAGCTGGATTTTACATCTTAACACCTACTTGTCTCTACTGGCTTCTTTCTTCTTTAAAGAAACATGATTATTACTACACATGATATTAACTGAACTATTTGGAAAATAGCAATAGGGCTTATTCACATTGCATGCCACTATTCTCCTTGAGATATAGATATATATATATATAAGGCTTGAAAGATAAAATATTCCCTTGCCTTATATTTTTTTTCTGTACTGATGTAAAAGAAGATGATCTGTGGTTTAGAATAAGGAAACAATTTTGTCTCCTGTAACGAACTGTAGCATGAACACTGAGCTGGGAGGAATCAAGCATAACCAAGAAGCAGATGACTCAATATTTCGGCTCCTGTGTTTATCACTCAATTTATTAAAGGCCTAGGATGTAAGAAAAAAAAAGATTTAATCACAAAAAAGGAAAGATGAAATCCATGAGTGCAATTCTGATGACGCTTTTAAAATATGTTAATATAGTGAATGCTTTTTACATATTTTTATGCCTACTACTCCTCTTCAACTCCCACATTCTCTTTTATTTTCTCATTTAAAAAGAAATTTTTATAACATTTTCCAAGCCACACTACTGGCCTAGGGGGAATGAGTGCCAAATATGACTTTCTCTGTCCTCGTGGCCTACCATACTGAGCAGTTAAGTTTAGAATGACCAGTAACAATGGTACAAAAGCACTGTAGTATATAGGGATGCTTTGAGATGGCAATGAGGCTTGAACAAAAAATATTCTGTTGCAGAAATGTATCTTTTGTAGTAGTCTGCTCAGAGTCCTATCAAATTTCAGGGAATCATAGAAACAGATGCTGGTCATTTGCTGCTGTTAGAGATAACAGATTTAAATCCTGAAGAAGCCTTGGAAATCAAATTACAGTGGAGAATCCTGAGGCCCACAGAAGGGAAAATACTTCCTAAAAGTCATAGAGTAGCAAAGTCTGATTTTGAACCCATGACCTCCGATTCCAATATCAGACCTTCTTTTTTTTTTTTAACCCTACAGGAAGCTGCCTCCCTTATCTTGAAGTGGTGAATCAAAAATCTATTTGTTTATATAAGAAAACTACATGACAAACTGATAGAGGTCACTAAAAATGTTGTGGAGTACCATTCCCCAGCCAAGTACTGTTCATCCCTCCCTTTATGTTTTAGCATTAAGAACATTTTCTGGAAAAAAGATCTCAAGAATTGTGTTACTATTATTTCCTGTTTCCCATCTTTAATTTTAATGCCAGTTTAAGAGAGAAGCCATTGTTGCCATAGCAATCAGCTTTGGTTCTGGAGATTATGGTTCAAGCAAGGATTTGAGCAGCAGGAACAGAATAAGACATGCAGAATTTAGTGGGAGAAAATAAGTGTTTGATTTCTAAAATTGCGAGTAAATTCTAGTAGTTTGCAATGATAGTAGGGATGGGACTTGAGAGTAAGGGCAGAGAGTGGAAATTAGTCTTAATTGACTCCCCACTGCTATTCAGACAGGGCATCTTTAGCTAATTCTACTTCTTTGGTCACTCAGTGGATTCTGAGGGCTTGAATGAATGTTGAAAAGGGCAATTAACGTACATCACTGACTACATATTTATTACCCTAGACAAAGGCTGTCCATTCATGGAAACTTTATTGAATGGTTTCTATATTCTCATTGATGCATTCTATTTCTGAGATTGTTTTATTTTGCTTTGTGTCATTGGGTGGACTTTGCTTTCAACTGACCCTAGATTGTTTTTAAGTAACTTAAATATAACCTCTTTTCCCACCTCTTATTTGTAAAGTTGTTTTCTGTCCCCAGGTATCTTTTACTTACTTCTCCTCCCAGAACCTAATTTAGTTGGCTTTTGATTGTTTCTCCAATTTACTGTGGTCACTTTGAGCTCTGATCCTATCTGCCAGGATGCCATCCAGCGTGTCTCTTCCTTTTCCTTCAACTGAATGTCTGATTTATAAACTTCCCCTTCTAATGACTGTGAAATTACAGAGGCCTTCAGAACACATCAGTGCTTTCAGAGTGTCAGCTGCCTCACATCAATATGGTTAGCATGTTTGAAAACTCCATCTTCTGTGCTTTCCACACCAAACACATTAGGAACATGCCCAAATATATTGGCTCTCATCACCGTTTGTTAAATGGTTGCTTAGAAAGGCTAAAATGATAGGAAATTTTTGTCATTATCAAAGTTAAAAAAAGAAAATATTTTCTTCCATTACTGGGAGTGCTAAATATTAGGTATAATCTGGTAAAGAGTCAAAATTGTTATTGGGACAAACCTTGAAGGGTTTTCTTTATTACTTCTCACTAGAATAATCAATAAGGCTTGGCTAACTAAGCATTTTTATGAGGATTTGGAGAGATGATGGACATAAATACATGGATAAGTAAATAAAAAACACTTAGGAAATACAAAATCATACCTGAATACTAACTAATAATAATAATAGTAAAAGAGAAAGAAAAAAACCCTTCTTAACCCATAATTAGCAGAAGTAATAAACTCAAACTGTGGACTGAAAATTGGCTCTATAAAAATAGCTGTCCTTTCGTCAATTGAGTTGCTCCCTATGTGTACTCTCCTCATACCTGCCTACTTTGCTGGCAGAAACAAGTGTTGGCCCTGCAATAAAGCTAACGGAAGAGCAATTAGGTTTTCGTTCTAAATATACATACATCCTCAACAAAACTGTCAGCTACATTCCACAGCAGGATTTTTATTTCTTGAGGGGAAAAAAAAAAGAGATAAACATAGCTTGATTTTTCAGATTATAAGTTCAAGTAGAGGAGTTGGCAGGTAGGGGACATTTTTTTTTGATATAACCTAAGAAGATCAAATTCTTAAGATCATATTTTAGCTGTAAAGAATTCATGCAGAACCTTACAAAGTCACTTTTATTTTTCTTATATTTTTAAACTATAATCACACTTAAAGGTTTTGCCATAAATAGGTTCTGAATGAATGAATGAATGAATACTGAATGGAGATATATATAGATATAGATATAGAGATATATATATGTGTGTGTGTGTGTGTGTGTGTATGTGTATATATATACACACACATCTATATCGTGTATAAATATATGTGTATATAATACATATGCCTGTATACACATATGTACACACACATGTGTATGTGTGCATCTATATCTATCTGGCTACATTTTTCCAAAGTGCGTGCCACAGAAATCATGATATTTTTCCTTTGATGGAATTTTAGTAGTTTTTTTTTTACACATAGGTAATCCCTCGATGAAGCCATCATTCATTGACAGTGCAGTATGATAAATTTAATTGAGACTTAGATATCTAAGAAGAGTCATATTAAAAAAATACTATAAAAGAAAGCAAAGATAAGATGAGAGTTGCATGTCTATTGAAACTATATTTTATCATTTGAAAACACAATTTGAACAAATTCTTCTTTCTGACAGCAGGCTAACAAAGTTACACTAAAAGCCTTTAAAGTAATTCGGACCACCTCCCTGATCCACTCATGGACCTCATAAAAGAAATATTTTCATTTGCTTTTTCATATGTGGTGGGGAAAATCCATTCCTCTTCAAAGCATCAGTGGCTTAACCACACCATTAAAAAAATCATCTACTCATTCCTTCTATTCATTTATTAGTCCCTACTATTATTGTGCTATGTCAAGGGTGAGAAAGATCCAAAAATTAAAAAACACAATAAGATTCAGCACAAGGATTTATAATCTAGAAGGGGATATATAAAAATTAAGAAAACCATACAAATACCATTTGACAATTAAATGCCTATATATTTCAAATTTCATCATGCTTGATATTGTAGGAAGATGGCATTCATGTCCTGCTAGTCAAATAATTTTGTGCAAACATCTCTTTCCCCATGACTTCTCCTTCTCTACACAATACTTCTTTTCAGTATTTTTTCTATTGTTTCTCTTCTAATAGACTTTCCTTTTATATTCTTTAACACAAGTTGTAATTATTTATATGTAAAAATGTCTGTTTGCTTTGTTGGTTCTATGCCTTTTTAAAATATATTTTTAGTCCAACAATGCAGTGATTTTCAATTACTAACTAGTGTATAAACTTACAGGGAAGACAAATAAGACAGTTTTCTGTCCTTGAGTAAACTATAAGGGAGAATTACAGTAATTTAAAGGTTTTTTTAAAAAAAGATCTTCAGATCATCTAGTCCAAACGTCTGCAAGGGAGAAGGGGGAAGGTGAGCCATTCATACTTACAGCTCTTTTAATGAAAATAAATGAGGCTGTTTACTTCTTGTGTTTATTCTTCACATTAGATGGCAAAAGCCATTAAGTACGCAAGGCAGTAAGGGACTGGCCTAGAATTCTTATACATCCCTCTTTCCCCCTGCCCTTGCTCCCAGCATACATCCCCCATGGGAGTGCCCTACATGAACCACTTCTACCTAGCTAGTCCTTAGCTTCATACAGCAATACTCTCCACTCTCCCTTGCACCCACATTCTTAGTTTTTGTTAAAATCATGATCCTTCCCACTTCTTATCCTCAAACTTGTGTTGCTTCCGGTCCCTTACTTCATTGGGATCAGGTTCTCTCTGCCTGGGGACAATTAGTACTCACAAGAGAAGGTCCCATTAGGATCCTTACTCTGGTTGCTGTACTACATATGTGCATCATAACAATGGTCTTCTAAAAATAAATTAGTATTTGTCTTTTTATTGTGCTGAGTAATAGAATGATATAATGTTTTCTTTTAAACTTAAAACAATGAACACGTACAAATAAGTACACGAAGCTAGAATCATTTGAATGAATTCTTCACCAGGCAGTATAGTCAGGAAGACCTGAATGTAACTCCTGCCCCTGATAACAGTTGATTGTGGCCTTGGGCACAATAAAAAAAAAAAAGGAATACTTAAATATTCAATAATTTTAACATTTAAAAAATTATATGCAATGAAAATTATCAAAAATAGTTTTTCCCCCTTAAAAGAGTACTGATCCCTCACCTAGTTAAATGCTTTTAATTTTTTTTTCTTCTTAAGATGAAGAAATTAAGACCCAGAGAATTAGTGCTAGGCCTAGCACCTAAATCTTTTGCTCCCAGTCTTGGACTTCCAACTTTATACCACACACTCTTTTCTAGTTCTGTTGGGCTCCATGTGATCGCTGCATTCCTGGTTCTACACTCCAGTACAGTTTTCTTAGCGAGAGAACTCTTACTACCAGCTCCTGATATTTCCGAGCTCAGGTTCCATTAACAATGATGGAAATGATAACAGCAATAACATTTATATAGTGCTTTTAAGGGTCTCAAAGTTCTTTACATATTATAACTTATTTAATCCTCCTAACAACCCTGTGAAGTTTGTGCTGTTATTAGCCCAATTTTGTAGATAAGGAAACTAGGGCTGAGGGAGGTTAAATGACTTGTCCTGGGTCACGTATTTAGTGAGAGTCTGAGGCAGGACTGGAACTCAGGTTTTCCCAACTCCAAGTCCAGTACTCTATTTACTGCATATTAGTTTTCTGCCTGCCCAGAGACAGGCTCGCTCCCAAGGATTCAGAGCAAGAGTTTCTCTTTAGGAACCCACTCTTATCCATCCTGGTCTAGTTGTCTGCCTTCTCCATGCATGGCTCCTTAGGATGAAAACCATGATCTTAGCATCAGGAACAACTATTGTTACAAATACGAAAGCCCACTATAACAACCTCATCACTAAGCTAGGTTTGGGGACTAACAACAATCAAAGAGGTCCCAGTCCTTACTTTCAGGAAGCTGAAATCCTAGTGGATAACTAGTGGTTAACTAGCCTGCACCTCTGCTTCTTAGGATCCCTAGCTTCCTTCAAGGCTCAATTCCAGTTTCTAACTCAAAAGCTTCCCAGATTTTTTCTTGTTGTTGGCATTCTCTCTCTCTTCTCTTGTATGTCGTGTTTGCGTATCTGTGTATATACTGTGTTTCCTCAGTAAAATGTCAACTTCTTGAGGACAGGGACTTTGCCATTCTTATCCCTGTATTCCTAGTATCTGACACACAATCCCATACATGTCATAAGTACTTGGTTGAGTTGAATTGAAAAAGAACATAAAGAGAATGGCTAAGACTACAGGAGGAAAAAAGCAATGAGAAACCACTGAAGCATAATTGTAAAGAGATCTACAAAAGTGCTTACTCAGCACAGGAGCAGCTGAATGTCATAGCATCTAAAGTAGAGTTAGTCTCCATGTAGGTTCCAGGGAAGCATGTAAATAAGGGCAAAAAAAAAGACTAGAATAAAGGCATGAGAAATCTATCACTGGAAAAGAGAAAGAAGTAAGGACAAATTATGTGGGGAAAGCAAAACAAAATAAAAACAAACAACTTTATAGAAGTCAAGCCTAGAAGCTTTACTAGAAATTACCGAGAATGACTGGTTGGAAGATACACTGGATATCGGTAAATATGTAAAGTGCCAGGCAATGGGAGGAAAGACAAAACAGAAGAGGGAGGTAGGTTTACCATGGGAGAACTGACCCTGCAGGTAGGTACCACTAAATTGCTTGAATTATTTGCCTTACTACTTTCAAAACACGCTCAGAAAAACAAACAAACAAACAAACCAAGAAAAGGGCAGCTAGATGGCACAGTGGATAGAGCTCCGGCCTTGGAGTCAGGAGGATCTGAGTTCAAATCTGGCCTCAGACACTTGATACTTACTAGCTGTGTGACCTTGGGGCAAGTCACTTAACCCCATTGCCTAACCAAAAAAAAAAAAAAAATTAAAAAAAAAAACACACTCAGGAGGACCTGAGTTCAAATGCGGCCTCAGACACATAACACTCACTAGCTTTGTGACTCTGGGCAAGTCACTTAACCCCGATTGCCAACAAAAACAAAACAAAACAAAACAAAACAAAAAAAAACTAACCAGAGAGATAGAACAAAAATTGAGGGAGTATAATATTTGGTTATCAGAGGTTCTTAAACTTTGTTGTGTTGTAGATCCCTTTGGCAGTCCAATGAAGCTCTTGGAATTCTTCTCAATATTTCTAAATGCATAAAATAAAATACATAGAACTATAAAAAACCCCAATTGTACTGAAATATTGTTATTAAAATATTTTTTTAAAATTTGCAGAGTCCAGGTTAAGAACTACTGGATTAGAATATCACAAAAGATGGAGAAGTTAACATTGTGTTGAATTCTGCAAAGAGGTCAAGGAGAATGGGAAAAACAAGAACAAAGGATTTGATAATTAGGAGTACATTTCAAGGCTCAGCTTAGGTACCACTTCCATGGTGATGCCTTTGCAGTTCTCCTCAGCTACTTTTCTGTCCTTCCAGAAATTACTTTATCTTAATTTACAATATTAGCTGACTTATAATATGGTACTTAAAATATTCATGTCATAGCACTTGAAGTTTTACAAGTGTTTTACATATGTTATCTCACTTTAGTCTTTCTATGTCCTATCAAGTAAGTTCTCCAGGTGTTATGTCCATTTTGCAGATGAAGAAACTGAGGCTTAGAGAAGTAGTTTGACCTTGGAAGTCAAATTTGAACCTAAATCTTCCTAACTCCAAATCTAGCATTCTAGAATGTTTCCTCTTATCTGTGTTCATGATTTATACCCTCTCTCCCTTCTTCCCCCTGCCCAGCCCAGAATATAAGATTCTTGAGGACAGGGACTTTTTTTTGCTTCAATTCTCTAGCATCTAGTAGGTATTTAATATGCTTTGTTGGGTTGAATTAAATCGGTGACTTTGGAGAGTAATTTCTACTAGAATGGAGTGGAAAGAAACCCAGTTCTTAGCATGAAACTAAATATTAGGAAGCCACAGTTTCTTTGAGAAACCAGACACTTCAAGGACAAGACCATGTATCTTGAGGATCATCAGTTATAAGTATTGGGGATAATTTCATAGTCACATGTCTTCAATGTTCACAAGTCAATATTTTAATTGTTGCTGTTTAAAGCAACTGGCCCAGAAAGTTGAACCCCTAATAATTATTTTTAAAAAGAACATTTTCCTCATTACACAAGGAATGTGCCAGAAGAACTTTTTAGTTTCTTCACTGAAAGTTTTGTGAACATCATACAATTCTGATAGCCTGATTCAAACTTTTATGTCTGAAAAGATTTATATTGATTTTAGATCAATCATAAGTTTTAATCAGTAATAGACTTAACACTGACAATAGAATATACATATATGGGTGTATGTGTGTATGTATATGTACATCTATATGTATTATACATATGTAAGTTGAGCCTGCCTAGATATACAAATGGATCAGGCCAAGATACAAAGAAAACTCCATGTTGGGATTTAGGCAAGCAAAATTAGAGCAATCATTCCCTTTGACCTTGCATGTCCAAGTTCATTCTTTAAACTGTCTTATTGTTAGATGAAAATTTATCCCAACTGTTATCCCATCCATTTCTGGTGGGTCCCTCCCTTCCTGTACTTCTTTGTTTATTCTCCCCTGCCTTGTCTTGGCACATGTCAGACTGTATAACTATCTTTAGATTCAATCTGGGATTTCTGGGTTACCTGACCAACAAGATGGCAGACTAAATATTTCCTCTGATTATCCATGACCTTTTACACCTCTCCTAAAGAGAAATTATGTTTCAAAAGTAAATCAACTTCAGCTGTCTCCATGCTTTAGGATAAGTGGTTATATAGCCACAGGTTAAATATTTTGTGTTTCAGAAGTATATTTTAATGGAATTGTAATAGTGGGGAAAATTCCTATTTAAACTGATGTGGTGGTCATCATTTTCCCCAACAAAATGGTCTCCATCACTCTACACTCTTACTTCTATTGAAGGTACCTAAAACTACAAAGCTCAGAGGCTCTTCTAGACTCTTCTCTCTTCTTCATCTGACACATCAAATCAATTGGAAAATTTTATTTCTACTCCCACGATATATTTTGCAGCCATTCTTTTGAATATCTACTGCAATCACATTTGGTCAAATCCTTCTCTTTTCTCATCTAGACTGTTGCAGTACTTTCCTAACTGGTCTTATAACATCCTTGAATCATTCCTTCACATCACAACACAAAGAATCTTCCAAAGCTCACTCCTCTAGTTAAAATTCTTCAGTGGCTTGAAAGTGACTACCAATTAAAGTGTAAATCCCAAATTCTGGTATTCAAAATACTTGACAATCTGGGTCTGAATTACTTTTATGACCCAAGAAATATTATTCTGTTTTGCCTCTTCTTTTTTCTAGTCAAATGAGTCATCCCCCATTCTTACCCTGCCTTCATTTCTTTTCATGAATGTTCATTCTACTCACATTTGTCCAGGAAGAACTATCATTCTCCTAACTCTGTCGCAGTCCTCCTCTGCACCTATACCCATAAGGAGCAACTCAGGACTCAGTAAAGCCCTTCTTGAACAGTAAAAGTGAAAGTGATGTCTCTTGTAAATTTTTTTAATAGCGTATTTTCTGAGAGTCTTTTTGCATATAATTCATATTCCCTTTTACAATATTTCTTTTCTTTTTCTAATGTCTGGAAGTTTATTGAGAGCAGAGTCTCTATCACTAGGTTGTTTTTTTTTTTAGCATAGTGCCTTGAACACAGTTGAATGAATAAATGACCTTCATCACTGGGAATGCAGTACAAAAGTCTTCTAACTCAGTTTACCAAACTTCAGATGTTACCAGATATTACTAAACAAACTATACACTTTTGATTCCACAGCTTCAAGGAATAGGGATTTTTGTTTGTTTGTTTGTTTTGAATCAGAAGTTTTGAAGATTGGCTTAGGTCCGTGACCAAACGATCTAGTCATTATAGCGTTATATGTTATTACCCTACCCTTCTTCAAGAATTTTCCTTTGATCTCCTTACCAGCTATAAATAATCTTTTTTTTTTTTTTGTGAGGCAATCAGGGTTAAGTGACTTGCCCAGGGTCACACAGCTATTAAGTATCAAGCATCTGAGGTCGGATTTGAACTCAGGTCCTCCTGACCCCAAGGCTGGAGCTCTATCCACTGCACCACCTAGCTGCCCCTATAAATAATCTTACTTGTCTTTTGGTTCAACCTTTTCTGATAATCATTTTTCAAAACCTTATTTCTTTCCTTCTTATTTATGTATGTTGGAGTGTGCTGGTAAATGTTTAACAACTGTTTCTTTGGAGGGGGAAAATACACACACACACACACTTTAAAGTTTAATACGCATATTAACATTTTCTTTATCACTTTCTTAAGTCTAGAGCCAGAGCCTAAAGGCCACATGTGGCCCTCTGGGTCCTTAAGTGTGGCCTTTTGACTGAATCCAAACTCCAGTAAAAGGATTTGTTCTTATTCTGTAAAACCTGGACTCAGTCAAAAAGCCTTACCCAAAGACCTACCCCACCACCCTTACCCTGTAGACAATCAACAAAACAATAAATCAATGCCTGATGTGTAGCTTTTGCCAATTACTGAGATATAAATGCTGACAATGACAAATTTAGCAATTGGTTCTAGTAAGGAATGGATCTAACACACCCTTGCTTGTGCCCTATTCTGTTCTCAGTTCTCTGAAGGCAGGGATTAGATCATTTGAAAAAAATCTTTTTTACCCTCTAGTGCCAAATACTGGTATCATTCAATATATTTATATAAACAATTGTTACTAATTGGTTTTCCTTTGTAGATATACCACGGAAAGTACAAATTAAGGGAGCCTGATAAAGTGGAAAGGGCAATGATTTGACACACATTAAGAGAAGACATCAGCAGCAATGCAGTTTTGGGAGGAACGAGTTGCCTTTCTATATGTGTGCTCTGGACATGTTCCCCAAGTGTGTGTGATTGATTCTTGATCCCTAAGTAAAACTATTATTCTGATTATGGTTATGCATATTTGTGGGAGCCCGAGTTCAAGCTTTCTGGGAAGAATATCTTTTTATTGTATTTAGCATGATGCCATTTTATTAAATGCCTTTACTTTGAAACACATGCATCTGGCTGTCTAGTAAAAATAGATACAGAAGATAGGGGCTAGTGAGCTGTGGATCTTATCCACAAAGAAACTTGAGGCAGCTTTTTGGGGGCCCATGAGAGATGGGGACACCAGTTCCTACATATGGATTTAGAGAATGTATGAACTTAGGGTCGTAGCAATACACACACAAATGTAAATGTGTGTATATGTTTATATATAGGTATATGTGTATGTACATATTGATATGTTATAGAATAATACAGGTCTAAAGGACAGACTGACACCTAATATTTAATCAGATGAAAATATACTTATTTTAAAAACTGACTCATGTCCTTTATGCAATAACATTAACTTGAAAGCCAGATAAAAATGCTTGGAAACATTTTGATTTATAATTTATTATTTCTCTACACCACAATTTAATTTACAATATGAAGATAGGATGTCTCCTGTCAGTGGTGCAATCTAATAAATCAGTTAAAAGAGAACTCTTTCTATGGGGGAACAGAAAATTTAAGGGGAAAAATGAGGCAAAGGTTTAGAAAACTGAAAGGGAGTATGCAAGAGGTAGAATTTAAAGCAATCTTTAAAAAGAATCAAAGACATGTTAACAGCATATTAAAAAAAAAAAAGCTCCTATTTCCAGTATCCATTGAACTATAAAGAACAGAGCCTATTGATTCCTACAGACTGAAAATCATAGCCGAAAATCTTCCCTTTCTCCCTTCCTTTCTTCTCATCTGCTTGTCTGTCTCTCCCTCCTCTCTCCAATTAGTAACAATTGTTTGTAGAAATATATTGAATGATACCAGTATTTGGCACTGAGAGTAAAAAAAGAGCACCCTTTCTGACAATTACTTAGTTTGATTTGAGTTTAGAACAGGGACTTAATAGTCTTTGTTTCAGTTTCCTTATTCAGTCTCACCATTTGAACCAACACATAATTTTCTCAGTTCATTATTGCAAAATATGGAATAATAATGCATAGGGACAACATTTTAATATTTTGAATGCATTATTCAAAGATTGGAAATTGTTACCACATTTATACATCAGGAAAAGGAAGTGGTGATAAATACTTGATATAAAACCTAACAGCAATAATAAAGGGAAACCAATTTTTGCATGCATCATAGAATGCTTAACATACTTGAGTTAATATGGTCCTACTGCTTGTTGTTGACACTGAACAGCATTTTTATAGGCTATTTGATTTGCTACATGTGCACAAGCACACATGCACATCATTTGCTGTTTTTCTTTGCATATATATCACAAATATATAAATTTATTAAGATATGGTTAATACTTACAAATGACAATTCTATAATCATTCAGAGCGGCAACAGTTATGGGCAGTATGGTGTATTTTATGCTTTTACACCAAATTATGTTTACTGACAGTAATGAAGTTCAGCAAATGAGTGTTTCATCCTGGAAGCATTAATTTATATAAGCCATCAATAACCATCAGCTACCATTGACATTTTTTCATTTGCATTTTCTATGAAAACATAAAAACAAATGTGTTTAGGAGCCTGAATATTAATGAGGTGGCAGGTGATTTATTGTGAAGTTTCTTTTGCCCCAGTGATCTAGCAGCCTGGGAAAGACAATATGGATCTGACAAGACACAAGCTTAAAATGGATTGGAGTCACATCACTGCTCTGCTACATAACTAGTTATTTAGCAGGGCTGTCTGAATTGAACTAGTGTTTCCAAAGATTTCTGAAGGGTAGGAAAGGACATTGGAAGAATTGGAAAGATAGTGTTTAGGTTAATTTCTAGAGGAGGGAGAGTAAATGAATTACCTTTAATTCTGACACAGCAAATGTGTTTTCAGATCAAGAAAGCAAAAGACAGAAGGGGGAATCCATTTTGCATTTAATTTTTAGTTCAGAGGAGACAAGTCTATTTGATTAGGCTTTTTTTCTACTTTAGCCCAGAAGGTATCATCCTCTTAGATTAAAGTAATAAAGATTTATATTCACTCAGCTCACTTTAGCATTCAGTTAACCACCTCAGGTTTTTTTTATTACCTTTATATAGGAATATACAAGGAGTATTGGTGAAACTAGAAGACAAAAAATTTTGGGAATTAAAATTAATGAAATCAAATTTTTGTTGTTGATAGATAAGCTCTTTATGGGCAGAGTCTGTATCTTATTTCTCTCCTCATGCTGGTCATTTTAAAATAAAATCCTAGTCCAGACCTTATCAGAGCAGAGGCTGATGCTGAGTTCACACAGGTTCTGTCAGTAGAACATAAGCTTGGGAAGGATCTACCAACCTGGAACGGCTTTGAGTGTGGTCACAGCAAAGACTGAACAGCTGTCTAAGGGTTAGCCTACTTAAGTATAGAGATGTTAATCACCAGAAGTAATCTGGCAATTTATCAGGAGATTTTCAATTTTTTGGCAATGATGACCCATGAGACAAAGGACACATTTAAAAGAGCCATTAGCTGAGTGAAACAACCTTTGATTTTGGTAGTAAGATTGGTAGGCTAGCAGGAAAAAAAGGTAAGATACTGCAAGGAATACTTGTTTTTAGACTATCAGTATTAAAAATAGGTACTGTAAATGATTCTTTTGTTTAATAACTGATGAGTTAAAACACAATTACAAGAACTGAATCATATCAACATTAATATTCTTACTATAAATGAAATCAGAAGAAAACCTTGAAGATAACTGCAGTATATGGGCAAGTATGTGCAATAAAGTATGAGAGGGCAAAGACATTCCATGAAGAACTTGACAATAAACTGAAAACCAAGTCAACATACTTTGATGCTTGCTTACTTCAATGAGAAAGGGGACAGAGGGAAAGAGCAAAAACTGAAAAATATGACTCAGATATGATAAATGAAAGAGTCAAAATTTCAGAACTGGTTAATGTTAACACTTTTACCCACACACACACACACACATACATAGATCACAGGGTTTTTTTTTTCTTCCAGAAGAAAGGTGGAAAATTCAGAAAGTGATGAACACTAAAGAAAATCATAGAAAATTAAACTAACTAAATCGTAATAAGAAAGAATTGGTTATTGATAGGGAAATCTTATTAAACTCAATTGTTATTGTAATGAGACCACTGACTAGAGAAAAGGTTAATATTAATATCAAATCAGAAGAATAAATGTAAGAATTTCAGCTTCAATCTAATCTATTTAAAAAATATCCAATGTAGAAAAATGGGAAATGGAAAAAAAAACAGTAGAAGATATTTACCTTGATTACCACAATTTCCTGCAAGAGCTTTACTGAAAGTGTCAAAGGAGCCAGAAAACAACTAAGCTAGAAAATAAGCAAACAGTTGCTTTCCTTGCCAAGCAAAGACATGGCAGCCAAAGGAAGTACTGTTTTAGAAAGCAAACTCATTTTTTAACAACAAAAAGTGCTATGTAGAAGTCAAGCAGAAGATTGAGTATTTTTTGTTCAGTCATTTTTCAGTCATGTATGACAATTTGTGAGGCCATTTGGGGCTTTTTTGGCAAAGATACTGGAGTAATTTGCCATTTCCTTCTCCAGCTGCTGATGAGGAAGTGGGTCACACAGTTAGTATGAGGCCAGACTGGAACTCCTGACTCCAGGTCCAGTGCTCTATCTACTGTACCTACTATCTACCCATCGATTGAGTATTATTGCCTCATAAAATAGCTGCCCAAAGCACTACAAGCAGAAAAAGTCTACCAAAGTCTTATCGTGGGACTCAAATGAGCTGCACTGTCTCGAGCACTAACAGATGAAACTGTTAGGAGTCCAACAAATAAAAGGGAAATGAACAAACTTGTCAATGATTCTATACAATCTATTTTGAATATTATTGATAGAAGATCCATTGTATTAGCCCCTAAAATCACAGTTCTTGATGTGTCATACAAAAAATTAGAAATGGCAAATAAGAAGACAAAATGCCAGGAAGAATAGGTGGACTAGACTAAATGCATAATGAGGAAAATGGTGTGCGAGGTAGCACAATTCTGAAAGTATCAAGGGATTAGTTTTTCAACATATCTTATGGAGGGGAAGATCTTTTCGTTTTGTTTTGGTTTTTGCTAGGCAATGGGTGACTTGCCCAGGGTCACACAGCTAGTGAGTGTTTTGTGTCTGAGGCCAGATTTGAACTCAGGTCCTCCTGAGTCCAGGCCAGTGCTCTATCCACTGTGCCACCTAGCTGCCCCAAGATTTTTTTTAAAGGGGAAAAAAATCACAGATGGCATTATTACCCAAAGAAGTTGATCAAGAGAACATCAGTAATGACTGATATGCTTATTTTATCATTTGTATAAAATTTTGATGAGAATGATCTATACATGTATATATATATGTAAATATATCTTTGATGAAAATATGAGAAAGGAATAGCCAGACACTGGCAAAAGATTTACCACAACCATGCCTTTATAGGCACATTATTAACTGAAAGGTACAGAAAAAGTAAGATCTCATTGTTTTTTATTGCTAGTTGCTTACCTCCTATCTCCATAAAAAGCTTTCAAATAAGTTGAACAAAGCTCAGCTGTTAATATTCTTCTCCAAAAAGGAGTATTATGTACATGTCATTGATGTGAAATTGATCATCAAAATCAAATTTCCTTTAACAAATGTAAACCACAAAGATAACTTTTTTTTTTGACAAGGCAGTTTGGATTAAGTGACTTGCCCAGGGTCACATAGCGAGTAACTGTGGTGTCCAAGGCCACATTTGAACTCAGGTCCTCTTGACTCCAGGGCTGGTGCTCTATCTACTGTGCCACCCAGCTGCCCCAAGAGAACTTTTTAACTACACTCTTCACTATTGCTGTCAAGTAAGGCTTGGTAAATAGGAAGATTTATGTTATTTGCCATTGTCATGGAATATGGATAGCCTTAATGGAAGATAGACTTCCCAAAAAAGGTTGAGGGCCTTTAAATGCTTTTTGGGGATAACACTGTGTTAATTAATCAACTCTCAGAATGAGGCTTCCATTATGAGGAACACGACTACTAAAAAATATTTTCTCATCTATGAAATGGAAACAATAATACTTGCATTACCTAACTCATAGAGTAGTATGAGAAAAATATTTTGTGAAGTAAAAATTTGGGTTACTATTGTTGTTATTCTATCTCCATACTATAAATTAAATTTAGAAACAAATGCCACCTGAATTCTAAAAAGCACTATAATAATCAGAGAAAGAGAAAGATGCACTCAGTCTTTTGGTAGAATATAATTATGTATATGTACCTGAAACATAAGAATAGTATATCACAATATCTGATACTGGGTTTTGACATGAGGTGTGTTTTATAATAGGCTTTGCATATCTCTAAAGTCTCAGATTAAGAAGAATGTTTTGAAAGGGATAATATAATCTCTAGGAAAGTATTTGAGAACATTAATGTAATTTGAAGAATGACATGAAACAAGGCTAGAGTAGATGCTTGATCCCAAGAATATGCCATTTATCGTGAGAGGTGAAGTAACAGAAAAACTTTAGAAAAAGAGAAAGGGACAATAATTTACTATAGTACTAATCTGTAGAGAGGAAATTTTATACTTAATGGATCCTGAAGATAGCAAGAATGAATTTTTGTTTCTGGGGAATAGATGACATGTAAAATGAAATGTTGGAATGCTTTTTGTAGAGCTACATTCCAGATATATATACAGGCAGGTTAACTCAAAAGTCTGACCTTTGACTGCATAACGCAATCTGGGTAATAAGTGCATTTTGTTAACTTCATTTGTTTTTCCAAAGGGCATTGGGGAAATACATAGTGGGCATGAGTAGTCTACCACATATCAATAAGATTTTGTTCAAGAGTAATATGAAAGATGACATCAAAGACAAGTAAGAAGAAAAAGTGAAGTATGCTCAGTCATATGGCAAAAATCAGAGATAACTAGTGAAGTGGATTTACTGCTATCCATGATCAAGGAATGTATTACAAAGTTTAGACCACTAGAGGATACAACTTTGTCTATGGCATCAAAATCCACTGAAATATATAAGCATTGATTTTTGTTAGTTGTTGGAAACAGTGATATAAATGATTACAAAACCAGGAGTTTGCAATTTTATTGGTCCAAGAAATCAATATTATTATGACTTATCATCACTGAACTAATGAAAAAGAGAGTATATATGAATTATACTTGGAGAAAAATAATGAGTACTGACATGTGAATAAGAGGTAAGTTCCAGAAATTAAAAGATCAGAATGAATTCTCTAGTGGAATGAATCTGTAATGTTTATCAAGGTTTTCATCAGTGACTTGCATAAAGGCAGAGACGGAATACTCATCAATTCTAGGACTGACATGGAGTTCGGAGGGCTAATTCACTGGATCCAAAAGGATCTTGACAGACTAGAACATTGGACTGGCTCTATCAAGATGAAATATGAGAAACAGATATAAAGTCTTATACTTGGGTTAAAAAAAAAGTCAGTTTCAAAAGTACAAGATAAGAAAGTCTTGGTTAGATATCAGTTCTGAAAAAAATATGTAGGAGTTTTAGTGGACTGCAAGCAAAATACGAGTCAGCAATATAGTGTGGAAGCCAGAAAAGCTGGTGTGACCTTGAACTACATTTAGAGCAACAGAGTTTCCAAGATAATGAAGGTGATAGTCTCACTTGACACTTGTCAAACATCAACTGGATTACAGTGTTTAGTTTGAGGTACCAAAGGTTGAGAAGGACAATGATAAGCTACTGTAGGGGCAGTTAGGTGGCACAGTGGATAGAGCACCAGGCCTGGAGTCAAGAAGATCTGAGTTCAAATTTGACCTCAGATACTAGCTGTGTGACTCTGGGCAAATCACTTAACCCTTATTTGCCTCAGTTCTTCATCTGCAAAATGGGTGGAGAAGGAAATAGCAAACCACTCCAGTATCTTTGCCAAAAATATCTTATGGACAGAGTCCATGGGGTCATTAGAATCTGATAGGATTGGACAACCAAACAACAACATCAAAGCTGTAGAGTTTCCACAGGAGGGCAAGTAACATGGTAAAGGACCTTGAGTCCATGTTATACGAAGGTGAATTTAAGGAACTAGACATGTCTAGCCTAGGGAAGACTCAGCTACACATTATATGACATGAGGAGGGATTGGACTTGTTTTGTCTGGCTCCAGAGGGAAGATCCAGGAATCATGGGTGGCAGTTACAAAGGCAAATTTAGGCTTGGAATCAGGAAAACTTCCTAATAATTAATGATGTTCCAAAGATGCTCCAAGACATAGTGGGTTCTTCCTTCGTGGAGCTTTTCCAGAAGAGGGTGGATGACCATTTCTTGCATAGGTTATACTGGGAATTCCTTTTTTATATGGGTTGGACTAGATGGATAATAAAGTTATTTCCAACTGTCAAATTTGTGATTCTATATTTCACTAAGTTTAGAATAATTTATTAGTAAATAAAACAATAAGTCATAACAGATTTATTTTATATATATATACATATATATATAGAATTAAATAAGAAAAATAAAGTCCTTGTGCTCTATTTTCCATTTCTACCAAAAGAGGTATTTGAATGTTTAAAGATAGTAGTTTTAAAAAAAATTGTAAAATCTTATTGTTTAAACAAAATCTTAAAATCTCATTCACTGGAGAATTTATAGTGTTTTCTTTTCAAGAAAGAAATGGCTTTCTTTAAGAAATGGCTTTTTTAAAAAGACAACACTATAAATTCTCCAATGAATGAGATTAGGTTAAGAAAAAAAAAAGATGATGAAATCATAGAATTTTAGGGCTGCATGGGCCCTTAGAGATCATCTAGTCCAACTATATCATTTTATAGATGAGAAATTCTGTCCTTGCAAAGGGAATAATTCTTGTGCTCACAGATATATTCATGATCAACTCATCTTCTGCCATATAGGAAGTAATCTGTTCTCTTATATAGAGGCCAGTTTTTATCAGTTGGAGTTAAGGCAGTATTAGATGAGGACAGCTTTGGAGCAGTTTCTATATATTAGATAAGCAGATTCTATATATTTAAAAGAAGTAATCCCTGTCCCTCATAAAACAAACAAACAAACAAACACAAGACCATTATCCTTTTGGTACAGGAAATAATGGTCCTGATTCTTGAACAATATGTTTAACAGTGTCTTTTTACATGAACCAAAAAAAAAATTTACTCTAAACACCTAAATCTTATATTTTCAACATTTTTATCCTAACCACCACATACAGTTTAAAGAATTATGGTTCTCTCTACTGCAACAAATAAAGGGTAGATTCCCATTCATTTAAACTGCCCCCTCCAAAATGGTGATTGTGCCATTCATAAGCAAATATTACCTATATGACAATTCTTTAAGTAATATATTAAATGAAATTGATGTGAAAATGACTTAAGACAAAATAAGTTACAGTTTCTAGTTTGGTCTAAGTCAAGGAAAAAATGACCAATGCCAATTATAGAACTTGATTGGCTGGAAAAAGTGACATGTTCCTATAATCCCTGTTGCTGAGGAGGTTGAGGTTGGTGGATTGCTTGAGCTTGGAAGTTCTGAGCTGAAGAAGTCTAAGCTGATTGGGTTTTCCCAGTCAGTCTGGCAGCAATGTGGTAAGCCCTAAGGAGCAGAGAGCTACCAAGCTGCTTAAGAAGGGATTAACTAATCCAGGCAGGAAAAAATGGAGAAGGTAAATCATCTATACCAATAGGTGCTGGGATCAGGTCCATCAGTGGCTGCTATACTTCTATCTTGGGCAAAATAGGGAGATTCTATTTAAAACAAAATAAAACAAACAAAAAAGCAAGCTGGTCCTTGCAAAAGTAGAGCCAAAATATCTTCCTCAGGAGAGTGAATCTGGAATCTCAGAGGTTCCTAGACTACTGCTTTCCAATAAATAATGATAATGGCTCTAGATGTTTTCACTAAGCTCAAATTCAGTCTAGAAAAAAAAATCAATTAGACATTTGCTAAAAGTACAGGGAGACAACTTGAGCTATTCAGAGAAAAGAAAAATAAAGCAGAGCCTGTGGAACAATTTACCCAGAAGCATTCAAGATCAAGGCGCACATACAGATTTTTCCCTTATTCTTATGGATTTCTGTTAGTTGGTCATGCATTCTAAAGATTAAGATTAGATATGCTTTTCTTCTCATTTGTTGCAGGTATGGATTATGCAGTATTTTATTTTTTTTACTACCTCAAAGAGTATGAAATTGTTTTATACCTGGGACAATGTGTAACTCTATGATGCTTAGCAGACTCTATAGCTACATAATTGCCCATTTTCATTGCTTGCAATGAGGCCTGACAGCTCACCAGTTTATGGCAGTAGCAGCTGACTATATGGAAAGAAGTTCCCTCTTTCCTAACTTCCTTTCATAAAAGATATTCTGAAAATTCAAGTTAAAAAAAATCCAGCTTTATGAATAATGGAATACTCTGCTACACTCAGACAGGTTTTATACTTTGTTATAATATTCCTATCATAGGGAATGAGGTCCAGCAGAAGTTGAAAATAAAGCAATAAATTTAAGACTCCTTAAAGTAATCATAGAAGTTATAAATATGAAAAATAGGTTATAATTACCTCTGTTGAGTGATGCTGAACTGTTTATATCTCCGGTAATAAAGGAAGACTCAGACTGCTTTCGAACTGTGTCATTCCACATCCTTCGAATCCGGCTCTAGAAATGGGAAAGGGAGGAGAAAAAATAAACCAATCAGGCACTGAATTTTCTCACAAAAATTTACCCCTACACACAATTTTGTGTGTGTGCCCTATGTTGCTGAGAAAGCTTTTGTTTATAATTTCCTGCCTTGCTGTAATAAACATTTTTTATCATTTTTGTAGCTCACTTGAATTGATCTCCCATGAAGTCTTGATGCACTCAACTGTCATATGTATTTCCATTGAAAAGGAAAAGGACAAAAGCTATGAGCTACTAGAATGGTATTGTAGCAATTAAAGAGACATAAATGATGAATATTTTCTTTAAAGACTTTTGCTTGGTTAAAATGTTTTAAATTTGGTGAAGGTTCAAGCTAATAAAGTACTTTATAAACATCTGAACAATTCTGAGGGGTCTGTTTTATCTGGGAAAGTATTAAACTGTTTTTATTCTGGTGGAGATAATGTGCGCGCGCACACGCATACACACACACACCCTTTGGGATGCCAAGTTTTGGTGCCCTTCAAATTATAACAGAAAACTAACAGCTAAACAATCATTCTATTAAAAAAAAACTAGTTTCATTTCAATAAGACTCATTTTTTCAACGAACTGGAATTTTACGGTTTACCACACTATCTGTTTCTTTAAAAAAGTTAAATGTAGTCAATTCACCTTCCTACTACACTGTCGATGAAAAATATGGGGGTTTAATGTGGAAAATTCTTAAACTCATTTCTGTTTCTGTAGACAGCCAAAAACAAACAAGTTGCCTGACCCAGAGAGGTATCAGCTTGGGAAGATCACAGTATTGATACCACATTTAAATTAGAAACTATTCCTATTCAAGGGGCACTAAAAATCTACTGGGAAGTACCCTGTACTCCCAGCTACCTGGGAAGTAAACCCATATTTTCAGAGACTATGCCAACAGCAGGTAAACCTCAGCAATTCTGACCAAGTTGGAAAGGTTTAACTTATGGATTACAGAATGGAGTATGTATCTCTAGCTTCCAGTGATCATTTTCTTTTGGCCATAGGAACACATGGAATATTAAGTCATGGAAAGATTTTCAGTGGAGGCAGGATCATTTTTTTCACTATTTCAAGGCATGAAAATATTCTTTTTACCAAGGCTTTTTATGATTCCTCAACAAGTCAGTAGATGGCTTTTGAAAGTTGCTGTGTGATGATAATAATAATAATATCGTAATCTGGGGATAAGCTTCTCCCAATCTGACTCAGCTGTTCCTCAGATGACAGACATACAGATCATCGCTCTACTCATACACAAAACTTTTCTAGCTTGTTGGGAAATTGTTAGGACTTTCATTCTGAAGGTATGACTTATGAGAGAGAAACGAGTCATCTCAACACAACAATGAGGTATGAGAATAAGACTTTAAGGATGATAGTATCAACACTGATGAAAAAGAGTTATTTTTGATAGTTTCTGTCACATACAATAATCCTCAAAATGGTCTATTAATTGCCAGTACTACTTAGGGATGGTAGACTATCTTTATCCAGGATCCCAGGTCTGAAGTTAGAGGTAAGTATCAGAGATGGGGTTTCAAATGACAAGTATTAGATACACACAATGACAACTTTACTATTATTTCATTTTTTTCCCGGTCCATCTAGCTATTCCATTTTTATCAAGATTTTAAGGCTTGCTGTGAGTAAGAAGTCAAAGAATAATCGAGGTAGAGACTTAATACCTTTTTAAGGAAAGGCATGGAAAACTCAATTTAAAAGCATTAAAAATATTATTTAACACCTTGTCTCTAGAGATCCCTATGCTTGGCTCTGGAGATGCAGTATTTAGAAAAAGATAATGTCCTTGCCCACATGAAACTTGCATTCTTGTAGGGAAAGCACAAATGGCTCCAATACATTATGATACATAGTAAATTCTTTAAAGAATTGCAAAACAAATTGGGAAGATTGTTACTAGCAGGGGGAGCAGAGTTGCTTCATGTAGGAGGTGACATTTAAGATGGGCTTGAAAATATAGTTTGGAATTCAATAAGTAAAGCCTTTCATACAGGATGTATCAAAATGCAGACAGAAAACTACAGTGTGGGTGTAAAAGGAAAAGAGAATAGTACAATTTGGCTGAAATAGAGTATGTGGATGTGAGCTAAATTAATTTTAAACACAACTAATATGATAGGCCATATTAGCAGGCATGGTTAGTGTCCAGGACTAAGGAGGTGATAGTCCTTTTCCATGAGCAGATCACAACTGGAATATGCCACAAGATATATTTTTAAAAGGATATGGACATCCTGAAGAATTTCCAGAGATGAATGACAAAGATGGCAAAGAGGCTTAAGATTATGCCATATGAGGAAGGGTTGAAAGAACTAGGAATATTTAGCCAGAAGAAGACTTATGGTAGGATAAAATATTTATCTTTCATAGTGTGTGGTACTGTCATGTAGAAAAGGGAGTAGACTTGTTCTCCATGGCCCCATGGGAAGAATGAAGAGCAGAGGTTAGTAATTGCAAAAGGGAAGATTTAGGCTTGATGTTAGAAAAATTTCCAAAATTAGAACTATGCCAAAGTGGAAAAGTCCATTTTGGGAGGTAATAAAGGTAAAGACGCTTACTAAAAGTCTTCAAACAAAGCATGGATGACCAATTATACATTATGTTGTAGAGGTAAGAGCTGAACTGGACAGCCTCTGAGGTCCCTTCCAACTTTCAGATTCCATGATTCCCTGAGCAATATGAAATCAGGATGGAAAGATTGGGTCATGCCAGATTGTGTTAGTCTTAGGCTGGTTGGCAAAGGAGTTTAGACTTTACTCAGTGAACAATAGAGAAATATGAAAGATTTTTGAACTGAGAACCAAATAGCAAAAGAACATTAATTTCACAGAAGTATAAAAAATGTGTTGGAGTGAGAAAAGAAGGGAAGCAGGAATTATATTAGGTCTTTTATGCAAGCTACATGCTCATACTACATTCTCTTTTTCATAATCAGCCCTACTCCAGTCTGGTTCATTCATCTCTCAGCCTTTTCCCTGTGTTGCTGGAAACAACTGGTCTCTTTTCACCACTTATCTACATCCTTAATCTTTCAACCAATTTTCAGTTCATTTTCTCATTTTAAATGAAATCCAGCCCTTGCTGAAGATAGGTGGCCATTCCTTTTCTTCTACCCCTTGGAGTTACTAGCTAATGAACTATGCTCCTTGATTCCTACTGCTGTTTTCAGATCATTCCTTTACTATATTCCCTCTTTTGGAATCCAAGTAATATGTTTATACAATTATATATCCTCTCTACCCATGTTGCTATTCATTACTGACCTACTGGTCATTTTCTCAAATTCCTTAAACATGCCAGTATCTAGGTAATAATTTAATTTCTACTCTACCCTCTTATACCACTACCATCATCATCACTACCACCACCACCACCACATCATTATCATCAATATGTCCTTCATTAATAATACTGATGAAGCTCTAACAACCATGCCACTTCATTCATCAACCTCTTAAAATATAATTTTCCACTTCCATCTTATTTTAGTGATATACTGTCACACAGAAGCATAGTATATATAAGTTGGATGAGTTTAAGAAAACGTTTGGTCTAAACCATAAAAGACCCTCCAAGTGACCATTAAGCTATGACCTTAAGATATTTGAGGCATAATGGTATAAAGGAAATTGTACCAAACTGAATTTGGTGTCAGAGGACAGGGGTTCAAATCCTGGTTCTACTACTTACTATCCATGTGATCTTAGGTCACTTAGCCTTTCTAGGACTCAAGTTTCCTTATCTGTAAAGGGTATTTAAGGTCCCTTACAGCTCTAATTTTATGAATCCATGGTCCATTGAAAGCAAATTTACTATTTCCCAAGGTAGCAAATTACACTTGTGTGTGGCTTTAATTATTAGTAATATTTCCTTTCATCAAGTATAAGTTTGCCTCTTACTTCCATTTCTTTCCTTAGGAAATGACAGTAAATCTAATCCTTTTTCATGATAAACCTTCAAATTCCTAAAACTCAGTTATGCTCCATCCTAAGTTTTCTTTTCTCCAGGTTAAATATAGCCAGTTTCCTTCACAATTCTCAAATGGCATAAACTCAAAGCCCTTCCCCATCCTGGTTGCCCTCCTTTCAATGCTTTCTAGCTAATCAATTTTCTTCCCAAAATATGATGCCTAGAACTTAACACTTCAGATGGGATATGACAAGGACCAAATGTAATGACTGTCATCTCTCCAGTCCCGGAACCCATGTCTTTTTAAAGATAGCCTAACATGTCATCAGATTTCTTGGCTGCTATATCACAATGTTAATTCATTGTTAACTCATTTTTGTCCTTAAAGTTGATTAAAACCTTAGATAATTTTTATATAAATGTCTGTCTAGTCACACCTCTGCCCCATTTTGTTAATGTGAAGTTGATTTTTTGAATCTAAGACGTTATTTTTATCCCTTTAAGACTCATCTTAGATTTGGCCCATATTCTAGCCTGTCAAGATCTTTTTTTTTTTTTGGTTCCTATCATTTATTATGATAGCTATCCCTCTCAGCTTTATGACATCTGCAAATTTGATAAGCACATCATCTAAGCCTTTACTCAAGTGACTGAAAGAAGTGATAACAGCACAAGTCTGTGGGACAAACAATTTGACCCCTCCTTCCAAAGTGGCATCACTTTGGAAGTGACAAATTTTTGTGTTGAGCAATTTCCCAGTTCCAAACCTACCTATTCAGACTATCGTCTAGCTCGTGTCCTTCCATGTTTTCTACAAGAATAGCACAATAGGCATTGTCAAATGCTTTGCTAAAATCTACTTAAAAACATATCTATAGTATTCCTCTGGTCTACCAGTGTAATAACCCTATTAAAAAAGGAAATGAGATTAGTCTGGCATGCCCTGTTCTTGATGGAGTCATGCTGGCTCTATGTGATCACTACTTCCTTTTTAGACATTCACTAACTAAACCTTTAATAGTAATTTGTAGTATCTTGCCAGCAAACTAAGTCAAAGCTTCCTGTATTTTCCATTCTCTACTTTTTTCTTTTCTGAAAACAGAGACATTTGCCCTTTTAAAAAATTCTGTGGCACTTCCACCAAGGTCTGATTTTTCAAATACCATTGAAATGATCCAGCAAACACAAATCCCAGGGTCCTTCTACCTTTCTTGACTATCAAGGCCATGTTCTGCCCTTTACAATTCAAATACAACTCTTTGTGGCAAAGAAAAATAGAAACAAAATAAGGGTTGAAGAGCTCTGCTTTCTCTTCTCAGTCCTCATCATTCTCTTTAGTGCCTTAGGGAGACAGTGTTAGGAAGTGTAAACAATGTTGTGTTTAGAGTCAAAGAGCAAAGTTCAAATTGTACCTATGCTACTTATCATATGTTAGATTTTGGGAAAGTCATTTAATTTCTCTTTGCCTTAGTTTCTTCAATTATACAATGAACTAAAATATCTATAAGGTCGTTTAAAATATGACAGAAAAGGGAAAGAACTTGGGTTACTCTTTATCCTTAGACATTCCTATTTGGGAGAGTTGGAGAAAATAAAGCATAGTCTGGTAGAAACAAAATATTCACAAAATTTACACTAAACTCCTACAAAAAAGGCACAGATGGTTGGGGTGTGTGTGTGTGTGTGTGTTCTCTTGAGGACTGTGAGGTGCTGTGTTGCTATTTTTATAATTATAATACACAGTGAATGCTGGATAGATGAGTCATCTCCTATAGTGCCATTATTTTGATGCCCCACACAATCAAGTACATTTCTCAGGCACAAAGGACATCAGTAAATCTTCTGTTCCTTTTCTTCACATCACAGAAATGTATTACTGTCACTAGAGGTGATGAAGTGCAAGAAGCTATGTGATACCTGTGCAGGAGAAGATGAGCTCAGATCTGGAACAGCTTAAGTCTCTAGGCAGAAAAAAAGGAAGTTTCTGAAGCTACACAGTATAATAAAAAGAGATTAATTATCCTCTCTAAAGAAAGGACATCTTGAAAAGTACAGATAATCAATTTAATTTGATAAACATATTAAGTGTCTACCTGGTATAAGGCCCTGTGCTAGATGTGTTGAAGACACGAAGCTGAAATAAGATCCTTTCCCTGGCCTTTAAATGAGCTTATAATCTAATAAAAGTGGGCATGGAGGTGAGGGTGGAAATAAACACAAATAATTATACTACAAGGCTCAATGTGAGAAATTCAAAAAGTGACAAGAGATTTTTCTAGCTAAGGGATTGAGGAAGATTTCATACAAAATGAGTTATTTGAATAGAGTTTGAAGGAAGTTATTTCAGCAGGCGAATTGGGAAAGAAAATCTATTTCTAGCATGGATAAGAAAGCAAGATGAGAAAAGTGAATGAGTCATTCAGTTTAGCCAGAAAAAAAATACATGAAATAGAGGAAGGTTGTTGAATGCCAGGATAAGAAATTTCATTTTGTTTTTGTAGATAATGGGGAACCGCTAGAGATTTTTGACTAAGGGAATGAAAAGATTAGAGCAAAGGATTAGAAAAATCATATGGACAACACTGTGAAGGACACGATGCATAAGAGGGAGACATGAGGGAAGAAGGTCAATAAGGAGGCTGGTATAATAGTAACAGCAGAGAAATGATGAAAATAGTAGTGGTAATAAAAAGCAGAATACAGCTACTTCTGGGGGTAGAACTGATAACTAATTGATTGAAAAGCTAAAGGAGAGGGAAGAATCACAGATGAATTCAAGGTTTTGAAGTTGGCTGACCAGGGCAATGGAGAAACTAAATAGAAATCTTTCCATTAGACTTATTCTATGACAATCAGAGAAATTAATCTAGGTATCATCCATGTATACCACAAAACAAATGAAAAAGAGAAACCTATGGTTTGTAGAATTCAAAGTGTATTAAATGTAGTCTGTGAATTTTAAAAATTTAGTTTTTAAATACTCATTAGGACTAAAAGCTGCAGAAAATTTGTAAATATTCTACAGGAAAATTGTGAACAGCTAGCATTGTAACTGATGCATAAGGCATGGGGGGGGGGGTTGGCCAGGCTTTGAGGGGAACCTGTTGAGTTCTGTTTTGAACATTTTGAGATGTCTGAAGAACATACACATGGAGATTTTTAGTACCTTAACAGTTAGACTCAGGGTAGCATTAGGGCTAACATATAACTGAATGAACCCCTTAAATGCCAGAAAAAAAAAGAATGAATTCTCCTAAATCACTATGGAAGTAATCAAAAATGATCTTATGTTCTTGGGAGGAGTCTTATTCTCTTGATTCACTGAATAAAATAATGTTATTTCATGAATACATACTGAACAGTATGATTTTTTTTTTGAAACATAGACCATAGTCATTAGGAAACAAATTAATTCTTTTTACCCAAACAACAAACACAGGGAGTTGCTCTAAGTAATTATCAATATGGACCAGGTTCGGGCCAAGGGCATTAAGGTGACATGCATAATCAACACAATGGAATAGATTTCAACTGATTGGGGAAAGGTTAAAAAAATTGTAGTAAATGAATATGATGCAATATTTCCATAACATTAGAAATGATGAATAAAGGGAAGTCAAAGCCAAACTTTATGGGATCACAGGATCAAAAATTTACAGCCAGAAGAGACTTTGGATACCATCTAGTCTGACTCCCTCATTTTGTAGATGAGGATACTGAGCTAGCTCCAGAGAGGACAAGTGACTTGCTTAATACCAAACAGGGAGTGACAGTAGTGGTGGATTTCTACACCAGCAGCCATCACACCATACCATGCTGACCCACATTTGTTTGACCTTTAACAGAGTAGACAACAATACACACAATAACCAAAATAATGCAAAAGAAAATAACAGGAAGAGGTATCAGAATTCAACTCTGTGCAGGGAACAGTCTCAACTCAAGCTATTTCCTCTTCCTCTCTACATGCAAGGGGTGGACTACTAAGTGAAATGAGGAGGCTGTGGTCAGAAATGCTCAAAATATCAGCTTCTTTTGCTTAATTGAAATTTTTTGTCATAAGAGAATATAATTTTTTTAGCATTTGAATTAAAAAGTGACAATAATGTAAAAGAAAACAAAACAAAGCCTCCAAAAGGCATCAATAAAATCTAAAACAAAAAGAAAAGAAACAGTGTTCGAATATAGCACACCATGGATATTCTTAAAAGAGCACACATTTTCATCTTATATCTTCAAAAGTATAAAAAAGAATCTGTCGTTTATCTCTAAAATACATATCAGAAGTCATGTGTTTCTAGAAAATTAGAACTATTAATATTTATTATATATGTGTCACAATTTGGTAGGTAAAATACTCAGATAAAATTAATTATTGATAAATATGACTGGTTTTGTTAACAAAAAAAATCATAATTGGTTTCTCTTTACTTATGTAGGCATGAAATTTTTTAAAAATTGCTGTCATTTTCCCCAAACTCATTTACTCTTCCTCCCTATCTTATCTCTTTGGCCTATATTTTTTGCTGTTTCTTGTATTCAAGATTATTTAAATTAGTTCTTTGGGTTTTATGAAATAAAGGCAGCCACCTTGACCAGGAATGACAGACTGCTCAGACAATATGGCTAACAAATGTTAAATGCTATCCCTCTGTGGAGATAGATGTGGCAGACACACATGATGTGAGGGCAATTTGAAGTTAAAATTTTCAGAGTCATTTAACTGAATCTTTCACTAAATCCATGAGGCCAAACCCGGGGCTTGGAATGTAATTCCTCCCTTACTTTTGAATCTCGAATCTTTACCTTCCTTTAAGGCTCAGTTCAGGTTGTGTCCTTCCTTGATTCTTTATTCAATGGTGCCTCTTCCTTATTAAATTACTTTTAATTTACTTGTCTGTATACATGCAGCATTTTTCAGGAGAATAAGGATTTCTTGAGAGCATTTTTCTTTCATTTTTGTCTTTTTATCCCCAATCCCCACACAGTGAGTGGTCTGTGCCAAACAGTTATTTAGTGAATGTTTGGAGAGTATAGTTAGATAGTATAGAACAGACTAAAAGACTGAACCAAAAGAATAGTGATTGGTGTCAACCTAAAGGGTGGTCTCAATCAAGGTGCCATAGCATCTCATGTTTGGCTCTGTTCTAGTCAATGTTTCTATTATTTACTTGGATAAAGATATTGCTGACACACCTATCATGTATGTGGAGATCTTTAAGCTTGGAGAGATAGCCAATGTGTCTCAACAGGCTAAAGCTATGGAACAAAATACATCAAGATTAAGTTTCATGGGATACAGGCTAGACAGTCTTGGAATTAACATATTCAATGTAATGCATGTATGTGTATAACATCTTCTAGATCTTGGTTCACGTCCATCAAGGAATGGCTTATCTATTATTGTGAAAACTGGATTAAGCAGTTGGATGAGTCTTGCTAGAAATCCATTATCATATACAAGTCAGTGGACCTTGTCTTTGAATATGATGGTTTTTTTAAAATAGCGTCACATAACGTAGTTTGAGGAAGTGTTACCCTTATAATTAATAATTTTGTACCATAATTTTATTTGAAAATTATTTCAGGACATTAAATGAAAAAAAACAACAACTCAAAACAAGCAGTTACTTTGTCATAGATGTCAGTAATATTTTTAGGGTTTTATTTACGTCTTGATTGAAACAGCAAACTTCTTGAGTCTGCTTGAACACTAACTGAACTAGTGACTATTTAGATCATTAATGCCAACTCTGTATAGCTTAGATTTTTACATCATGTTCAATTCTTCCGTGTTGTGTAGTATAGAGCTAATATGAAATAAAACCTTCAGTGTCTCAAATCCTCAGTCAGGCCTATACTCTATCATGCGATTTTGTGATTTTATTGTAATTGTAACTTTTTAAATTTCTGTTGTAATCTAATACCATTTTGAGGAGGAACCTTTCTCCCTCCAACAATTTATGAGTTTAACATTTGGGATAGTGCTCATCACTAAGGAAGAATAGATAGTAAATCAAAATAGTGTGTGGACATCAGACATTCCTTCAGTTAATAAATATATTGTTTACCTGTGAGCCTGTGGAATAGCGTCCAGGAGTTCGAGAACCAGATGTTTTCCCTGAGCCAATGGAACTCTCTGTACTTTTGCCACTACAGCAATGTGTGCGTAGACATTTCCCATATTCTTTACGTACCTAACAAATTAAATATTACCTTTGGTTAGCAAGTAACTTTTTATCCCAGCTTTGGATTTAGATTTTTAAGAGTACAGGTTTGCATTTTTTAGAATCCTTTGTAGTCATCTCTGTTGTTTCTAATAATGTTAAAGTATTTTTGTTGGACACATGTTTTACATAAAATTTACTTTATCTATAACTGGAAAGCATATAATAATGTACAAAGAACAATCTTTTTTTTTAAAAAAAGCATATCCCTGTCCTCATTAGAATCTAGCAACCTCTTAAGTATATCAAAGGAGAACAAAGAAACCTAAAGTTTTCTTCTTCATAGCTTGCTATTAACATCCTGATGAATTTAATATAAACTGGCATATTAGTTTATTGAGGTACTAGAAGTTATTGTTTCTGGCAGTGGATTAGGGAGGAAATTACAAACAAACAAAACCCACCACATTTAAAGACAGAACATGGTTTGCTGAGATTTAATTTTAAACCTAATTTTTTTCCTTCTGTGTTTAGTATTTATGAAAGGTGCCAGACATACCCTTTCTAGAGATTATGATCTCTAGAGACTTTTGGGTTTCTTGAGCTGGGCTTTCCTGAACCCTGCCCCAAAACATATTTCCCCTTACTGCTTTAGGGTCACTGAAAAATAAGATCTTTTTTTTTCCCTATAGGATGGGGCTTGACAAATTTGATTAAGAACTAGGAGTAAGCCAAACAATTCAGAAAACACATGCATAAAAAAATTGTAAAAAACAACAACAACAACTTCCCACACCTTTCCGGATTTATATTTTAATGACCTGCCTCCCCTACTAAACAAAACAAAACAAAACTCTCACATGCTACCAGTGAATATTATGAATTAAAATTTACATGTATACAACAAATAAAATGACAGAATGCTTTAAGTACATGAGAAACACTAGGCTCTTCAGTTTGCACTAGTATCCTTTCCCCATCCTAATCTATGAAAATGAATGGAGGGAGTTCAGAACCTCTGACTTCACTTTGAATTGGGGTAGAAGAAAGAGATGCTAGCTTAGTCCTATAGTCTAGTCCAGGGGTGGGGAACCTGTGGCCTTGGGGCTACATGTGGCCTAGGTCCTTGGGTGTGGCTTTCTGACCAACTTCAAGTTTTATAGAACAAGTCCTTTTATAAAGGGGATTTGTTCTGTGAAGTTTGGATTTAGTCTAAGGACCGCACTTGAAGACCGAGAGGGCCACATGTGGTCTTGAGGCCACAGGTTCCCCAATCGTGGTCTAGCCCTATAGCTTCCCATCTAAATTATTCCCTGCAATCCCATTCCTCTGGCAGAACAAGAAAGGTGAAACTTCTAATCTCATCTCTTCCCTCTTCCAACCAGACACAGGTCCCTAACTTTCACATATTCCTTTCCCTATTTCTTCTTGTAAAATTTTATTATTTTTCAATGAATAAAAATCTCTTTTCTGTCTCTCCTTCCCTATCCCTCATGATGACAAAAAAGCAAAACAAAACCCTTGTAGCAAATATAGTTGTACAAAACTAATTCTTGCATTGGCCATGTCCAAATAATACACGATTCAATCTGCACCCTCAGTCCATCACTTCTCTAACAATAGATGCCTTAACTTTCTTTGTAAAAACCAATAGTTTTGTGTTTTTCATCTCTAATTGAGGCAGGGGTCACCTGGTAGAATAAATACTCAGGTAATCCTCCAGGGCCAGTTGAACTCAAAACATTGTGTTCCATAATGAAATTAATGGAACTGGGGACTAGGATATGTAGACAGCTAATAATAATAATAATAATAGACACATCATATTTATAGTTTATAAAGCTTTCCTCAAAACAAACTTCAGATACACAAAATCTGAGTAATGTTCTCCCCATTTTATAGAAGAAGAAACCAATTCAGACTTGTCAATGCTAAAATGAGAACCCAGGTTTTTGTGACATCAAGTCTATTCCTTTTTAATTTTTTTTTACTGTGTGCTTGCAGAACTAGTTTAATTACGGAATCATAAGCACAGAAATTGTAGGAATAGTAAATACCTGAAAAGATAATTTCATATGTGGTCCTGACTCCGAAAAGAAAAATATCTAATTTTTTTTTCTGGCAAATCTCAGTCTTGTTTAGAATTTAATGTACTTTGCTAATACTTGTCAATAATTTTATTTTCATGATAATCTTTAGTATAGCATAAAAAAATAGAAAGACAGCATGAAGGACTAGACAGAAGGACAGCCTTGAGTCAAAATGACCTGTGTTTAAGCTCCATCTCTAAATGTGCTTAGTATAGTACCAGGCAGTTACTAGGTAGATAATAAATAGGCCCTTAATAAATGTTTATTGAATTGAAATGCTAGGTGACCATGGGCAAGACCCTTAATTTCTCAGAGCTGTAAGCAATTCTCTTAACTCTGAGATAGAGATGAGTGGCCCATTTGCATTACTGGCAAGAATTTCCACAAAAGGAATTCCGTATATCAGTGAAATCATAGTTCTTGTTTTCCCAAAAAGAAATAAAAAGATAAAAATGATACAACATGGCTCTATTTTGCAAGCAATACTCTGTTGAGTGACAGACTAAGTAAGGAAATCTCTCTGGAGGGGCTTGAGCTCATTTCACATAATCTCAGAATCATAAAGGACCTCAGAAGCATTTACTCCAACAATGAATGAAAAAAAGTCCCCTTTGCCACATACCCCCAAAGTGGTTATCTATCTTTTTCTTGAAGACTTTTTGTGAAAGGGGAACTCACTATTTCCTAAGGTAGCTTATTCTTCTTCTAGATAGCTCTAATAGTAAAGAAGTTTTTTTATTTTTCTTTGTATAAACCCAAATTTGCTAAACATTGATTCTAGTTCTGTTACTGGGGTCATGCAGAAGAAGTTAGATCTCTCTTCCAAAAGTTGAAATGTTCAATGTATACTAAAAACAACATAGCAGTATTTTTGTGTCAGTGAAAAACTAGAACAAACTAGATGCTCATCAATTGAGAAACAGCTGAAAAATTATGGTATATGAATGAAATGGGATGTCACTTCTCTCTCTTAATTAGTCCCTATTTATTCTATCTATCTGCTTGTTTGTACACATGTTTGCCTGTTCTATCCCCTATTAGATTGTGAGCTCCTTGAAGACAGGGACTGTCTTTTGAGTCTTTTTGAATCCCCAGTGTGTGTTAGGCACTTAAGAAATGTTTATTGACTTGAGTCCCTACCCCAAGTTTCATCTTATGATAGTAAGCTCAATGATCCAGCCTGTCAAGTTCTTTTTGAATATCGACCACCATCCAATGTGTTAGCTATCCCTCCTAGCTTTATGGCTTTTCCACATTTGGTAAATATTCATCTATGCTTTTATCTAAGCCACTGATAGAAATGTTAAAGAGACCAATGCCAAGAAGAGATCTCTGGGGCATTTTACAACCTACCAAGTTGACAATGAATCACTAATAATTACTCTTTGGATGCTGCTATTCTACCAGTCCCAAAGTCACCTGATTGTTTATAGTCTAATCCATATTTCTTCGTTTTCCACAAGAAGGCATGAAAGTCCTGTCAAATATTTGGTCAAAATCTAAGCAAACTACATCTGTAATATTTTTTGTGATATAACAGCACAGTCATCTTTTCATGACAGGAAGAAAGTTTAGTCTAGTATGACATGTTCTTAATGAATTCATGCGGTTCTTTGCAGCTAGAGCTTCTTTTCTAGACAACAGTCACATAGAATGAGCAAGCGTGATGGGTTGTGATCTATATTATTAGAATCTCAAATGGATAAGACCAAAACTTCATTTGAGTATTTGAGTTGAAAAATCTTAGCAAGACAAGATCACTTTCAGCTGTATGAGATAGGGAAAGCCTTAGGAAGGAAGTAAAGGATTTCAGCAACTGAGGTATGGAACTACAGGTATAGGGGACAGCCAGGGAGGGCAGGCATGATGAGATTAGTAAATAGCTTGTCATTCAATTTGCTCAGAATGCATAATGCATGAAGTGAGAACATCACTGCATCTGAAGAACTGAAGAGGCCTACCACATAGAGGGCAAGGGAAAGTGTCAAGTGTGAACAAGCTGGAACATATAAACAAAGGAAAGAAATAAGAATATAGGCAAAAAGAACTTCATGACAGAAAAAATCATGGGATGGTTTTCTGTCAAGAATGACAGGTGGATGGTCAGAGTGCCAGTGATGTAAAACAAGGCTGGAAATGGAAGTTGCAACATGATTGTGGAAAGCTTTCAAAAGTAGACTAAGAATTTTTTTTTTAAATATCCAAGAGACAATGCTTGTTTTCAGGCAAGGACATGACATCATTCATGGAAACTTATTACTGAATTTCTACAGGAGTTCATCCCCTTAAATCCAGTAGAGAGAGGGGAGGAGGGGAAAGAAAGGGAGAGAGAGGGAGAGAGAGGGAGGGAGGGAAAGAGGGAAGAAGGGAGGGAGAGAAGGAGGGAGGGAGAGAGAGACAACGTGAGAGCGAGTGAGCTTTTTTTTTTGTAGCAGACTCAGGGAGAAAGATCTGGAAAGTGATTATTTGGTAGTCATGGGGGTAAAACATCTAGTTTTCTATAGCATCTTGAGGGCAAGAATGCTGGTTTCCATTTCTCTTATCTCTTCTCAGAGTATCAAGAAGTTTGGTCTTTGAAAAAAGAAAAACAACTATAATAACCTTTATTATGAAGCCACTCAAACCTAAAATCAATTGCTATACTGGCCAGGGAAGCCTATAACTAGCATGATTACAAGGTTCTATTGAAAAAATATATATGCATATATATATATATATATATATATATATGTTATAATTTTATATAATTTATATGTATAATTTTTTTCACCTTCCAGAACTGGCAATGTCACTAGGCCTTAAAGGCATAGAGTGGGGGAGGGGGAGAGGGCAGAGAAAAGAGGCCATCTTAGAATGTTTTCAGCTTCCAAAGAAAGTTGCATATTTTGAACCACTGAGCAAAATCACCACTATGAAGCCTTGTGTTGACATATTACTCATTGCATAATCAAGTCTACTTTAATTTGCTGATATTTTATTTTAAACACTAAACATATGATCAAGAAATTATTTAAAAGAAGAAAAGAAAGATGACTCAAATGACATGTCCAGAACCATAGTCATTTTTTACATTTTTTACAATTTTCTTATAGATTGCCATAAAACAGCTCTTTGAGTGCTTGATCGTTTATGTAATCAAATCTGTTTGTTAATGCTAAACTGTGCCTTAATTGACTTTAAATAGCTGGCCACCACTCCATGTTATTTCAGTGTGAATATTTTCTATAACATGGATGGCAGGGAGGAGGATTCTTTTTGTGAGAGCTGCTATTGCTCCAGACTGCCAAGTCAGGAGAACAACTATCTTGGACACATCCCAGTAGAGAATGAAGAAAAAGAAATTGCACCAGATAAGCAAACATTACTAAATACTTATTTTAAATAAAGATCTTTATGAGAAATCTTAGTCACAAAAGCATATAACTTACATATTAAGAAAGAGACAGAATTGGGAGGGTTACATGTTCTTGCATTGTAAAAACAATAAACTTAGATCAGCAAAAATGTCAAACTTTCAATAATTAAACCACCTGAAATTTCTTGAATTAAACAATATATGAATGGGTGTACTAGAATAAACATAATGAAATTTCAGCAGATAATTCAAGAAGCTTTGCATCTACTATTTGTGTGTGTGTGTAAGTTTAAGTTCATTAGGTACTACAAATTGCCCAAGTTGGAAAATTAGCATTTCTTATTTTTTTTTAATGTATATGCACTGATATTGAGTTCTATTCCTGACTTCAGTTATAAAAAAATCACCAAAATGTACACCTTATTCATATGAAATAGAAGCATACAAGAATAGGCCATGTAGTATTCTGAGTTACTTGATATAACTGTTACATCTTAAATTAAACTCACGACATACTGATACATAAGTATGTGATCATTTTAAATAGGTGCTATAAGTGGAAAATGTTATATAGAGCAAAAAACAATGAAAAAAGTATTCAATCCATAGGTTCATTTGTATTTTCTACAGAGGTGCAAAATCTGTTCCTATTTACTATATTGTCAGATTTTTACAAATCAGCAAAAAGACTGACTTTAGGGGGAAAATAATGTATATTTACTTATAAAATCATACAACACAGCAACAAGTAATGTTTGAAATTTTTTAAAGTGTATTTTTTAAATACAAAATTTTTTTTGCTCATTTTTTCAGACTTGTATTGGTTAAGCATCTGACAGTATCCGCCTGAATTCATAGGGTTAAGTAAATCTGACCCTCTATAAGTAAGCTTATAAAAACTAAATTCATGGTAAAATAGAATCTGTACTAGTGAACATCATGGCATAACAGATATCCCTTTCCTTGCCAAGATCTTTCAACAAACGGTCTACACTTGCTCCCTTTATTTCCACTCCACTAAGTCACTCCTTAGCTCCTTGCCACCTGGCTTTCATTCGACAACTACAGCTTTTTCGAAGGGTTCTTATGACTTAATCATTTCCAGTCCTACATTTGCAGTTATCTATTACTACCTGCTTCCAATCAGATGTCCATCTAACACCTCAATTCAATATTACCAAAATTGAACATATGATCTTTAACATTCAACTAGATCCCTCTCTGACTTCTGTCAATGGTACAGTTTTATTTCTACAATCCAGCTTCGAAACTTTAGCATTATGTTTGATTTTCTTTCTCCTTTCTTCCCTATACTGAATTAGGTGTCAAGTTTTGGATATTCTCTGAGGCCTTCATGAATTCCTCGGCTGTTAGGGTTCCCATTCTGTACCCTGTTCCCCTGGCTTTTGCATTTACCTTTTTTTAAATTAAAAAAAATTTGGTATTTACTTTATATAACTACATTGGACACCATAAATGCTAGTTGGCTGACTAACCATTTCTGTCTTCTTCCTGTCACCCCTCACCCGCCCACCCACCCACCTACATACAAATATTGTCTTTCTTGTTGGTTTAATCATCTCAGGAAAGAAGGACCAAAGGAGATGCTTCGAGTAGGAATACAGGAGAAACCAAATTAGACAATGGCTTTAAACTGAGTCTAGCATATAACAGCTGATTGGTCAGTTCTCATCCCTCTTACTTTCCCTCTCCCCACTTCGCATTTGAGGACAGCGGCCTGACAAACTCACACTGCTTGGAACTCAAAGTATTTATCAACATGAGAAAGTTGTTGATTCTGAGAACCTGCTTGGATTTTGTGGTCTTTCGTCTTTCCTGATATCTCTGACCTTAAACTGCAGTTTTTATTAGTGCCCTCTGGCCAGCAATTGAACAGTGAAATATATACCAATTTGCCTCCTTGCTCCAGGTGCTAGGTCTTTCACATTATCTTAGGGTATCCTGGGACTTGGGTAAAGGGCCTTCTTTCCTAAGGAAATTGTCCCTCAACAATCTTATAAATACCTAGTTATGTTCAAGTCAGTCCCCTGCTTAGAAAAAAAAAAATAAAGTTTGATGCTTCACTATTTCTTCTTGAGTAAACTAACAGAAACACAGGATGATAACTTTAGAGATGGAAGAGATCTAATTTAAGCCAACTTCTTCATTTTACAGTTTACGGAAGCTGAGGTCCAGAGTGGTGAAGTGATTTGCTCCAGGTCACACAAGTAAATCCTCTGATTAAAGGTATTCAGACTCCAAACCAGGGTTCTTCCCATTGCATCACACTGTTTGATTCCTCAGCTTGCCATTTGTAACCTTTCTTTCTAATCTTATCTCCCACTATGCAAGTTCCAGCTCAAGTGAATTACTACCCATTCCCCAAATATATGTCATACTGTCCCACTTCCCAAAATTTGTTCATACAATTCTCTCCTAGAATATCATCCACTTGCCAAAACCTTCTCCGTCTTTCAAAGCCAAATCAAACACACCTTGTCCATAAAACATTACTTGAGCTCCTGATTTAAATATGCACTTGCCCTCGCCCTCCTCCAAACTCTACATGATTTCATTAATATTTCTCTTACAGAACTGAAAGTGTTCTGCCTTTTATTTCAGCTGGTTTCTTTTTCCCCTTGTCCTTAGGGGAAAGTAACTTGTCTTTTCTCATTTTTGTACTGACCACAATGCCTAACACAATGTCCTTGGTTATAGACGACATTAAATATTTATAGAACTGAATCGAATTTTTCCAACCAAATCTAGTACACCATTGCCTCAGTGCTCATTCTGAAAATCTCTGTGGACGTTGTCAATGCTAAGCACTCCTTTCTTGAAATTCTCCCTTCTCATGATTTCTGTTCCACTACATTATTCTGGTACTTCTACTTTTCTGACCACTCCTTTCCGCCTTGTTTCATATACAATTGATTTTTCTTCCTTCATACCACTAATACTGGTCATATTCTAGGGTTTTGTTTTTGTTTACCTACTCACCAATTTTAGTTTTAGTTGTTTTTTTTGGGGGGGGAGTGGGGGAGTCATCTACCCCTATTACTTTAGACTCATTTTCTTCTTGATGAATCCCAAGTTTATTGATGTGACACTTTGCTAAGCTTCTAATATTGTATCTCCATCTGTCCCTATTATATTACTCTTTATGTTCAGAATGAACTTGTTTTCCTCACAAATTGGTTCCCTCTTTTAATTTTTCTTATCATTTTGCTGCTAACAATAGTCTTTCACTTTCCCAAACTCTAAAATTTACAGATTAACTTTAACCCATCCATATCTCTAATTCCCCTACATCTTGCTGGTATCTTAATTTATCTTTTTTATTTTCTATTTTTTCATTCCCACTGACACAACTTTAGTGCCATCATGTTATTAAATTACTATATGTACTCTAGCCTCTACCCTCCTAGAATCTGCTTTATATACTACTGCCATATTACTTTTCCTAATATAGTAGCTTCATTATGTCATTTAAAAATATCTCCCCTAATGCTCATCACAACTGCAATCAAACTCTTCTATAACTGGCACTTCCTTACTTGATTGATTCACTAACTTCCAACAAAAACAAACAAACAAACAAAAACCAAACCCTTTCATCCAGGTAGGATAGTCTTTTTACTGTCCCCTTTACATGCCAAACACATTCAGGCCTCTGTGACTTTTTTTCATGACATTTCCTTGGTTAGAAGACCATTCACTATCTTCTTTGTCATTAATGTAACTTAGCCCAGAGTGTGATGAGCCAAAATAGGAAAAGCTGGTTTTGAGAATCCAGACAAGTGACCCTGGTTAATAAAAAGTTGAGAATCTATCTAAACATGTACGTATGTGCAACAATTTGCTATTCCAGAGTCATGCCTAGGAAAATGAGTCTAAAAAATAGATCCCAAATCTGGAAATCAGGTACAAGGGAAAGGACAAATAAAATGGTAGGTCCTATTAGCCAAAGACTCAATAGGGTTAGTAAGTTGGAGACACAGGGAGGTGGAAATGTTGATCACAACATAGGCAGACCATTAAATCTTCATACACTCAAATGACAGGAAATTGGCAGATACCCATGACAGTCAGTAGTCAGTATCATGGTAATCTGGGAACAGATGCTGGGAAGACATGAAAGTTTAGAGACCGAAATACAGAGGCAATAAATCTAGCCCTTAAAATATGGAAGTGAGAAGTAAGAAACTAAGTCACTGAAGGTCATGGTGTCACAGATTTAGAGTTTGTAGGATCATCACATTTAAATCTCCCAATTTTACAGATGAGAAAACAGAGGCCAGAGAGGTTAAGTCTTTGTATCCCTCCCATACAGTACTGTGTCTAGTACAGAGTAGGTGCTTAATAAATGCTGTTGATTGATATATTTTACAAGGTTACATGGGTAGTACATAGCAGAGCTGGGATTTGAACACAGTCCTTTGGCTATTTTAACACTATTAGGAAAATTGAGCCTATTAAGGGAAAAGCAGGACATTTAACTACTGGCCCACATCAGAGCAATAGTACCTGGAGAGGTGGAGAATTAAGTAAAGAACCTAGTAACAATAGCGCCAGAAGATTTGATATGAAGTCAGCAAGCTACTGACATAAAGCTCCTTTATTTCTCCCAAGTTTATCACTAAGGTTGATCCCGCCATCTGAGACTGAGCTGGTGCAGGTTGGGCTCAGTTGCAGCTGCCAAGATTAAAAGGATATGAAGGTAGGGAAGCAAGGCAGAACGTTTTCCTCTCTATCTACTCATATGCCCTTAAAGTACTAGTTTTCCATGAAGCCACTCACAGTATGACACTTAAATTCTGCACCAAATAATCTCTAACCTAACCTTTCTTATTTTTTCTTGTTTATGTCTTAATTATTCAGCAATATTGTATACTCTATCTTAAATCTATTTCTTTTCAGTGAAACATTTTTGAGGTAATACAATATAGAAATATTCAGAGAAGTAACTGGTCTTTGACTTTCACTAGTGAAAATTACAATTATAACATGTAATTAATCAAATTGATCCAAACAACTACAGTGGCAGAAATTAGAGCCATGATATATTAAATGGTACCATCCTAAAAAATGAACAAATTTGACATCAATGGGTATTTATAGATTAATCTCTAGAAACATACTTCTTGTTATTCAGTTATTTTTTAGTCATATCCCACTCTTTGTGACCCCATTTGGGGTTTTCTTGGCAAAGATACTGGGGTGGTTTTCCATTTTCTTTTTACAGATGAGGAAACTGAAGCAGAGTTAAGTGACTTCTCCAAGGTCACACAGCTAGTGTCTAAAGCTAGATTTAAACTCAGCTTTTCCTGACTCCAGGCCCAACACTTTATCTACTGTGCCACCTAGCTGCCTTAGAAACATATTTACTAAAAAAAAAACTTATCAAATTATTATAGTCATACAAGACATATATAAAATACTGAACTAATTTTTCTTAAATGTATTTTATTTGTTTATGGTAATTTACTTAGATGATTAAAATGAATACAAACAAATATTCTCTATATGTGTATATATACATATACATATATGTATGTACATATATGTGTGTGTACATATATAATATATACGTACACATACACACATATATATATATACATACACACACACATATATATATACACACATGTATATACACATATATATATATACATATATATACACACACACACACACACACACACACACACACACAGTATTCCAGCTATTAGATAATAATAAATAAGTATACTTTGGTTTGTAATTAAAAGTAAAATTAAATACTTCAAAGTAACACTCAAGTATTTGAAGGCCATTTCAACATAAAACACTTTTAAAAAGTGTCAAATTAGACTGCAAACTCACTTCTTGAATGTGACTTGAGCTTAAATAATTTTCAGCCTGAAAGTAATTCATATTTTTGGCTACAACTCTCAAGGATATTTTTGGTAATGCAAAATAGTTTGTGATTTGTGTTGGTAGAAGAAGTATCCATTCTAACAAAATACTTCAAATAATTATGTGTGTATAAACATATAGGAAGATACAAATATATAATTATATAGAGATATATGTATGTACACTAAGCAAAAATGGCATCTCAGTGTAAGCTCTCTGTGGCAATTAGGTTCTATATGAATCTTAATGATAATGGTGGTGATTTATGAATTTATTTTAAAAACCTTAATTTAGTGTAAACGTTGCCATTTACTCTCCATTTTCAATACAAACAATGCATAAGGGGCAACGGTATAGTCTGATTTCTCTTTATATGGAGATCAAGGCCCAATGTTTACAATCTTTAAAAGCATATCTTGAAATCAAAGAAATTTTTAAACTTTCTCAATCTTTTTAAATAACAAAAAAACATAAGCAATGAAAAGAAACAAATACTTGTCAGCTAACTCAAAAATATAATTTTTGACTAATACATTTAAAATAAAAGTAAACTGGAACTTTGCAATGTATTAGTCTTACTCTGAAACTGAAGACTTATACTTTCTTGTCAATGAAAATGACTGCATTTATTAGTGTTAATAAGCATTAGCAAAATTAAAAGGGAATATAATTTCCTAGAATACATTCTTAATGCCTAGTTTCCTCTAAAGTTATAAAATGTTTAAAAAATTCTATTTAAAAACAGAACTTCTAGAACTTCATAATTTGTAGTTAAAAAAAAAACCCTGAAAATACCACTTGCATATAAAATCCTATAGTTATAAGTAAGGTCTAGAATAAGAAAAAAATCAAGGAAGATCTATAATGGTATGCTTGACAACCATAAACTACATCATTTTTATACACAACTGGAAAAGCTAGCTTACCTTTTTCTGAAGAACACAATGGAAAATGAATATAAACATTCCCTGTAGAGAATTGAAAATGGTGAAGAGATACGCCATGATGACTGTGCTTTCATTAATATACATAAGTCCAAAGGCCCAGGTCAGTCCTAACAGGCAGAGAAGAGCTATTGCACCTATAACCCATGACCTGAGGAGAGAAAGGGGAAAAAATTATTAAAGGAATCATTCTTGGATCATTACAGCAACAGCACAGCAACAATGTAGACACTGAAATGTGTATGTTTTGATAAATTTAATCTATGAAATATGTAAGACAGGTAGCATAAGCACTCTAGGATTTTAATGCAATAACACACATCTTCAAGTTTGAGAAGAAATACACATGAAAATGTTACAAACACAGAAATTAATCCAACACAAATGTGTATACATTGCTTATGTATGTATCATGAATGCAAATGATATGCAGATGTGGATTTGGCAAATGGTAAGGAAAAAGTTTATAAAGATAGGTGAATTTCATTGGTTTCACTAGGTTGATAGCCTGACAAATCTCACCAAATCATCTTTACACTATTTTTTTTGCCTGTATTTTCCTACTTTTTAAAAGCGCCCCTAATGTCTGTTAAAATGTATTTATTTATTTCTCAATCTCTGTTTATTGATACAAATACAATGTATGCTAGAAGGAAATTATGTGTGTGTGTATACATTATACATATATATATATATGTATGTATGTATGTATGTATGTATGTATGTATGTATGTATGTATATATATTTAAATATCTGACTGAGTTTTAAAGATTTTTCCCAATCCTAGAGTCAGACAGAAAAACTGCTAAGTGTCTAGGGACTTGAGAGACTTTAGTCATAAATGCAACTACAGTTTCTATTCCAGATAATTATCTAAGAATTACTTACTGCTTTGGATGCAAAAAAAAAAAAAATCCATATTGGTTCAGATGACCTTGATTTTGGTAGTCAGACTTTTTGCCTATTATTAGAAGTAATGGTCAGGTGCCAAGGAACCTTCACCCTTGTGTGAACTGTTAAGTCCCATGTAGCAAGATGAAATGAGGGAAATGAAAGGCGAAGGACATTTATTATGTGGAGTACACTGGAACAGAAACCAGTGCCACAGCAATAGCTTCTTGTATTATAAACTCCTGCCTCGATGCCATACATGATTGTTACTTGTAACTATTCTCATGCTTCTGTAGAGGTCGTCAAAGTCTTCAGATCTCTGGTCACATTGCTCTTGCACATAGCATGAAAGAGAGCCCCTGGTAATAAAAACAGACTCCCTTTCACCTCACCAGAGAATCTTGCTAAATGATTTTGTATCTCAACAAAGTCATGTGGCTATTTCACCTTTTTTTTTTTGTTTTTGTTTTTGGTAAGCAAAGTTTCTCTAAATGTCGGTGACTGGCATTTCTTTAAAGCTGTCTACTTTCCTTCCACTTCAGCACAGATAAAGTTTCCCATTTGATTTGTAGCTTTGCAGATAGAAATCAAACCATATATGATATGCTGCAGTTGCATTCAATGACATCTCTATGCTGGGGAAGACAGAGACTAAAAGTATTTTTGAATTATGAAGGGTATTCATTTAAGGTGAGATAACCTGGAAATAGTCTTTTAAAAGTGAAAAATAAAATAAGAACAGCAAGAGGAATCTCAAGTTTATGTAACAGTAATTTTGTGATATATAAGCAAGAAAAGCTAAACTTGGAATAGCCATTCTTAGCATACAGTCTAAGTTTACATTTTAATTGTTCAAAGAAAGTATTAGTCCATGTTGAAGAAGTTCAAAGGTTAAATTTAAGATGAGCTTTACTATATATATATATATAATATATATATATATATATATATATATATATATATATATATATATAATGTAGGCTAGAAAACACAAAATGTGAATAAATTCTTTAACTGAACATTGGTGGAAATGAGAAAAAAATGTTGAAATGAGAATGAAGAATGGTCAATTATTAAAATCTCGTAACAATTTATCTCAGCTCTTTTACTTTTTTTCCCCTTTACTCAATCAGAAACTAGATCAGATTCAAATTTTAACTGCATGCTAAATTTAATTTGTTTAATTAAGAAAAGTTAAACAATTATGGTATAGTGAATCCATATAGTTTGGCTTATGAAATCATATTTTTTTCAGCTATCCTTTTTCTCATATTTATATAACTGCACTAAATCCCAAAGGGATTTTCTTATTATATCCCTGAATTCAGTCAAATGAGAGCTGCTAGGATAAACTAATAGTCTCATAGAAGTGACCAATGGGACAGATGAAGAGAATATTCATTATGTGAAAGCAAAGATTCTACTTGGATTTAGAGCAAGGACAGTGTGAGCTATTCAACATTATTACCCTGTAGAAAACAAACTGTAGAACAGAGGGGTATAGTTGTATCAAAATGCAATGTGCTTTGGCTTTAAAAGGGAAAATAAGCAAAATTCTGATTAAGTAAAAATGGCACTGCACAACAATGAAAACAAAGGACTCTTCACCAGAAGAACAAACTGAAAGTTTACTGCAAAATTAAGCTTGCATTCTCAGTCTTATTTTGTTGTTTTAGGAAAACAAATCTTAGAGTACAAAGAGTAGTTTGTTTTTAGAAATTTAGCTTGTTGTTTCAATATATTAGTACAGACTTTAATTTCTGCTCCAGATATTTCTTTTCTTTTTAATCACGGGTGTTTTTCCCCCTTGGAAAAAAAATTAGTCTCATTAATCAAATTATAGGAAATGAAAAAATAGATCTAATTTGTGACAATTCTTTGATTTTATTCTGAAGGGGCCTTTTTTCCTTTTTCTTTCTTTTTTCTTTTAAAATAAAATATGGTGTATTTAATTTAGCAGATTCTCATTAGTGTAAGTAGAAATTAGGCCACTTCATACTCATACGATCACTTTAACAAACTACCACTCAAATCACATTAACAACTGGAAATCCAAAATGAAGGCCAAACATGGACAACAACAACACGTATGGATGCAGACAGAGGGACATATCACAGATGAAAGAAAAAGCCATTCTAAGCATAGCAAGTCTGTACCACATGAAATGACAATGGCTATGACTGTGTCACTCAGTTCAGGTGGTATCCAATTGAAACATGGGAAGCAGAATTGTTTGGCAATACACCTGCAGTGTGTTTACTCTGCACATAAGCTGTATGCCTAAGTGTTTTCCTGCACAGTTTGCTCTTCTGCCTCAAGGTGAATGACAGAAGTCTTAATGGTTTTCCAATACTGATTTGACAGCTGGTTCATGGGACCACACTGACAAATGAAATTTATCAGCCATTCAGGTCATTCTTACTTGATGAAGGGTCTGTTATCCTCATAGCTAAAGAATGCATAGACATAAAGACAAGAATACCAACATTAGCATATACTGACTTAAGGCATTTCATATGAAAAAATACCCCAAGTTCCCCAAGTTTCAGTCCGTTCCAACCTCCTAAAAAGCATCAAAGCCAGCCCTGGTACATCTACAAGGTAAATTCTAAAGTGGAAATATGATATCTTAAATATTAACAATTTTAAAAAGTTTCACATATATACATATTCTTCATGAAAACATTTCTAGAAATCCCAATATGTCTTTGGTCATGTGTGCATACAGCCTTCTTAACAGAGATATTTAACTTCTGATGAGATCACTTTTCTTTAGAGAAATCCAATGTCAGAGTCCTAGAAAGGCTTAGAGTACACTTAAAATGACAGACTCAGTGGTACCTTAGGCAAACTTACACCATGATATCAGTTGGTGTGATTACTTCATTATGGATATCGTGCTTTTAAATAATTTTACCTCTGATTATTAGCTTATGTGTTAAACCTGAACATTATCTTCTTTCAAAGATAATGGATTTAGATTATTTTTTTTTTCTCTTGGGAGAGGCAATCGAGATTAAGTGAATTGCCCAAGGTCTCAGAGCAGACACCGAATTAGAACTCAGGTCCTCCTGACTCCAGGGCCGGTGCTCTATGCACTGTGCCACCTAGCTGCCCAGAATTAGATTATTTTAAAGCCATGTCTGTGATGGAAAAATTAGGAGGGGGGGAGGGGAGGAAGGGGAGGAAAGAGATGGCCTATTCGTTTTCAGTTTGATAAGGGAATGTTGTATAGTAATATATAACTAGGCGAAAAATAGATAGGGGAGAAAGCCATATATCCCACCCAGAAAAATATTTTTAACTCCCGTGTTTTCAGGTCTGGATGACTCCGAGGGTTTTGCTTACTGGTTATAAAAAAGGGGACAGAAAAAGAAACAGAACCACATTCTCCTATTTATTTCCCACTTCATAGAGCTGGATGGTAATGGTAATCACACTACATATTGAATAAGTATCCATATTATGCATACACTACCAAAATACACTGTGAAGGTCAAATGTTGATCCTATTCACAAATTAATTGATTCTATCCTGTAACTGATTAAGTCATGGTTCTTTTCTCTGAACTTAGTTCAGAAATTCAGCTGGCCTATAATGAATTAAATTTAGAAAAGCAGTTCTCTTGGTAATCACTTTTATTTTTGCCTTAAAGAAATTTGCTGTCCTTTGAGGATGTGAGTAAGCACCAGGGAATCTAGTCTAGTATCTTTATACCACCAAGCTATCTTTCAAGGATGTCTGGTTTGCTCTCCAAAGAAGTCTAGGCATTATTTGTAACCCTGCAGGTAGACTCAAACAATGAACATTTCTTAGTCACAGAAAGGAAAGAGGGTGTTGTTGCTAGCCACTCCTTCCTAACTTCTAACCAATCATATTGTCCCCCACACTTCAGATATGTAACCAGTCATGTTGTCCTCACCTCCATGAGGACACCTACCCTATAACTAATTATATTATTTCGTCATTTACCCTGTTCTGTTCTTTGTTCTAATCTTATAAAAAGGAACTGAGTATCCCAACTCAGGGTCTTTGGCTTAAAACTGAGGCTACCATTGACCCAGTATGTTGGCAGGTACATGCCCTACTAATAAATTGTTATCTTGCTCAGAGAATATCTACTGAATTTCACTGACAACAACATTGAGGACATATCTGTACAACATCTCTTTAAAGATACATGTCTGTACAATAAGATGTGAGATTTAATACCAAAATAATAATATGTAATCTTCACTTTCCAGGATAATGGAATTTCAAGTAAGATCATATTGACAATTTAGGAAATGGGGCCAAAAGGAAAAAAAACCAAATCTTAGCTCTCTGATTAATAGATAAGTACATTTAAGTGCTTTTAATAATAATACTGGACAAGGAGAGTGTGTACAAATAATAGGCAGGGAAAGTACGTCAACATGGGAAAGGCAAAGTTTTTTGATAAACATCATCATGGAAGAAGCGCATTTTCAGATGTTTAAATGAGTTCCTTTTGGATGTCACAAACTTGATGTCCCATGGACACATTAAACTCAAATTGTCTAAAACCAAACTCATTATCTTTTCCCCAAAATCTTCCCCTCTTCTGAACTTCCTAATTATTGTCTAGGGCACCACAATTCCCACCCATCACTCGTTCCCATGACCTTGGTATCATTCCAACTTCTCATTCATATTCACTCCACACATCTGACCAGTTGTTAAGTCTTGTCATTTCTACCTCCCCATATCTGTCCTCTTTTTTCCACTGACACAGCTACCATCCTGATGTAGGTCCTTATCATCTGGCACATGCACCTGCAAGAGTCTGCTAGTGTGTCTCCCTGCCACAAGCCTCTCCTATGCATTGTCCACTCAGCTGCCAAAGTGATTTTCCTAAAGCTCACATCAGATGTCAACCATTCTCTCTTTCATAAATAAACTTCATCGGTTCTGCCTTCTTATTACCTCCAAGATCAAATATAAAATCCCCTGTGTGACTTTTAAAACTCTTCACAAATCTGCCTCCTTCCTAATTTTCCAGTCTGTTTGTACTTTACTCCCCTTGTTGCATTTTACGATCTAACAAAGCCTGCCTTCTTGCTGTTCCTCAAAGGCCACTGTGTATCTCAGCTTAGTACCTCCAAGCCCTTCCCCATCCCTGGAATGCTCTCCCTACTCACCTCTGCCCATTGGCTTTCCTCAAGAGTCATCTCAAATCCCACCTGCTACAGGAGTCCTGCCCCTCCACCCCCCCCAGTGCCTCCCACTAAGATTCCCTTCTTTTTATTATATGTACAACTTGTATGAAAGAGGTTGTTTGCAAGTTATCTCCTTCACTAGAATATCAGCGCCTATGGGACAAAGAACATGCTTCTGTCATTCTTTGAATCCCTAGACCTCAGCACAGAGTCTGGCACAAAAAAAAACAATTAAGAAATGCTTGTTGATTGATTGATGGCATTGGCCAGATGTAATAGAAAACTGTGTACAAAGAGAAGCATTACTATCTCCTAATAGTTCCTTTTTCATTGCTGTGAAACATGCCTAGAAGTCACAAATTCCCGTCTGTTGATATTGATGTTATTTATTTATTTAGTTTCTGAAAAAATGGAATTATTCAATATTTGTCCTACTGTTTGCCTATTAGGTCAACGTTTTCTCTTAAACAATTTTGTTCTTAAAGCAGGGTCCCCTTACCACTTAATTTATACAACACAGCATCATGTAAAGAGGCGTACTTAATAGATGAGTTTTGGCTAATGAATATATCAAAGGTATTGTACAGATAATGCAAACTCAGGCGCAACAATTTTAAAGTACTCAGTTTCCATGAATCCACACCCTTCACTTATGTTTCATTTATATGTATCATTAGATACCTTTCCTAATTCTTATAATCTGTAACTCATGGAGAGACATACTTGAATCTGAATACCAACTAGAAATGAGGCTTATATCAGAAGCACACATGAACTGCAAAATTTTTTAAGGGAGGGGCATTCAATCCTTTGTCAATATCAATAAAAATTCACAGTTACCACTCAATATAAAAATTCCTGCTCCTGCAAAGGACCGACCATTCATTAATTCTTCTTCCAGAAAGACATAAATAATAGAAAGTGATTCAATACCTAACGATTATGAAAGGATAACTATAATATGCCAGCCCCTTCAATCATTTTGTCAGATTTTGTACTGATTTATAGCACCTGATTCTATAATCTTTCTCTGTCAACTCCTAATTAAATCAATGATAATTTTGTCTCTATAATAGAAAGTTATAATCACAATTGATTCAAAGTTTCTCATGATGTAAAGAGACATTGCACAGCTAGTTTCAAATCTTAATAGTTTTCATCCTCATGCAAGGGTGATTTACTGATAAAATTTCATTTAAATTAACTCTAGCTACAGGCTGATTAAACAAAACAAGCTCACTGCCTCTATTTTATTACTGCACAAAAACATGGACATAAATATATAAAGAGCTGAAAAGCACTTGGCACAAATTACTAAGAGCTCATAAGTTTTCCTAAATTTTATATGAAATATTTTGAAAAAAAGTAATTCAAACTTGTTGCCATGCACAAATTTCAAATTCATAAGTGAGCAAAAGCTTAGAACACATTAGTAAAAATGAAAATATAGTGAAATAAAAGAAGCATTACCTTAAACGTTTTCATCAACTGAATTATGTCATAGTGCATTACATTCTTAGTAATCCATAAAATTCTCAATATTATCCAAATCAATAGCTGTCTTTGGGGAAAAATAATCAAGAATGTACTTTAAAGTTTCTTGGAAATAATGCAAATATGATATAGCTATTTTGCACTTTTGCTGAAAATCTCAAAATTTTAAACAATTATACACCTGCTATCACTATTTCCCTTAAGTTCACTCAATAATAGTTCACTCAAGAAAAGTATACTGGGCTTTAATTTTATCTCCCTAAATGAGAAAAGGAGACAAAAACAGTATGTGAGTGAAGTATAGACGGAAAGAACTCTGGTCAATTTCACCATCTTCACTGAAGAAGACGAGACATTAGGGCATAAATGGTCACATGCTAGGTTTGGATTAGACCTAATGATCAACTTTTTCTAATGCAGTTGAAACATTTCAGTGGGTTACCAGAGAACATTGAGGGATTTCCTTCATGTAATTAAAAAAAAAAAAAGGATAAATGTACATCTCTTTGGGATAGTTATATGTGTAATACTCATTCAAATTGGTGCCTACCTAATCTTTCAAGCTCACGTTTACCAAGCCCTTTCTCACATAATAATGTTAGCTCATACATAATTCAATACTTTAGTGCATCTGTGATGTTGGTCCTCCTTCCAACAACACACTTTTGCTTTCCCGTCTTATGCAATTCTTGCACACACTCCCCAATAAATCTTTCTCAGAGTATCTACCCAACCACACTGGTGGCTATTTTCTAGATATTTAAACATTCACTGGGTACCAGTGAAAATTAAGACTGTCTACCTTTGATCCCTTACTCTCAGTATGTGAACAGCCCATTTTCTTTTTCTAGCCATACATTTCCTATATGATTATTATTCATGCAATCGTTTACATGTAAGTCTTCATTAATAATATGCTGCAGCCTACTTAACCTCACAGGTGTCTCCATTGCTCTTTGGTTCACCAACAATTGTGAGTCTTCCTAGTATATGTTGTTCCTTGATTTCCATTCATATAGCACTAGAACAACACTGGTGGTAGAAAAATGGCATTGTGTTGTTGCTTTCGTTGGATCACAGCTTGAGACCATTAAAAGCACTTTCCTGTTTCTTAGCAGCAATATAGCTGTCTCCCCTCTTCCTATTCTGTTCTGAGCATTGTCTACCTGAATTGGCAATCTAAAATAGTACACGGTTGGACCATTAATATAGCTTCATATCATAGTATGGGAAATATACATTCTTCATCCATTTTGTTTTTCCTAAATGCTAATTGTGCTTTTGGATAGTCATACATTTAATTGAAGAAATTCTTTAGTAATTTATGGCTTGATATATACAATGGAATATCACTGAGAGAATTATGGGAATTTAGTGAACCACACTGATTCCATCTTGTGACAATTCTGGAGCTAGCTCAGTTCCTATTCTAGTTAGTTATGGGTCTAGTCCAGTTTCTGTCTTCTGAGAAAACTACTGCATTGTTTGAACCTAGTCCTGTGTGGCTGGGAAGCTGGACCACCACTACCTGCTACTTAGAGACCCTTAACTAAGGACCTTGGTTGTATTGACCAGAAACCCAGTCAAATCCAAAGATTAATGCAAGGAGTTTTCTTACAATCATACAATCTCGAGCAACCCATATGTTGTATCCGAAAACTGGCCCCAAACTACTCAATCACTTATTGTTTGTTCCTTTCACTGAATACAGACATGTGGCAGGGTGGAGAAACACCCCTTTTTTCTGTTTTTTAGGGAATTGCATCTTTTTTTTTTCCTCCCAACTTGGAAAATCTTTTATCATTGTTCCATTTATAAAATGTATCCTGGTTTATATCTCGTTAATTGTTTTCTTTTAATACATAAAAATTTATCTTTCCCTGTATTCAGGGTCCAATGTCAAGCTGAGGAAGGCCTGGACCTTACTTGGTATACAGTTCATAGGTATTGGTTAATAAACTTATATGCTTGGAAGCTTAAACCTTTGTTTCCTTGGGTGTTTCATCTTTCACCTGCCATACATTGAAAACAATCAGGACTTCACAACACACGGCATCCTTCTATTTTTACTCTATGACACATAAGCTCCAAGAAAGATGCAACCGAGTACCTTTAGGAAGCTTACATTTCCTTGTTTCATAACTTACTTGATACTGAAAATCAGATCACCAGAAAAAAAAAACAAACAACTTATCACTGTCATTTCATCAATCAAGAAATCTTACATAATTTTAATATGTACTTGGGGGACATCTTGCTGGAGGAGGGGCTTTAAGGAAGCCTTTTACGCTATTGATTCAATGTATGTGTATTATAATTATAGTAAACTATATATATATATTAAGGTCTTCATGACTTTCAGTCAGTCGTCAACTTTGAAGAAGTTGTGTGACACACAATAGACAAATTGTTTGCAAAATCCTTCATGTTCCCTTCTCATATTTCTATCAAGGATGAAAATACTGATGTAGCTCATTCTTATAAAAAAAATTGTGGCAGTAAAAAACCATCTGGGTGGGTAATCACTATTATATTCTCATTTTTAAAAATGTTTTTTCTTGTTTTTCTAATCATTCAGTATCTTCTACCTCTTTCAATAAATTGTAAAGTAATTCTTCAGTGCTTTCAAAATTATGGAACTCACATCACAGATTTCTTCTGGGGGTAATTGGTCTGATCGATTTCTATATAATTCAATTAAACATGCAGTAAATTTAATGCATAGTCATCTTTAATATGACAACCATCTACTTTTGAAATATTCTTTCAGAACTTTTTAAGAAAAGTCAAAGATAAGATTTCATTTTGTGAAACAAAATATTTATCCCAGAACAAATTTTGGCACACAGGGTAATGATGAAAACTAAACTCAGAAGAATATGTTACCCCAAAATGGAAAATTTTCCCCCTTACATGAAAAAGTTAAAGAATCACTAAAATGCAAACAACAAAGCTAAGCCTAATAATACAAATAAAGGAGACGCTATGTTTTTTTCTTTGTGATCAGTTTACTTAAATTTTGAAAAATCTAAGTAGCTAGATGTAAGGACTTTAAAAAAGGCATATTCTTATTACTAATTAAATTCCTTTTCATCTTAGTAACAACAGCAAACAAAATGCTTAATGGGCTTGTCTTTGAAGTTTTTGAGAAATTTGTCACTTTGATATTCAAAGAACTTTTTATTGAAATAATATAAAAATAAATTCCCTTATTTTCTTTTCAAAACTTGGCTACAGACAATATGTCTTCTGAATTTTCAGTAAATTACTCTCAAACTTTAGTTTCCTAATTAATTAGTTTGTATCAGGGAGGGGAAGTAATCAAGGTATCTTATTTATTGATTTCTTCCTAGTCCACTTGAAACTATAAAATTTAAGAGCAGGTAGCTATATTTATTTATTTTTAGTTTTCAACATTCACTTTTATTAGATTTTGAGTTCTCTTCCCTCCCCTCCCTCATCCCCAGGATGGCGTGCAATCTGATATAGGCTATACATGTACAATCATATTAAACACATTTCCACATTAGTCTTGTTGTGAAAGAAGAATCAGAACAAAAGGGAAAAACCACGAGAAAGAAATAAAAAAAAAAAAGATTGAGAGACAGAAAAATGGTATGTTTTGATCTGCATTCAGACTCCACAGTTCTTTCTCTGGATGTGAATAGCATTTTCCATCATGAAGGTTTTGGAATTGAATTAGATCATTGCATTGTTGAGAAGAGCTAAGTCTAACAGTCGGTCATCACAAAATGTTGCTGTTACTGTGTACTCCTGGTTCTGCCCACTTCACTCAGCATCAGTTCATGTCGGTCTTTCCAGGTTTTTCTGAAATCTGCCTGCTCATCATTTCTTATGGAACAACAGTATTCCACTATATTCACATACCACAACTTGTTCAGCCATTCCCCAATCAATGGGCATCCCCTCAATTTCCAATTCTTTATCACCACAAAAAGAGCTGCTATAAATACTCAATCTTTTCTTTTTGTTGGAGGGGGAGGGAGGGCATTTGTAGACTTTATTTTTATTTATTATTTAATGTTTCCCCAGTTACATGTAAAAAACGATTTTTAACATTTGTTTTTAAAACTTTGAGTTCCAAATTCTCTCCCTTCCTCCCTCCTCATCTGCCCTCATTAAGAAGGTAAAGCAATTCCATATAGATTATATATGTGTAGTCATGTAAAACATATCCATAATAGTCATGTTGTAAAACACAGACCAAAAAAAAAACTCAAGAAAAATACAGAAAGTAAAAAAAAAAAGAATGCTTCAATTTGTATTTAGACACCAACAGTCCTTTCTCTGGGGATGGATAGCATTTTTCATCCTAATTCCTTAAGAGTTGTCTTGGATTGTTGTACTGTGAGAATAGCTAAATCATTCATGGCTGATCATCTTACAATATTGCTGTTACTTCGACCCAGCACATTTCACTTTGCATCAACCCATGCGAGTCTCTCTAGGTTTTCTGAAAGTATCCTGATCATCATTTCTTAGAGTACAATAGTATTCCATCATAATTTCATACCACAACTTGTTCAGCTATTTCCCAATAGATGGGCATCCCCTCAATTTCTAATTCTTTATCCCCAGAAAAGAGCTGCTCTACATGTTTTTGTACACATAGGTCATTTTCCTTTTTTTTTTTTTTAAATCTCCTTTGGGATACAGACTTAGTAGTGATATTGCTAGGTCAAAGGGTAATGCATACCCTTTTATAGTCCTTTAGGTATAGTTCCAATTTGCTCTACAAAATGGTTGAATCCATTCATAACTCTACCAACAGTGCATTAATGTTTCATTTTTCCCACATCCCCTCCAACATTTGTCATTTACCTTTTCCATCCTATTAAGACAATTTAATAGGTATGAGGTAGTATCTCAGAATTGTTTTAATTTATATTTCTATATAAATTTCTAATTTTATTTTTTATTTCTCCAATCAATAGTGAGTTAGAATATTTTTCCATATGGCTATAGATAGCTTTGATTATTTCATCTGAATACTGATTATATCTTTTCATCATTTATCAATTGGGGAATGGCTTTTATTTTTATAAATTTGACTCAGTTCTCTGTATGTTTGAGAAATGAGGCCTTTATTAGAGAAACTTGTTTCAAATTTTTTTTTCATAGTTACTATTGCTAACTATATTTCCCCCTATCCTATTCCCCTACTCCCATTTGTTATATTCTCTTTCTCCTTTCACTCTGTCCCTCCTCAAAAGTATTTTGCTTCTGACCACCTTTTCTCCCAGTCTACACTCCCTTTTATCCATCCCTTCGCCTCCTTTTCTGTAGGGTAGGATTTCTATATCTAATTGAGTGTATATATTATTCCCTTTTTGAGCCAATTCTGATGAGAGTAAGATTCACTTACTCACCCCTTAACTCCCTCTTCTTTCTCTCCACTGTTGTAAAAGCTTTTTCTTGGGGCAGCTAGGTAGTGCAGTGGATAGAGTACCAGCTCTAGAATCAGGAGGACCTGAGTTCAAATCTGGCATTGACACTTACTAGCTGTGTAACCCTGGGCAAGTCACTTAACCCCTTTGCCTATCAAAATAATTTTTTAAAAAAGCTTTTTCTTACCTCTTTTATGTGAGATAATTTACCCCATTCTATTTCTCCCTTTCTCTTTCTCCCAGTACATTCCTCTCTCACCCTTTAATTACATTTTTTTAGATATCATCCCTTCATATTCAACTCATATCTGTGCCCCCTGTCTCTCTGTATATATCTATATCTATATATGCCTTTTAACTACCCTAATAATGAGAAAGGTCTTATGAGTTACAAACATCATCTTCCCATGTAGGAATGTAAACAGTTTAACTTTATTAAGTCCTTTATGATTTCTCTTTCCTATTTACCCTTTTTATGCTTCTCTTGAGGCTTATATTTCAAAGTTAGATTTTCTATTCAGCTCTGTTCTTTTCATCAAGAATGCTTGAAAGTCCTCTATCTCATTAAATTTCCACTTTTTCCCCTGAAGGATTATACTCAGTTTTGCTGGGTAGGTAATTCTTGGTTGTAATCCTAGCTCCTTTGCCTTCTGGAATATCATATTCCAAGCCCTCTGGTTCCTTAATGTAAAAGCTGCTAAATCTTGTGCTATTCTGATTGACTGTGTTTCCACAATACTTGGTTGCTTGCAATATTTTCTCCTTGACCTTGGAACTCTCGAATTTGGCTATAATATTCTTAGAAGTTTTCATTTCGGGATTGCATTCAGGTGGTGATTGATGGATTAATTCCATTTCTCTTTTACCGTATGGTTCTAGAATATCAAGGCAGTTTTCCTTGATAATTTCTTGAAAGATGATGTCTAGGCTCTTTTATTGATCTTGACTTCCAGGTGGTCTGACAATTCTTAAATTTTCTGTCCTAGATCTATTTTCCAGATCAGTTGTTTTTCCAATGAGATATTTTACATTGTCTTCTATTTTTTCATTCTTTTGGGTTTGTTTTATGGCTTCTTGGTTTTTCATAAAGTTTTTAGCTTTCTTTGCTTGATTCTAATTTTTAAGCAACTATTTTTTTCAGTGAGCTTTTGGACCTCCTTTTCCATTTGGCCAATTCTGCTTTTTAAGGAAATCTTCTCATTGGCTTTTTGGACCTCTTTTGCTATAGTTTGTTTTTAAGGTGTTATTTTCTTCAGTATTTTTTTGTGTCTCCTTCACCAAGCCGTCAACTCTTTTCTCATGATTTTCTAGCATCACTCTCATTTCTCTTCCCAATTTTTCCTCTACCTCTCTCACTTGATTTTCAAAATCCCTTTTGAGCTCTGCCATGGTTTAACACCAATTCACATTCTTCTTTGAGGCCTTGGATGTAGAAGCTTTGACTTTGCTATCTTCTGAGTGTGTGTTTTGATCTTCTTTGTCATCATGATAACTTTCTATAGTCAGAATCCCCACCCCACCCCCTTGTTTATTCACTTTTCCAGCCCATTACTTGACATTTAACTATTTGTTAAAGTAGGGCTCTGGTTCCAGGATGGAGGGTGTACTATCCCAAGCTTCAGGGGTTTTGTGCAGCTGTTTTCGTTTAGGGACCATAAGTTTTCAGTTCTTCCAAGGTGGTATGGTAAGGAGAAGTGTTTTTTATTCTGGCATGACAGATCCTTCCTACTGACCTTCTAGGTTGTCCCTGGTGTCTATGGGTCGAGAGGTCTGGAAACCACCCCAGCTGCCACAGTCACCCTGAGGCCTGGTCTGTACTAGCACAGCCTGCTCTGGACTGCACTTCTCTCTCAGTCTGGTGCAACAGACCTTTCCTCCTCATCCTATGCCCAATGGCATGGAGTTTTTCAGTGGAATAATTCCACATGTACGAGACACTGCATGGAGTAGGAAGTAGGCTTATGGAGTCCACTGGAGCAGTATGCCCAATGGGCCAACACCAGAACACCACGAGAAAAGAAGGGGCATAAGGGCCTTTCAGCATTAAAGGAATAAGTTTCCTTGGACACAGTGCTTAGCACAGTGCCTGGTATATATTGGCTCTGAAGAAATGTTTATTGTCTCATTGGTATCTAAGTTTGCCCCATCTACTAGTATACTCTTGTGCTCTTTTCCCTGACACATTTTATATTTGTGAAGTTTGGCTCAGGTTTATATTGGGGTATGTTTTGTAACTACTGTTGTCAGGTTGCTATTTTGATACATGCCTTTCCTTTGATCTGTATCTTTTAGCTGACTAATGAAGGTAAACACATGGGTGAATTATACTTTTTTAAGTTTAGACCATAGGTAGTCTTCCCCTGGATAATCAAATCTATGAGAATAAATTGGTGGAATGGTGCTAAGGAAGACGTATAATATTTTGTTTGATGATTTTCATGTTCTTTCTTTGCTTCTACCACTTTTCTGAATTAATGCTACAATCACTGAAAATAAAGTGACGGAAGCTCCTCTAAGTATTGGATTCATAGTACCAGGCATTGTGCCTTGTACATGATGAGCACTCAATAAATATCTAATGAGTAACTATATGAATAAAGCAGCTAGTCTTTGGGAAAGCTTGTCTTGAATAATATTGTATTTGTAGGTCATATATTAAATATTTAACTACAGTTTGTTCCAAATAGTTATATCTACAACTAAAATATAACTAGATTTTTAAATAAAATCACCAACAAGGCAGTAGCAAAATCAAAACCATTACAAATCATCCTTCTAATCAAATGAATGCTTTCATAATTTAATCACTTACATCAATGAATTTCTTCACAGGTTAAGTGAGAAATCTGTGAGATATATATACATATATATGTATATATATATATACACACATACATATATATGCATACATATATATGTATGCATATATATATATATATATATATAAAACAAAAGTTAACATTGACATTTATCTGTGAAAAACTGGCTGGAGAAAGTAAACTATGATAGAGAGGGGTCAGATAAAGAATTTAAACAAAGCCTACTAGAGAGTTGCATAAGCCACACTACTGTCTCTCTTATACTGAGGGGCTGTCACTTGTGTTCAGGCTTTTGGCTTGGATCAAGTGTAATCTATATTGACATAGGCTGGGATCAATATCTAGTCTGTGGACTTTAACCTGGAAGGCTGCCATAGAATAAAAAACAAAGTGGTTGACTTTATCCCACTGGAGCAAAGAGAAAAGTCAACTAACTGCCCACTGTTATAAGTCTACCTGGTTAAGAAAAAGAGTTGTACTTCTATGTTGGATACTGCATAAGCACAGATTAGTAGCATGCTGAGGGCCACCATGATCCAATATCCAGACCACTAAAAGACCACTGTCTACAAATTAGGACATAGGGTCAATAATCATGTTATCCAGAAAAGTTAAGATTTTTTTCCTTTTAACCACCACATATACACACATGCATACAATAATGCATGTATACTCACATATGTAAATATATGCAAGCATACACATACCCTACATAAATGTAAGCACCAAGACCTATCTTGAAATGGCATCAGAATTTGGTAATAATAGGCATGCTGCTGATGTCAAGTATGTTCCTGAACACGAATAATAGAAGATCTTATCACATATTGCACTGTCAATCAGTACAAACTATATATGGCAAAATAAAAGCAAAGTCATTACATACAAAATATACTTGCACCTCTCCTACTTCTTGCTGTATGAGTTGTAATCAATTCAACCATACAAATTTCTTTTGGAATGGGCTTATCAAATTAACCAAAAACTTAGTTGTCTGACCCTGGGCAAGTCACTTAACCCTGGCTGTCTCAGTTTTCTCATCTGTAAAATGAGCTAGAGTAGGAAATGTCAAACCACTCCAGTATCTTTGCCAAGAAACCTCAAAAAGGCTCATGGAGAGTTGGAAATGACTGAAAATAACTAAACCACCACCACCACCACCACCATCACAACAACTACAGCCACAACATTATATCCAAAATATACTTGCCCCTCCCCTACTTCTTGCTATATCAGCTGTAATCAATTCTATAATACCATGTCCTCTGGAATGGGCTTATGAAATGAACTGCCCTATTGTTCCACTCAACATCCTTGTGACTTCTCAGACCAAAACACATAAGGTTTGTCATTATGATGCTAATATGGCAGGACATGATGCTACTATAGCTGCACTGATGGCTTGCTCCCATAGCTCTCTACTTATTGTGACTGTGATACTTCATTTTCTCTCACTATAATTCTTGGCTTTTTCCCTTCTTTCAGTTCATGAAAAGGAATTTTAATTATCATTTATTTTTAAAGACTTTATTTGCTTCAATTAATTTGCGTATTCTATTCAATGTATGTATTGATACTTCACTTTATTTGATTAATGTTAACTTGATTTGTTGCTATCTTCTAATATTATTATAAAATAAACATTTTTAGTCAATGATTTCATGGCAGGGTTGGATAGAAAAGGTCAGAAGTGGCTGATTGCTGCAGTCAAGTATGTGTCTACCCTCTGAACAAACACTTCTAAAGGCCAGCGCTTCAATTACTGATACATTAAGTGGTACTTAGCTAATAAGCAATTGATTTTAATCAATTTAAACAACTGATTAAGTCAGTAATTAGAGAGTAGAACAACAGGAAATGGAGAGCAAAGTGTTGGACATTTTTAAAGGAGATGCCATATAGCACCTTAATTATCAGTTCACATCAGCTTACTTCATAATGGCACCACATTGTTTAGGAAGATACATCTATGACTCTTCCTACTAGGAGGTCTGTTGAATACGTATAAGAGTGACATAGTTAATTTCAATGAATAAACATTTAACATCCATTGCAATGAGTGACTCCTCCCACATAAGGAAAATTAACTCTAAGGTACATTTGAATATGTTTAAAGTAACATCATTTCTCTTTTGAACCATTGCTATAATTGCTTAAATATCCTCATTCCTTCATGTTTCCCTCCCTTCTCCAGTGCATCTTAGTAGTACTACCAAATAAGCCTTCCTAACGTAAAGATAGGATTGTATCACACTGCCATTCAGAGACCTTTAGTATCTTTCATTCTCTGCGAAATAAAGTCCAAACTTTTTAGCTTGAAATTCAAGACCCCTCCATAATCTGGTTCCAACCTACCTTTCCAATTTTATCAAACTACTCTCTCAATGCTTATATCACACACTATTATTCTTTATTCTTCACATTTTCTACATTCTAAGGAAATGAGTCTCTTTTCTAGTTTGAATCTTTGCTTAATGATTAACAACTGTAGCAAAAATGAGGAAAAAAAGATTATCTGATTATAATGGCCAAGTTTGTTTCTACCGAAGAAAAATTAAAACATACTTCTCTTCTTTGCAGAGGTGAAAGAATATAGATGTGAAATATTGAATAGGTAAAAGGGTCATAGGAGAAGTCTCAGCTTTCCTGGATTGTAGCACTCCCCATGGAGCTCGTAATGTGGTCTGGTCCCTTCAGTGGGGCATTATCACTCCACTTTGCATCTGCTGCTCAGCCGGGTTTCAACCACAGAACAAGATGCTCCTCCCAGTGTGAGAATCACTTCCAAACTCACCACCATGTGGCTGAATCAAGCCTTGCTTGACACCTCCTCCCCTCTCTGATTAGAGGGCTGGAGGGTGGAGTACTCCTCCCAGTGCCTTCCTTTATAATAGGCTGTAATTGGACTCTCAGCTCACTCCACTTTCTATCTACTGCTTTGTCTGGTTTCAACTATACAGAACAAGACACTCCCAGTTATCCCTCCCCACCCCCAACTCTGTCCTTTCCTGTTTCCTTTTTGTGTTCTCTGCCTTTTTAAATTGTAAGCTCCTTGAGGGCAGGGCCTATCCTGTTTTATTAATTGTATCCCCAGTCTTTAACTCAGTACTGGGCACACAGTATGTGCTTAATAAATGTTTATTGGATTGCACGTGGTCTGGCCAATTGCTGAAATAATCTTTTAATTGCACTTTGTTGAGATAACATACCAATTTCTGATTGCTTGATAGTCTCAGGAGTTACCTCAAAGGTAACTGGTCACAGAGTCAAGAGGAGGCACTAAGAAAATAAGGAAACTAGAAAGAAATAGTCATCTTTAGAGGTATTCTTCCAGTACTTCCTTTAGACTATGAGAGGAGAGGAAGGGATTTCTCTCACTTTGCTTTCCCCTTCCCCACCTGTGGTGACAGCAGGTAACTTGCTGGAGATGACATTATAAGCGCCAGTGTGACATGTCAAAAAAACAAAGCAAAACAATGCATGTTATACCTCTATGGAGTGTTTGTTTAATGACTCTAAAACACTGAAGGCAAGGAGTCCTTGGAGAAAGTACTGTGCCTTCCACAATCTTGGGATCTTATATAGAAGGAGCCAGTGAAGACAATGAGTTTAATTGAACTAATGGTGGAATAGTCTAGCTATGCTCCAATGACTTTGGCTCTTGAGATACACAAAGATTTGATTTCGATGTAGGCTCTGACACTTACTAGCCAGGTGACCTTGGGTAAGTTGATTTACCTTAGTTTTGTGGGAGAAATAGACAAAGACCTTCCCCCTCCCATAGAAACTCCATGCACACTGTCTTCAGCTATTTTGTTCTAAATGAGCTATGTCTTTCAGTGTTTTATTCTCACGTCTTAGCAATACCAAAAGACAGTTACTAAAAGTGGAGGATTCCAGAATCTTGGGAAAGGTCTCCTTCCTGTCTGGCCCAACAAGGTATATGGCTTTGATTTAAGTGAGATTAACTATATTCAGATGATAAACCCCTTATCTACCTTATCTATTTCCTATAGCTAAGAATATACATTTTTCTCCAATGAGTATACTCTTCTTTTTGTATAACCACCTGTTTTATGAATAGTCATTTTTCTTTTCTTTGTTTCACACAACATAACTGAATAATGTAAAATCTGTATATAAGGAGACACCCATGACACGCTCAGAGTAGATGGCTCTCCATCTTTCATTCCGCTTCAGCCAGCAGGAATAAACAGCTACTTGCTTCGCTCTTAATTGATCCTCACTGCTACTGTGAAATCCCACATTGCTGAGTGATGAGTTTCCTGGGTCCCTAAAAATTTCCATTCTGGTTTCTTTATTCTTAAAAGGTGAGCCATAATGATTACATTGCCTACCGTTCAGTATTGCTGCTGTGAAGAAAATGTTTTTAAAATCTTGAGGCACTCAATATATGGAAGCTATCACTACTTTGGAGTGAAACCAATTTTCATTTACACACAGGCATTCTAAATAACTATCTGAAATAGAGATGATTGCTATTTCTATACAAAAATTTTCCTACCTTAGGAATCCCTGTGGCTGAAAAGAAATTCATCTGCCAATGGTGAGGAGCCTCTTCAAATGTCATTAGACTGGTCCTCAGGCAATAGACATCTAGTCCGTCAAAGGACCCTTGCTCAAATCCTTTCTAGCTTGGTAAAATCTGGCAGAATTTGGTATAGCACATAGAAAGAAACTTTAGAAACTATTTAATCTAATATCTAATAGATGAAATCACTGCAGCTCTGAAAGCTTCAGTAACTAGCTTTAGACCAGAGATTGGTAAACTATGGTCCACGGGAGCTAAGAATGGTTTCTACATTTTAAAATATTATTTGGTTATACTTAAAATGTAAAAACCAGCCTTAGCTAACTGTATGTATAAAACCAGATAGCAGGATATATTTGACTCTTTGCTGTAGTTTGCCAATCCCTGCTCTAGCCCATAGAATGGCAGAAGTAAAACTGAGAATTTAGCAATAGGTCCATGCCACAAAGAGGCATCGGGGTAATATGTTTCTGGGAAAGGATACACACACACACACACACACACACACACACACACACACACGTATGTATATACATATGTGTATATATATAAATACACAGATATACACATACACACACACACACACATATATACACATATATAAATGTGTGTGTACATTTCAATCTACTTTGAGATAACATGACTGTGGTGAATCATTCATTAAATTATACTTCTTATTGACAGTAAACTTACTTTTGTTTTGTGTGTGAGCTAAAACTAGTTCAATGATCACTTTAATTTTGATCCTGCAAGATTATAAATGCAGCATGCCAAATTCTGTCAAAGATGCTATTAAACATAAGCTCTTTGGTGGTACAGGTTGATTCAATTTTATATTGATAGCCACAAGCACATAGAATTCTGCCAGGTACTTAATATGTACTTCATAAATATTTCTGGATAGGACAAAGATTTCTAGGATTTCAATCCAGAAGGTCCCTTGGACTAGATAGATAAGGAACAGGGATAGGGCCTGCATCTTGGATTTCATTGTCATAGGGAACGCCCAGATGAGCAAACTCCTTTTATCAATACTGATAGGCACCTATGTAACTTAGAGCCTTAACTTACCAAAGTTGCTTAAAGCATTGTGACTTGCCAAGGGTTACATAGACAGTATGTTTCAGAGATGGGACTGAACTGGCTTCAAGGCCAGATTTCTTTTCACTATACCACCTTGCCTCTAAGGTGATGTTCTCTAAAAAAAGTTACCAAAATTATTCATTTGTTTTTATTTACATGGATTCCAATTCTTTCATTCAGTAAGACAGAATTTTAAATTCTGAAAGCATATATAATAGTTCTGGCAGAAAGGTTAATTAATTTTTTTTTCAGAATAACATCTGTGAGTTTCACACCATTATGCATAAGTTACAACTTTACAAATGAGGATAAAATAATTTGAAGGTTAACCAAGGTCTTTCTAAATTTGTGTGTGTGTGTGTTTTAAAAGCATATAACCAAAGGTTCTGTAATCCAGCAGTTATAGAAAGAGACAGAAGGATAACCTTTCCACAGAATATGGCTGTAATTGGACTCCTGTTTTTTGAAGAGTTTATAGCTAGCTTTGCTGTAGGGCATGCACTATATAATGTGGCTTCTTATACCATCCGTAAAAAGAACAAAAGATATATGATGACAGACTTGTTAATCGACAACTTTTAAGAGCTGAGCTATTTTGCTAAAAATTTTTAAAATGCTTAATCTGAATAATATTAAATTATATTTAGTTTTTTTCATTAACATCAAAGTTACTAAAAAAAAAAGTTGATGTGTTTCATAAAATCTCAACATATATTCCTCATTCCTGCTAGTGCTTAGTACAGTGCCTGGTACATAGTAGGTACTTATTAAATGATTAATGACCAATTGTTAGTGGTTAACAGCAGAACAGCAGTGTGGCAGGATGGATAGAGAATGACCTTATAGACAGGAAGACTTCTGAAAATTAAGAACATGAGAAGTAACTTATTTATCTTCTCAGTGCCTCAAGCAGGTCTCTAAGACAAGTACTCAGAAAGATTCAATAACTTGCCTAGTTATTAAACTGGGTGAGTTTGAGCAGGACACTTAACTTCTCGGAGCCTGGTTGTAAAATACAGGATTTAGATTAGATGACATCAAGGTTTTCTCCCAACTCTAAATCTATTATCTTATGGGGGTATAGCCAAGTTGCCAATTTACACTGCTTGAGGAAATTTCCACACTGGAATTTCCCTACCCTGATGAACTGACAAGTGTGGAAAAAATAATAATAGTCAAAACTTTCTAATATCTCTTTTATAACTTTAAGTTCACAAAAATACACAATGGAGTTACTAATAACAACACTTTAAATTTCTAACTTATTGCACCATACAGGTTCAATGAAGTTCTTAGACATTTATGTACCTGTAATCATTTATATGAAATATAAATATGACCTTTTAAGTCAATAATCTTGATGAATGATTTCAGAGCAAGGCCTTGACTATTTAATATCTTTTGAGATCAATAATTATTGAGTGAATTGCTTTAAAAGAAGACACCTGCCCATGGAAGATTATCATTTACCTCACAAATCAACTTTTTTGCAATCATTGCAATATTATAAAGGGTAGGAAAATGAAAGTGATATCACATTAAGAAAACTATTCAACCAAAAATGAATATGGTAAAGACAACAAAGCAATCCATTTAATCTTTAATTGCTACAATTTTATATTTCAGTTACCCTTTTCAAATATTGTACTAAGTCAGTGGATTTCATATCTGTCCTTCATAACTACTAGTATCTAGTACACTTCATCTTATAGATATGAATCAGAACATGCAGCATCTCTGGCTCTACAGAGTCAGAGATTAGAGGGCTTTTCCTGATTTGGGGTGATTTTGTGCAAAGTGAGAGTGTGGGAAATGAAAGAATTTCACAGTCTAACCACTATTTAAAGACAAATGAAATTCAACAATCTCTCAATCATTTAATATACTTTTATAATTTTACATTTAAGGGGAAAAAACCTGTTGCATTAGTTTTATGTTCTAGCAACATTACTTTAAGTTACCACTACCACTTTCCTAACATAAATAATTCTTTTGGAAAAGGCAGTGTCAGCTGTTTGAATCAGTGGTTGTTGGTGCACATTCCTTTCACGATCGAGTAACTAACGCTAGTAGTATGTCTGAGCTGGTCATTATATTAAACAATTTTTTGCATTTCATTTTGTGAAATGTGAAATTGATAAACTATAGTGATCTGTAAAATATCACTAATAAATTAGTAAAACTAATTCCTAAATTAATAAAGGGAGAAATTAAGACAGAAAGGCATAAAAAGGAATGGTTCTCAAATTGCAATGCCCTAGGAAGATAGGGGCAGATATGTAATTCCCACTATTAATGTTGGTGGTGTAGGGGAATGGAAGTGCTGAAATGGAGGCAATCAATAAATAACTTTGGGAGAAGACCTCCAAAATTCTGAATCAAATCAAGTTGGAATCCTGAAGGCTCTAAGTAATGCCGTTTGGACTAAACCAGTGCCTGCCTGGTTTGGAATATTTCTAAAGGCATATCTCTTCTAGTTTTTTCTAATGACTTTTAGTACTAGTGGGAAAAAAAAAAAGAAGCTGTTGATCACAGGTTGAACATGGATACTTTCTTATTTTATACGAGAAATGTGTTTTGGTATCTTAAGACATAAAATCTTACAAACTAAATACTATTTGGGATTGTGCTACTTGTGTTGTGAGTAAATATCAAATGCTAAGGTACTGACCATTTAGTAAATTACCTCTTTTGACAGAGTTAAAAATTACTTAAAAGAGGAAACTATTTTTTTTTTAAATTTTGCAACTGGGGAGCAGTGTATTATGAATAATTGTAATCTTTCCAATACTGTATCAGACTAAGAATAAATGCTTACATAAATTTTATTTTAATTCAATATTGTTATAGTAAAACAAACATATTAGTCAAGTAAATCTTCCAGGATATTTGGTCAGTCTTGAGGGTTTTCATAAAGTATTAATATTTTAATAACCCATTATATTCTTAAATTTCATTTTCTCTTTTAGTAATCCAAACTAACACTCTGATATCAATAACTAAATTATTAAGAATGAGGAAATCCTAAGACTATCTAAAGGCTAATTTATAGAAGTTTTCTTATGAGTTTGATGGACATTTCCATTAAATGCAACTCCTAAATCTATTTACTGTACTCACAAGGTTCAAATTATTTATTTTCAAAGAGATCTGAATGAAGAGTTAAGAAAACTTACAAAACTGGCAATAACATTAAATATGTAGATAAGAATGAAAGTGAAAACCAAGAGAGAATAAATTAGAATATAAAATAATCTTTAATTAGAGTTCACATTTTCTATTATTTAAAAGTGCATTTTGCTATCTAAATATTTCATCATGATTGTCACAACTACCCATAAATATTACAATAACTTAAATTTAACTAAAAGGAATTCTAATAGAATTAACTTTATTACCTAGTTTAAAAAAAAGTCATCAAAGTAAAGGTTACCTTCTTTAAGAAACAGAATGAGTTATTATAGTTATTATTATGATAAAGTATTTTTTATTCATTCCCTCAAGCCATCAGGAAGCATATTAAGATTCCTACATAACTTTAAATATGGCAGCTGTCTAACCTTATTGAGGATTCCCTGTTCCCATCCCCCAACAATGACTTCACAAACTGCTTTTGATTAATTAATCATGCCACCTCTGGAGACAATTCTTTCATTATGGGACCAGTTTAAGTTTTACTATGATCCCCCAGATATGATTTTTTTGTTATTCTTAATGACACTTTACTTCAAACAAAATCATTTACATGTCATTAGGACGCTGACAGGTGAAAAGAAAGCCTGAGGGATTGTGCAAGATTAGCCTTAAGGAATAAATAAGGACACCAGAGAAAAGGTATTTTTTCAACCTCACTAAATGTTCCTATAATGTGTTTGTTCATCCCATAGTTAAGAAAGCAGGGTTCTAGAGGCTGGAAAACACAACAAAATAAAAAGATAGACTTTGAATGCAAAATTCTGCCAAGGGGAATAGATACTTGAAAGGATTTAGGCAGGGAAATTGTCACTGACACACTGATCACCACAGACACTAAGTTCTATATATCTCACCTCCATACCCCCTCCAATGCCATTCCTAAAAATACTGATGATCCTTTCATTTGAGAGATAGTGTGGTGTGGTAGAAAGAACAGTAGATTTGGAGCCATGGTATACCCGGGTGTTAGAGTCTCTCTAGTTATGGCACCTTGAGCAAGTGGTTTTATTTATTATGAAATATCCATGATAATACTTTTACAATATGTCCATGATAATTCCATGATAACTATCTCTCAAGATGACTGGATCAAATCAAATAATCTATGCAAAGTTATTAATATAAATTTATATAGATTTAGAAATAATCTGTGTGATAATGCCTGTACCACTGATCTCACAGTATTATTAGGATCAAATGAGATAATGTATGGAAAGCATTTTGTAAACTTTAAGGTGCTCTTGAAATGTCAACTCCAATATTATTCATTTTTTGAAACAACTTTTTTTTTCTTAAAACAGCTAGATTCAGGCAGTAACTAGAGAGACCATTAGAAGTTGGCCATGTTTCTTTTGAGTTAAAAATAAGAGCTCCATAGGAACTAGCAATTGCCTATCATGAATATTCACCAACACTTATATAGGATTATTTTGTGATAAATATTAATCAATAAAACTTTGAGTATTACACAACACATTGCTTTAAATTAACTTGTTGGTATTTACCAAGAGAAAGCATGACAAAATGAACAGAGAGCTGGCCCTGGAATCTGAAAGCCCTAGGTATACTTAATTCTTTGGATACTGTCAAAAGCCATTTATAATCAAAACTTTATAAATGCATTTTCTGTGCACCTCTCTCCCCTCATTGCCCTCTTTATTTATTATACTACAGCTATGGAATATTGCATATACTGAGAGAGAAAATGTGTTGGCTAATTTTGCTGAAATTTTTTATTCTTTTTTTAAAAATCTTTGTTATAAACAATAATTTGCTAAGTTGACGGAAGGGAAATAATATATATTTAGAAATGTGATATACTCCTGGAATGTCACAGAAATGTACACTGGAATATCGCTCCTGTGATGTACTCTGGAGATTCCTTTTTTGTTTCTTGTAACACCTCTCTCTCTCTCTCTCTCTCTCTCTCTCTCTCTCTCTCTCTCTCTCTCTCTCTCTCTCTCTCTCTCTGTTCTTTACTGACTATTCCTTCTCAGTCTCCTTTGCTTGGTCTTCCTCCAGGTCATGCCCATTAACCACAGTAGCCTTCAAGACCCTGTTGTGTACTCTCTTCTTCATTTACTCCATCTCAATTAGTGATCTATCAGCTATGATTAACATTTCTATGTAGATGAGATCAGATCTCTCTATCTGCCCCTCACCTCTCTCCTCAATTCTAGTTTTGTGTCACCAACAGCCCGTCTTGAACTGGATATTCCATAGGTTTTAAATCACTCAGTCAAACTCCAAGGCTCTCTATTACCTCCAGGATAAAAAAAAAATACTCTGGCTTTCAAAGTCCTTCATAAGTTGGTTCCTTCCTACTTTTCTAGTCCAGTCTTTTTATACTTTACTCCCCTCCCTGTATTCTACAATTTAGCAACACTGGATTTCTTGCGATTTCTCCTATATGATAATCCTTTTCTTCCATTCCTAGAATGTTTTCCCTCTTCACCTCTGTTTCTTACTGGCTTTCCTGGACTCCTTCAAGACTGCAGAAATCCTACTTACTGCAAGAGGTATAATCTGGTATTCTTCCCAGTGCCCTTCCCCACTTTCTCCTCCCCACCAGGTGTCATCCCTCTGAGATTATCCCCATGTATACTGTATTTATCTTAAATCTACGTAATTGTTTTTATGTTATCTTTTACATTAGAAGGTGTGGCCCTTGAGCACAGAGACCATGTTTCTGTGCTTCTTTGTACCATCAGTACTTAGCTCAGTTCTTGGCATATAGTGGGTGCTTAATAAGTGTTTACTGACAGACTGATTGGTATAAAAATCATTAATAAAAATGTGAAAAAAAATTTGCAATCACAAATTATCTAGGTGGCATGGCAGACACAGCACTGGACTTAAGAGTAAAGAAGATTTGTTTGAATGTTTTGCCTCAGATTATCATGATGTGTCCCGGGGCAGGTCACCTAACTTCCCTATGCCTCAGTTTCCTGATCTTAATGGACTTTAACCTTCCAAGTCTAACTCTACGATCCTAAGATCTCTATAAACTCTAAGAAGTGGTCTGTTATAATGGAATGAGCAATGAGCTCAAACTAAGAAGACTTGGGTTCAAATATCATCTCTGTTACCATTTTATAGCTATGCAACTTTAGTCAGGAAACAACATCTTTAAGCCTTAATTTCATAATCTTTACATTAGGCATGAAAATTCTATTGTACTATGTACCTCACAATGTTTTTGAAAGAAAAGTGATATTTGAAGCTATTATTATCTTGAAAACATGTGAGCCCTAACGGGGTTGAACCCTTTACCCATATTCAGCAAATCAATTGAAAAATAGTGGAAAAGATTTATTATATTGATCTAACAAAAGCCTTTGATATCTTTATTTTAAATAGCTTAGACAAGTGTCATATTTGTAATGGTATAGGCGTATTTGTGACTATCAACCTTTTCAATCCAACTGCAAATTACAGAAACAGTGATGGACACGGTGAATGTGCTTCACTTAGAACTCTGCTTAGAAGGGAGATTAAAAAATGCAATTGGATATTATCATTTATCAACAGAATTGGTCTGTCTCATGTAGATTTGCTTAATGTGAAATGTGTTAAATTTAGAAATATTTGCTCTCCCTGTTCTCCCATTTCTCTTCTCTTTACTTCAGAGACACAATACTTGATCAATTGGTTTTCATTTTACCTTTCTAACCATATCTTCATTTTTTTCTGTATTCTCCCTCCTCCTTGTCCTCCTCCTCCTCCTGTACCAAATGTAAGTATTCCCCAAGGCACTATTTTTGGCCCTCTTTTCTTTCCCTATACTCTTTCCTTTGGCACTGCACTCACTCTCACAACTTCACCTATTACATTTATACAATTGCATCATAGATTTATCTCTCTAGCTCTGACTTCTGAGCAAAAGAACTACATCTCCAATTGCCTATAATTAATTTTCAACTGGATACATCCACTAGTACCTTAAACTCAACATATCACAAAATTGAAGTTGTCATTTCAACCTTGACACCTATTCCTCCTTTTGACTTGACTATCAAGACATTAGCATTTACCAGGTCTACCATCTCCAAGACTTGGTGTTATCTTTGACTCTTCTCTCTTTCTCACTTCCACATCCAATCAGTTGCCAAGTTCTTTCAATTATCCCTCCATAAAATCTCTCTTATTCAGTCCTTACTCCCTCCGCATGCTACGATGATTACAAGGTATAGGGTCTGGAATATAATAATTTTAATAATTGTTAACTGATTGAATGACAATAATGGCCTCATCTCACCACATGCTCAACCTATGACAGTTGTCTACTATTTTCCTGACTTTTCCATTTTACTTTTCCAATCCTATCTTTATATTATTGCAGAAAAATTTTTCTAAGGCATAAATCTTATATAACACTCATGTCCTTAATAACTATTCTCAGACTACGCTTTACATAACTGGTAAAATTCAAATTCCTTTGCCTCCCATTAAAGATCTGTCACAATCTGGTTCACATTTCTAAGGGGCTGGGACTGTATACAAGTTCATTCAATAGTGTTATTTTGGTTTTGGGGGGTAATTTGCTCTTTTTTCTTATAAAAGTTCATTTTTTAATGAAATGGGACTTATGTTTCAACTCAATTGCTTCATACTTCGATTCTCTGCTTGCTCTACATTGATTTTTGAAGGAGATGACCGGTATTAAAATTTATTACATTATAAAATATATCTTTCTTTGACTTTGGTTGTCTGTCATTATTTGTTTTTTTTAAAAAGCCAATATATGCTTTCAAATTCTGTAATTTTAACACATTTCAACAAAGTTGAAGATATAGGTAAAACTTGAAAGATAGGTGATTGCCCTAGACATGAGTTAACAAGTAAAAAGTGAACAAATGTTTTGTTGTTGCTAAATTGGCCCAAAGACCAAGATCATGAGTGCATTCTCACTAAAAAAATGTACATGAAAACTGTAATGCAAAATGGAATTTCAAGTTGATTTTTAACATAGTGAATATGTTATACAACAAATACATTGGTAGTTTTTTCCATAATATTAAGTAAATTTAGAAGTTAAAATATCGCAATTTTTTATATGATGCAAAACAATGAAGTTAGGAGAGACATTATTTTAATTGTATTTTGAAAGTATTGTAACCAAATCTAATGAATATAATACTGTTCAGACTCACATATACTAGGGAACTATAAAATATGACAAAATTATTGAAAAAACATGTTGAATAACTTTCTGGTGAATTTACAAAATTAATAAAAATAAGTATAAAGGATTACTCACAGAAAATAATTGCTAGTTTTGCCCAAAAATAATTTTTCTTAAGTTATTTTGCTTTATTGCCTCGGTAAAGACAGGTGGTTTTTTAAAGCAAAACTAAACCTAATAATGCCATGGTACCTTTGTTACCAGTGACACAAATTCTTAAGCCACATGAATTAAATTCAAAACCAGGCATAATGCCAACATGCACATTATACTAATATAATATTAGAGGTTACAATTTTTATTGTTAAAATAATTTGCTAATAATTCATCGACTAGAAAACATACACACAGTTTCCCCTGCAAGAAAAAGCTACTTCATTTTCAGTGGGGGAGAGAAGTATTTATACTATACACTATTCATCCATAATATTTAATTTTTTATCAAATAATTCATATAGATTTTACTTTGGATATTAATGACCTATGAATAACAATTTTCCTTATTCTACCATAATCATTGTCTTCCAAAAGGGTAAGTGAAGTGGTGAATTTAGCTGTAGTATATATGTAAGCAAGCAACATATGTATGTACACACATACACATATGTGTGTAATACACTATGTTTCTAAATTTCATCCAGAGGGCATCATATTTATTCATTCATTAATGATTAAGAAGGGACATTATTTGGTAAGGAACAATAATAGAAAACATGAAAATCTTATGCTAATATTAGGACAGTGTTTCTTCACTCTCAAAATAATCTTTGAACAAATGAGTGACCCATTGTGTCCATATTACTAACAGGTCACAAATTATTGTAGTTAACATTTATTATACTTGCTGACATTACCAGGAAGATATCACATTCACCTTTCTTCTTTTTAATTAGCATTTTTGTGACATAATATACACATATTTAAAAAGTAATGTTTCCCAATATGGAGAGCCCCATACCCCTTGCTGAAGGCAGAGGTGGCAGAGACGGAGTTATAGTAAGGGGTTTGTGGATCTATGTGTACCTGATACACTTTACTTAGCAGATATACCTTCTGTTGAGAGAAAAATTTTGTCTTATATGTATATATTGCAATCTTTTAAAAGTACACAGAAACAAATGTGATTAATAAAATGCAACTTCATGTAAAGAATAGTAAGGTCATAGTAGCTTTTTCTCAGTATATATTGCCTTTCTTTTCCTTTTGGGAGAATGATTGTCCCTGTGTGTCAGTACTATAGCTATTTATGGGCCAATTCCACTGCTAGTCAGCACAGAATTTCTGACCTGCTCTCATTTCTAGCAGGGGCTAGTCTGCCCCTCCTTAGACAGCCTAGTAGCCTCCCACTCCCATTGTCTTACCATATCGATGTCAGACTTAATGAGGACACTAATTGGCTATAATCTACTGAAATTTAGTACTCCCTAGCTCAAGTGATCCACCAAGCTCAGTCTCCTCCAGAAGTAGGGAGTTGTGTGCCTGCATTGCTGGAAATATCTATTTTCTCAGTAGATGGATCCTTTGATGTCACTACTATTGTGTGGGGATCCTCAATATTTTTTTTATGTTAAAATAGGTAGAAAAGTTTGGGAACCACTAAACATAAAGTATATTCATATTTCTGGATGACTGTGTTACCAACTGGTAAAGGTAAACACATGACAGCCTAAATATCAGTGATTTTTGAAATTACTTTTATTTGGGCTTATGTATAATTGCTCTGTGAAAAGAAAACATGATTCTTTAGAAATCATTTATTCTCAACATGCTAAAACAAACCAAAATCTATTAGGCAATTATGATATTGAAAACAGGATGTATATTCTTTCATCACATAGTTACACTTTTGTAAAATGATATAGTTTCCCTGATAAATAATTGTTGCTCTTTTAAAATTTTAATCTTTATCTTACAAATGTAGTATTTCTGAGACCCTTAGGCAGACCTGAAAACTGCTGTTAAGTGGTCTAATCAGCTAGGGGTGAATGAAAAAAACGTAGAAAATCAGAACCATTTCTTGATAACAACCCGGCCCTTCCCCCTACCCCTCCAACTTAGCCCTTTTCACTCCCCCTCTTTCTCATCACCCCCAGCTACATACACCTACCTGTCCAGGACTTCAAGCTTTGGTAAAGTGGGATAGATGGAAACAATCAATTCAATTCAGCAAGCATCAGTCAAGCACCTACTCTGTTCCACAAACCATGCACATAATAGGGAAAAGCAGTTATAGAAAGAAGTAAAGTAAAAGAAAGAAGAATGCTTGGGAGAAAAGGGTGGTGGTGACCTAAAGTGGTTTACACCTGCTCAGTTGCATGAGAACATAATTATAGCCCCCAAAGAGGCAGGGAACTGATCTCCCTGTTCTTTACAGACTCCTGCACTGTGCCTTGTTTGTAATTAAAGCAACATCTGTGTGACAGAGAAATTATGCAATGCTTCTTTTAAATCACAGCGGAATGTTGCACCAATATGTCTGTTTCAGGTTTGTTGTTTTTTTTGTTTTTTTGTTTTTTTTGGTCAAAAGAGGGGCATAACATCTCACTCCTCTGCAGGGAAGAATTCTATTTAAGTTCCAGAGCCTTAAAAAAACTTCTGATGGCAATTTCTCAAAGGACAATTTTGATCTAGTATTCAAAAAGCAATCACTTATTTTAATGTGGAATAGTTAACTTAGACTATTAGTATGGTCCTTATCTTACAGAATATGAACTACCCTAGGACCTGTTGGTACACTGCCATTAGAGAAGTTTAACAAAATTCACCTATATTTTGAGCATAATAAATGAATGTGCAGTATATGTTGGCTAAGTGGACAGGTACTCAGAGAGAACTAATATAACTAACCAAATAACAAGTAAGAAATAATTGTAGTTCATTATAAACTCAAGTCATTCTCTTTTTCCCAAAGGGTACAGATATTAACCCTAAATGACCAATTAAAATCTCAAAGTATTTTGAATTTATTCTTTGCTCTTTTAAACAAAAGCAAAATTATCTTAGTTTTGCTTACAAAGAGAAATCTGAAAATAACAATGCTGCAAATAAGTGTTTAGGAGGCAAAGAAAGTCCCTTATAAGATAAAGTTTCATCCTACTTATTCTCAGTCAGAATGAGCCACTTCAGCAGTATTCCATAAAGACAATACATTACCCTTTCCTTTCTTGTTGAGGCACATAGCAATATTCAGGGCAAAAAAGAAACAGTTCTATTTGAGCAGATCAAAGAAAAGGAAGGGAAAAATCACTTACTTGATATTATCAAGACAGCCGGATTCAGGTTTCAAAATGGCAGTATGATGAAACATCTTATATAAAGCAATCCCAAGGAAGATTACATTAAGCTGGAATATAAAAGGTTGAGTTATATAGCAGAACTGGAGTGGAGAAGAAGTAAGACTACTCTCTGTAACAGATGAGTTGCTCTGGGAAATTAGCTCTCACTAGTTTTAAAGAGATTGAATCACAGATGATTACCAAGTATTTTAGTCAAGGCAAGAAGCCAGATAGGGGAATTGGGATACCACTGAGTTAGGCATCACTGTGGGGCCAACTACACATAAACAGAGAACCAGTCATGATGTCAAAAGAAGTGGTCCAAATTATGTTGTGGAAAATTAAAAACAAAACATTGCACAGCTCTTTTGTTTCTCTGTGGCGTATACCTTAAAATAAAAGTTAATACATGTTTCTTATCAAATCTTCACTGATGATATTCCCAAAATGATTGTCACAGGTTAAATTTTCAAATACTGCATTACGCCTAAATACTAAAAACCTGAGCACATTCCAGAACAGTCAGTAGTCAGTATGCTAGGATTGTAAAAGTCATGTTAGTTTCTAGTGTCAGGCAGAATTTATCTAGGGTAGTAGAGATACCCAGTCGCTGAAATTCTTAGATCCAGAAGGCTCAGTAAAATATGCAGAAATGCATTTTTTAAAAATCCTAAAATCCTTGTCTAATTTCTCATATCACAGATACATGTGACCTAGAGAGACAATCACATTTTGAATTTCTCTTTTCCTTTTAAACTCACCTATAGCATAAGTCAAGTAGCTTTGGGTGCTTCTGTACCTATCAATATTCATTCTTAATACTTCAACAATCCATGAAGAAGGAGAAAAAAAACTAAATCAAGTTTGATTCATTTCTTCTTTTCCCTACATTATCTTTTTGCTGTATAGACATTAAGTCACATTAATCATGAAATTCATTGACTTTAATCTATGTGAAATTAAAAAAAAATAAGGATTTCTCCTTTTCTCCTCTCAACTTTTGAGTATGATTTTATTAATCATTTCAATTGTCTTGGTGATACAAATTTGAATTGTTTCATGCTTTAAAGCACAGAAATGAAAAGTATTCTTTGGATCAAAATACAAACTAGCTTTTTTTTTTTCCCCCTGTGCCTTGGACAGAATAGCTTTTCTAGCCTAGTTGCCTAAAAGTCCACAGGGCTGTGCACACTGTTTCAGCTGCATGTTTTCTTCTCCCAAAGGATTTGATCAAGTATTTTATAATGCAAAGAATATCCCGTAATGAGTGTCTAATTGCTTGAGTTAGGTGGGGTCAAATAAGCACATGCTTTCCCCCAAATTAATCTATGTAAATTAAAGATATACAGTAAGAGAACAGTGAAAGTTTTCTTTCTTGACCTGGGAGATGGAGTAGTTAATTAGGAGTTCTTACCATAATTATCAAGGTCGCTGGTCCTATAAAGCTCCAAATGAAGTAGGTGTCAAGCCGGAGCCAACATCTGTAATGAAACACAAGGGGCAGGAGGCATTCAAGGACTACACATGGGACATATATCAAGAGTGAACGAGTGACAGAGAAGAATGTGAGCTGCAAAGTATTCCACTGGGAGACAGGAAATATTACATTGCTTGTTCATTTAAATGTTGAATTATGTGCCCAATTTCTGACAGCACTATTGATGGAGTTAGATAATTACCTCTGGAGGAAGCAAGGAAGAAAAATGGTATTGGACGTAGTTGCTAAGGCCCTTTGTGTCTGTCATAGAAACCTTAACCCCACCCTTCCACCCAAAAAGCCAAACACAGCATTAGATCTTGCAGCCTTAAGCTATCCATTTCTCTCCAATTATGGTATTACATAGCCTGTCTATCAGCTGTTAGGTGGGGTGACATTTTTCTGTCAAGAAGATCTGAGAAAATTCAGTACAAAAGGAAATAATTTGGGATCAGAAGATTGTAGTTTAATTAGGTTGGGCAGTGAACCTTTCAGAGCTTTTTAGTCTAAAAAGTGCATTGTTGCCACTTAATGCATCTAGGGCTGCAAATGATCTTCAGCATCACATGAAATTGATTCATGACCTAAAACTAAATAATTAATCACTTAATTTCAGCTACATTTAATACACCCCCAATTCTAAAGGCCTCTGGGAAATTACATTTTCATTCTTCAGCATGACAGGAAGACAAAATGGAAGAAACTTATTATGAGACAGATGAATGTAAATTTTGGCAAATTACATGATGCTAGAAATAATAATATCTTACATTATTTGTACTTGTGCCATGTTTGCAGGCATAATTAAAAGAGTAAACAACTACAATGGCAAACATTAATTAGTAGTCTGGCAAGTGGGCTCAACAGGAAAAAAAAACCAAGTGTTTAGTACTGCTGTAATTATAAAACTACAAAAAAAACCCTTTTTTTCTAAAGCCAAGTGATGTGGTAGTATATAAAAGTCATATTTTTAGATAACACAATAACAACTAAGAAAGGAATCTAGTTTCCATTTAGTCAACAAATGATTGTATTTGGTTTTTAGTGCATCAGTTTATAAAAACCACAGCACTGGAAAACTTCCTGGCCCCTGAACCCACTGAGATGGTGAAAATAAGAGACCTATAAATTCAATTTGTTAATGAACTTACTGCTTACATGTATCTACATATGCATATCTATACATACAGATCTAGGTCAAGTTTATCACCATAAACATAATAACTCTAGTTTGAAGGAAAAAAAGAGTAATCAAACTACCACTAAAGATAAAAGCTCTAAATTTATGTGAAGGCAAACCTGTGTATATGTATTATTTTTTTAAGCTTCTGTATAAGGATTTCAAACAACACTTTCCATAATGATTGATTTTCCCATAAACATACTTCATACTAGGCAGCCTGTGTTCTTTTGTGCTGCAGCTAATTACAGATCTCTAATTTCAGATACCTTTGCGTGTCTCAGTTTCCTTATCTACAAAATAAGAGCTCTAGACCAGACAATTACTAGGGTTCACTCTGGTTTTATGATGCTGAGATTTACAAAAGTCTTCTGCATATGGATGGTTGATCTGAACCGGAAAGGGGCATCATAAATTTTGAGCTGGAAGGGAGATTAAAAGATATTCATTTCAATCCTCTCACATTACAGATAAAAAAACCCTGAAGCCCCAAATAATTAAATGACATGCCCGACATTATCCATGTAGTGACAGAAATCTGTTTTGAACAAAACCTCTGATTCTAGTTCCAATGCCCCTTCCACTGTACATGTTGCCTGCCACTTCTCCAGGGGTCCTTAAGAATAAGCCATGCTCAGACGGATCTCTTTTCACAATGAATGGGAGACCAGTCACCCCACAGCTATGGAGGAGGAGATGGAGATTGTGGTTGGACCACAATTAGAATATTGGATTCAGTTATTAGAATACATTGTTGGAAGAACACTGATGAGCTGGATTGTGCCAAAGGAAGGAAAAACAGGACAGTGAAGGGATTCAAACCCAGGTCATATGAAAATTAGGAAAAGGAAAGGAGAGACAGCATAGTAGAGTGGAAAGCATGCTGAGTACTGAACTGAGTAAAACCTCTGATCCTGCTACTTTTAGCTTGTGCAAATCATTTAATCTCGCAGGGTTTCAATTTCTTCATCTGCTGAAAGAGTGTGCAGGATTATGTGATCTCTGAGGTCCCTTCCAGCTCTAAATGTATGATCTTATGAAGTGAGTTTATTGAGCCTATAGAAGAAAAAGGCTTGGAGGAATGGGAGTGCATAACTGCTGTTTTTGAGTATTTGAAGGCTATCATGTGAAATACGGAATATAGTCTTGTTCTGCTTGAGGACTCAGAACAATGGAAGATCTCGAGAGAAAGAATTTCCTATCAATTACTTCTTCCCTTAATACATCAGCACATATATGACCTCATCTGTATGGATATTGTTTCTACTAGAGCAGAATGTAGGCCTACTTGTAGAAGTCCAGAGTGGGTTGCCTTCTAAGATCGCACCTTTGAGCGGTTGCTGAGTGAGCATTTATGTCAAGGGTGTTGTAGGTGGGATGCTTCATGTAGTGATCAGAATGGATGGCCTCCACATTTGCTTCCAACTCGGAGGTTCTCCAATTCTACCTGCGTGTTACCACTATGCTCCCTTCTCATCACAAGCTAATGGGTTAGCCTCCACAGTTGGAGTGAAATATCCATTCTCTCTTTGAAAATAGGAAGGCTACAAGATTATTTTCTCGAAGCCCAACCCTTTATGTAGGGAACCACAGAAATATACAGGTCTAAGAGTAGTGCTAAAGAATCTCATTATAAGTTCAGTTCAGCTGCATTATAGGCTAAATCAGTTAAGCTGCAAACATATACATACTTTATAATATTTTAGGAAAAAAAAATTCTTGCCTCCAAACAATCAATTATCAAATGAGAAGACAACCTACTTATAAATCAAGACTTGTGTGTGCGTATAATGTTTCACTTTTATTTAGTAATTTTTTCATCTAAGTACGAAGTTTTTTCATTTTTAAAATAGGTCCTTTCAGGTTATCAATTGTTTGACTAAAATAAAGTCCCTATACTTATAAGTCTGCACTTTTATTTAGTGAGAATATTACTTAGCTTACCTAATGTTTTATTCTGAAATAAAATTGCTAACTTCACTTTTTTTTTTGTATGGCTTTCTGCCAATCATGAAATTGGCATTGCACTTGAGAATATTATTTTCATTCTCAAGGGAATTCTTTGAAAATTTTGTTTTGTACAATAGGCTTAAGGATTGTATTGTGACTTCAAAAAGCATAAACATCTACCAAGAAGTTCAGTGGGGATAAGAAGCTTGTTCCTTGTCTGAATTGAGTGGACGAAGTGGGAAAAATTTAAATATACAAAGTAAATTGCTTTTCTCTGAGTACTCTGAGTTTCACTATCTCCTGGAAGGCAGTGTGCAAAATGTCGAGTTTACTTTGATTGCCATATGGTCACACCTGCTGTTGTTTTTGGCCACATGCTGACTCATTGAGGATTTTGCATCTATTCTCTCTCCTATTAACTACTTCACAAGTTTGAATGATTCCTGTCCCAGATCACTACACTAGTCTGTATAATGAACCCACCTTGGCTCTAAGGTACAGTCAATTCTATATATGATGTGGATATCAAAATACATTTATTCCACTGATAGTCACATTCAGAAAGTGTTTGCTAATAGGCAATGATAGGATAGTACAAGTGAAGTGAGTTTAAAATACAGAGTGATGTATGGGGCAATGAATATAGGATCGCAAGTCCTTGAGATTATGAACACATATCGGGAGAACTGCCATAAGTATCTATACATTGTCATACTGTTCACACACAATAGTCCTACCTACAAATAACCAATGGTTTATTTTACCAGGTTTGTCCTCAAATTAGAACACCAATTGTCTTTTTTAGGACAAAAGAATTTATAGATGACTTGGAATGGTGACAGTCAAGCTATTTTTTTGTTAATAATATTCTAGGTTAAAAAATACACACATATTTTTACAGAGTTGTGGCTATCACCTTTATGACAATGGAGATGCAATATAGATTCTTTTTTAAAAGTGCATATGACTTTGATTTTTCTTGGACTGTTTTAAAGCTGATAAATTGAACGAATCCTGACTATTTGATGTATTTAATTGAAGAAACATGGGTAACCTTTCAATTCTAATAATATCATGTACATCAAAGACTCATCTGATAAACTTTGAGTCCAAAAACAGGCATAGTCACACTGGGGGCCCAGGGGTCCCCAAGTAGATACTGCCTCTCAAGTTACTTTCACTTTTATGTGCATTGAAACTATTTTTACTAGATGGGGAAAGTGGAAAAGGACCAAAAGGATCCATTAGCAGGGAATTCCTGCATTAAATTCCTGAGTTCAAATATTTCCCCTTCTTTTATTAAAATTATCATTGAAAACTTTTTTCAAAGAATTATTTTATTTTCATTACAGTGAGAAAATCTACATGATTTTTGTTGTTGAAATCACTAAATCATAAATAAATTCAGTTAAATCAATCCTCACACAAAATTCAAATTTGAATAAACACTATTTAAGCAAATGTTTCATAATTTGCTTACATTAATAATATCACCAGAAACTTTCTTATTCCTAATGTTACTAAGGATCTATTTTGGACTGCCTTTTTTTTGATTGCTTAATTTCTTTCTACTCATAGTGACAAATGCTTATATTGTGAAAGGTTTTTTTTTTCTTTTTTTTTGGGGGGGGAGGTGGAGGGAAAGGGAAAAATAATTTATTAAGCACTTACTATATGCCAGGAGCTGTACTAAGCTCTTTTTACAAATGTTACTTAATTTGATAATATTTGTGCCAGGCATTGTTCTAGGCACCAGGGATATAAAAATGGATAGTCCCAGCTCTAAGTAAATTCATATTTTATTAGGGGAAACAACACATGAATGTATTTTGTATATAAAGTAAATACAAAGAAATAGGGGCAATTAATTTAGATCATAAATTTTATGGAAAGGTAATTTAACATGTTCTTGGTGGCAGCTTTTGTTTTGGCTTTCTAGCCTCATTTTCTCTGTTGCAGATATATCTTT